>NW_006777938.1:0-2304 GCF_000442215.2 Lipotes vexillifer | reverse complement strand
TCTCTCTCTCTCTCTCTCTCTCTCTCTCTCTCTCTCTCTCTCTCTCTCTCTCTCTCTCTCTCTCTCACTATTTAGAAATTCACATAACAGAATTTGGACTCATTAAGTTTGGTAAATATCAATACCAAAATCTTCAGACCATTGGATTCCTTTCCGTATTTAACCATTCCAAAAGAAGAAGTAATTTTCGAAAGTTATGACAACTCATAGAAAAGTGATTCTAGATGCACAAAGCAGCATCAATCCATGTTTGTGAGTTCATGGACAAAGGGTTCTGCTTTGTGGGACTTTGGTTTCCATTTCACCTAACTTAGCTCATGAAGTCCAATCCCACACAGTATCATACCACTCAGTGTTTCTTCTTTTCCTAAGTTCATTCTCCTAGTTTGCCAAAAGACTTTATCTACCTAGAAGAACTTGGTATTCCAATAGAAAATCTTCAAAATATTTCCTTCAGGGTTCATTTCTGCTATGCAATCATCCGATGGTTTTCCTGTATGAAAATATATTGGATTGTACTGAAGAGTGAAAGAGAAAAAAGGATTGAAGCCAATGCAATTTTAGAGCAGAGATTAAAAAAAGGAAAGCCATGGCTGAAAAGGTTCCAATTCATGATGTATTATAAACCACCAAACAAATCAAACTGCAACCAAAGCACTGGCAAGTCAGAATCTAATACACAAGTAGACATCACATCCTTAACTCTGAGTGTGTTACTGTTTAGAATGAAGAATTATCCTTTCTGATATACATACCCAATAGTGCCCTACTTTGTGCCTACCCATACCTGAAAATTAATCTTTGGAAAATTAATCTTCATTCCCAAAAACTCAAACTAAATATTTTCCACAATATCTTAGGCTTTTCAACATGTAGAATTTTTAGATTTTTCATAATTGGTCTCTGACTAGATACTATTCCCAATCACTTACCATATACCTTAAGGGTTCCCTATTTGTGCCTCTCTTCTCCAGTCACCATTCCTCCCTCAAAAGTTCCATATCCATGTCTTTCTTTCCCCAGTTTTACTTTTCAATCACCTCCCCAGGTCACAGACTCTCTTCCCCCACCTAGGAATCCTCATATACAAGTTTTATCTCCCTTCCGCCTCTCCATTAACCTTTTCCTCCATTGCTTCTCACTTCTGCCCCAGAAGTAGAAACAACAGGAATGCACAACATGATATAGAAACAGGTATCTGGAACTCTGGCATTCTCCTTTAGCCTCACATTCTGTCCAGCCATCGATGTAAGAATCTAAGAGTTGTACCAGTCAATTTTTTTTAATGAAACTTAAATATAATATGATATGGTACATATGGTATAGAATCAATGTCACAACCCGGGGAAGATTGGGAAAAGCACCCTGCTGAGTAGGAGAGAGAGACTTGCTTACCTCTAAGCTATGTTCTCTAAATAAATTAGTGCTAACACACCCTTTTGGGAACTAAATATTTTTAAAAATTAAAAATCATTCCAAAGACTCACCCAAGAAATTAGGATACAGATGGTCAATATTATCCACAACATAGTTACACTTGGGACATCTATTATTGTCCTCCAAACTCTGATGAATACACTTGTAGCTATTAACAAGAGAAAAAATAAAATAGCTTGATTAAGTCAGTGATAAATTAATAAACTAGTCACAAAAGCCTATTAGTTTTCTATTCCTCATTTTCAACATAAGTTATCTAGCAGTTATCAAATTTATTTCAGCTTATACTTTTATATTAGAAGATACATAGGGCATTTATTAGATAACAGTATACAAAAGTTATTTTAAAATATTATTTAAAAATAAATAACAAGCCTACTGGATATAAAATTTTAAAAGATATACTAACTTTTAAGTTTATGCAATTTAAACAGTATGTTATATACTATAACAACACCAAGAAAAACAAATGCCTGTAATTTAGTTAAGCAAACAGACTATCTGTATCCTTGGAGTGCTGATATCCTCAATACAAAAAGAGCTCATTCAAATGAAAAGAAAATAAGAGAAGAACAGAAAAATCAGCAAGACAAAAATTAGTCATTAAGCATGAGAAATCATCACTTTCATTAGGAAGAAAAATTGATTTAAAATTATATATTAGTTTTTACCAATCAGAATAGAAAAATAAAGAAAAAACTGTCAGAGTTAAGGAGTACATGCAGATATGAATAATTTCATGTACTGCTGCAGGAACTGCCATTTTCTAGAAGGCAAGTTGTATGGAAAAACTTAAGGCTGTGTATCCTCTTTGATGTAGTGATTTTACTTCTAGGAATTTATCCTATGGAAATAAGCATATATATA
>NW_006777937.1:0-761 GCF_000442215.2 Lipotes vexillifer | reverse complement strand
ACACTAACCTGTATGCTAAACCGCCCATGTTCCCTAACCCTATCCCTGACCCTAAACATTACCCGAAGCGTTATACTAAACCGTGCCCTAATCCTAACACGTACGGTAACACTAACCATTGCCCTAACACATACGCAAAACATAAACCGCTGTCATAATCTAAGCTGTGTACTAAATCGTCCCCGTTACCTAACCCTAACCCTAACCCTAAACCTAACCCTTACTCGAAGCCTTACTCTAACCCATGCCCTAATCCTAACCCGTACCCTAACACTAAACTGTGCCTTAATACGTACGCCAAATCTAAAGTGTTGTCATACAATAACCTGTACTCTCAACCGTCCCCGTTTCCTAAACCTAACACTAAACCTAACCCTAACCCTTACCCGAAGACTTACTCTAAGACGTGCCCTTATCCTAACCCATACGCTAACACCAACCAAGACACTAACACGTACGTTAACGCTATACCGTTGTCGTACCCTAACCTGTACCCTAAACCGTCCCCGTTCCGTAACCCTAAATATAACCGTAAACCTAACCCTTACCCGAAGCCTTACCCTAAACCCTGCCCTAATCCAAACCCGTATAATAACACTAACCCAAGCCCTATCACGTATGCTAACACTAAACCGCTGTCATACCCTAACCTGTACTCTAAACCGTGCCCGTTCTCTAACCTTAACCCTAACCCTAAGACTTACCTGAAGCCTTGCCCTAACCTGTGCCCTAATCCTAACCCGTACGCTAACACTAAACCA
>NW_006777935.1:0-552 GCF_000442215.2 Lipotes vexillifer | reverse complement strand
CTCACACAGAAACGAAGACCCAACACTGCAAAAATAAATTAATTAATTAATAAACTCCTACCCACCCCCCCCAAAAAAAATAGTGGACATAACTACTGCAGAGCAGAATAAAGAAAAAAGAATGAAAAGAATTGAGGACAGGGTCAGAGACAACTAGGACAACATTAAACGCACCAACATTTGAATTATAGGGGTCCCAGAAAAAGAAGAGCAAAGAAAAGGGACTGAGAAAATATTTCAAGAGATTATAGTTGAAAACTTCCATAATATGGGAAAGGAAATAGTCAATCAAGTTGAGGAAGTACAGAGCCCCATACAGGATAAATCCAAGGAGAAACAGGCCAACACATGTTAATCAAACTATCAAAACTTAAATACAAAGAAAAAATATTAGAAGCAGCAAGGGAAAAGCACAAATTACATACAAGGGAATCCCCATAAGGTTAACTGCTAGTCCTTCAGCAGAAACTCTTCAAGCCAGAAGGGAGAGGCAGGACATATTGAAAGTGATGAAAGGGAAAAACCTACAGCCAAGATTACTCTACCCAGCAA
>NW_006777933.1:0-1165 GCF_000442215.2 Lipotes vexillifer | reverse complement strand
GCAGAAACTAACACACCATTGTAAAGCAATTATACTCCAATAAAGATGTTAAAAACAAAGAAACAAAAAAACAATATTCCAGTGACCTAGATTTTTTCCCTCTTTTTGCTCAGCAGTCCTGTCTTGCTTTTTCATCTTCACTGGATGTGTCCTCATACCAGGTATTCTGTGTAGACACAGCTACGTAGAGAGAGTTGAAATCTCTTCCTGGGCTTCTTTCCTAGAAGACCAGCCGCAGATGAGAATTTTGACATATCCCCTTTGAAAACAAGATAACTAACTGTGCTAAGTAAAATTCCTCTTCGTGGAATGGCAAGGGGCTCAGTTTCCCTTAACACATATGTTATCATATCCCTTAACAATCACGTGAGTAGAATTGAGGCTATATTAACCAAGAAGAAGGGGATGGGGAAATGGCTATGAGATTAGGCAGTTAAAAGCGTATATACCACACCTGAGAAGGAAGTGGAGCATGAAGTGAAAATCTCATTTCTAGAGAAAACAAGGATCCTTGGATATTAATCAAGGTGGGAACTTCAAATAGGAGAATAATTTGTATGAATAATTTGTATTGAATAATTAGGGCTCAAGTTAAGGGCTTGATCACAAGGGATAAAGTCAGAGCCCAGGAACTACTGCCTGTAACAGAAAGTAGCAGAAATCAGCAAGGCTGACTTGGACAAAGAATTAGTCCCAGAATCTAGGTGACAGTTGAACACATAGGTAGGATTCAGAATGGACTTAGCACTCTTCTCTGTCAACTATGTCTTTAATCTGTTTTCTTCTACTGGCTCCTTTTGTTTAGGCAATGAATATACTTCTTTCTCCAACTCTTAAAAAAAGTCTTCCTTGACCATGCTTCCCTAGAATTCTTCTCTTTGGCTGTCCCCTGTCATTTTTGTGACAGCCCTCACTCCCATTTCCATCTGAAGTGCAGATCCTCTCTATTCATACATCCATACCACATACCTTATCCGCCTTTTTCAACTCTGCTGAAGCTACTTTATGACGAAAGTTAATATTGTCCTAATTTTCATTGCTGATGGTCACTTTCAGGCCTTTTTATATTCAATTTCTTTATTGAGCAAGTTCCTTCTGTCATATATATATATTTTTTTACATCTTTATTGGAGTATAATTGCTTTACAATGGTGTGTTAGTTTCT
>NW_006777932.1:0-287 GCF_000442215.2 Lipotes vexillifer | reverse complement strand
AAAGCTTTTAAGTTTAATTAGGTCCCATTTGTTTATTTTTGTTTTTATTTTCATTACTCTAGAGGGTGGGTCAAAAAAGCTGTTGCTGCAATTTATGTCAAAGAGTGTTCTGCCTATGTTTTCCTCTAAGAGTTAGAGGTGTTACATTTATGTCTTTAATCCATTTGAGTTTATTTTTGTGTATGGTGTTAGGGAGTGTTCTAATTTCATTCTCTTCCATGTACCTGTTCAGTTTTCCCAGCACCACTTATTGAAGAGACTGTCTTTTCTCCATTGTATATTCTTGC
>NW_006777931.1:0-468 GCF_000442215.2 Lipotes vexillifer | reverse complement strand
CCAACGAGAGAATAGCTGTAGGTGTTTGGACGGGCACATTGAACTCTAATTTCCCACCAGCAATAAGAATGAACTAAAGCCTCAGCATGCCGTGCCTGAACCAGACTTGGGTCTGAAGCAATACTGCGGGATGGCAGCCAGCTCACAAGAAAGCGAGGGGAGAAAAGGAGCTCAGGGCCACTGTAATTCACAAACCTGCAGAGTTATAAATGACAGCTTTTGTCCAAAAATATACTGAAGTAAGGCTGCGAAGAGAATTTGAAAGTGAGGCAGAATTGCAGGAAACCGATTTCAGGAGGTGGTTTGGAATTGCATTTAAAGCCTATGAAAATAGGCAGAACGCCGACCAGGATGCCCTTGGCCAAAAAGGGAGTATGCGTTTCTTCCTGAATGTATTCAGGAAAGAACGCATACGCCCTTTTTGCCCAACCAAGCAAGCTTGCAATGGAAATCTGCTCTACAATGAAC
>NW_006777928.1:0-326 GCF_000442215.2 Lipotes vexillifer | reverse complement strand
ATTATTGAAGAAGATTTTAATATTGCACTAGGAGTTTTTGCTTTAGCTGGGCTAACTGATTTGTTGGATGGATTTATTGCTCGAAACTGGGCCAATCAAAAATCAGCTTTGGGAAGTGCTCTTGATCCACTTGCTGATAAAATACTTATCAGTATCTTATATGTTAGCTTGACCTATGCAGATCTTATTCCAGTTCTTCAACCAGGGATTGAACCTGTGCCCCCTTAAATTTATTTTAAAAATTAAAAAAAAAAAAAATCAATATATAGGGCTTCCCTGGTGGCGCAGTGGTTGAGAGTCCGCCTGCCGATGCGGGGGACGCGGGT
>NW_006777927.1:0-3227 GCF_000442215.2 Lipotes vexillifer | reverse complement strand
GGGAAGATCCCACATGCCGCGGAGCAGCTGGGCCCGTGAGCCATGGCCGCTGAGCCTACGCGTACGGAGCCTGTGCTCCACAATGGGAGAGGCCACAACAGTGAGAGGCCCGTGTACCGGAAAAAAAAAAAGAAAGAAAGAAAATACAAAGTCTAATACTGCAATTAGTCCAAATTATTTTGTTTGGGTTGTTAAATTGTTTGGAAATTGAGGCATAACAAAAGCCTGGGATGCAGAGGGGGAAAGTGTGAGTGCTAGTCAGAGACTTGGGAAGAAATCCAGTTCTGCTGTGTTCTAGTGGTGGGATCGTCGGAGGCACTGTCCCTCCAGAGGCCAAGGTTTGCCCGAGAGGAGACAGCATCCATCAGGCATCTCACATGGCACTTGGAAACAGTGGGGGCTCAATGGGTGGTGGCCATCATTCTTACAACTGTGATGGAACTGATGTTTGATGATAATATCCTCATTGTTCTGACGATTTGGTTTTTAACTGGGCCTTCTTTGAGCAGACTTGCTTTAGAGTTGTAGGAATAAAATGCAATATAATGGGGTATAAAATGTGGCATCTAAGCCCCGGTCACATATCCAGATTTGCTCAGGGCACTGAAACTAACTATACATCTGCTTCTGAATACTGAAATGGAAGTCTGGATATGTAAAAATGTATTTACATTTATATATATTTTTTCCAAAGTAAAACAGAAGATGGAATGTAACACTGAAAAGAAACTAATTAGCAGTACAGGTGTCAGAAGCGGAGACTTTTGAGCTCTCGTGCTGTAATTTATCATCTGCATTATGAGTTTTAACTTAAACCAGAGGCTGTGCTGAAAAAACAGGGTCTTCTGGTCAATTGAGGGGAGTGGTCATTCAGAAAAAGCTGCTATTATTACAAGATGGGACAGCTTAAGCAGAGGGCCAGCAGCGCATACACTCCTGCTAAAAGAAGTGCTCCCAGATTTCCACTGCAAATGGAACAGAGATTGTTGTTTGAAAAGAGGCTCCCTTCTAAACGACCTGCGGGCACCGACTGTGGTTGGCAATAACTGGTCAGAGCTGGGACTTCCAAACTGAGCCTGAGGCCCACCTTTGTCTAAAACCCCCCAGGTGTCCCACTTGCCAGGAAAGCCAAAAATAAACTTGAAGTTTTTGGTTTTCCTTTTCAATTAAAAAATTATAAAATATATTTTAAAATTACTAGAAATTTAGAAATTTAGAAGACAGAGGAAAAACTTCCACACTCCACCCCCATAATACCAACATCCTGGCACAATGACATCCATGGTCTCTTTTCTAGTCATTCTCACATGTCTGTTTTCACACAGCTGTAATCAGATTGTATAGTAAAATTTGTTAACATTTTACCATAGCCTTTTCCTGTTGCTACATAGTTTCCACAACCATCTTTTTCAACAGCTGTATTTTATTCCAACAAGTAGGTGTGTGCCACGGTTCATGCTACTATCTTTCCGTTGGGCATTTAAGTTACTAATAAAATTGCCAGTATTATAGATAAGCCTATGAAGAACATCTCTGAGTATTTGGATTCCTTCTTTACATCAGGCATGGATACTTCTAAAAAAATGGGTTTCCAGGGTCTGATCTTTTCTGGTTCCTCTGGCTTGGAAGTGGGTGGAGAGCTCTCATTGGATTTCCCTTTTTTTTTTAAAATAACTTTTATTTATTTATTATTTATTTTTGGCTGTATTGGGTCTTTGTTGCTGCGCACGGGCTTTCTCTAGGTGCGGTGAGCAGGGGCTACTCTTCGTTGCAGTGGGAAATGGATGGCCTGGGATGCTTTGGTCTCTGGGCTGAACACCCGCTCTGGGTCTGGTCTCCACTGCAAGCAGCATTCCCAGCTGCCTGTAGGAGCTTCAGTTCAATGTAATTCAACTGGCAAAGGCTGGTGCTCCTTCTCGAGCACCCCGATGGTGGCAGAGGCCCCAGTAACTGTGATGACCTCTTTGACCTCTGGAGTCAAAGAGTCCATCTTTGGGACAGAGTCTGATCCACTTACACTTTTGCCTGTGTCATTCACCCCTCCCCCCGCCCCCTTTGGCTCCTTCCTATAAACATAATTAAAGCTCTCTGATTATAAAAACTCCCATGGCAATGTGATTTCCCTCCTTCCTCTAATTTACTGAAAACACTCTTGCTAAGGTCACCACGACCTCTATGTTGAGAGATCCAGTAGATACTTCTCAGCTTTTATTTTGCTTGGCTTCTCAGCTGTATCTGATACTCCTGAAGTCCTCTCTTCCCAGGAAGCCACAGTCAACTGATTTTTCAACTGACTTCTCCAGTCAATCTGTTTCTTATATGTCCTTTGTGACCTTCTTGTCCTTTATCTTACTCTTAAATAATGGTCTTCCCCGGCGTCCTGTCCTTGACCCTCATCTCTTTTAACTCCATTCCTCCTCTGTCAGGTTTGCCCCTTAGGTTTTAACTACTACCCAGATATTGATGATCCCGAAGCAGGTATCTGGCTCGGACCTTTCTCCAGACTTTCAGAGCCAACCAGTGAGTACAGATGCCATCTTCATATGGCCTGCAGTGTTGCACATCCAGAACTGAATTCTACATTTCCCCTTAAATCTAAAGGTCTGTTAGCCCAACTGGAGGCTTCACTACTTACCAAGTTCCAAGCATTTGGTCCCCTAAATAGTTTCCATATATTCATCTTCCATCCCTTCCCATCCTGTGACCACAGCCCTCACCGAGGTCCTGACCGTCTGCTGCCTCTTCTTGGTTTTCCTACTTTTGGTCATGTCTTCTTCAGATCCAAACATCTACCGAGAGGAGTCATCCTTTTGTAACACACATCTGGTCATATCACTCTCCTACTTAAAACTCTACAGTGTTTCTTTTCCTATTGTCTTCAGAATAAAGTCCAAGCTTTTTAGATGATTTTCAAGACCCTAAATCAGCAGTTGTCAAACTTCTTGGTCTCAGAATCCCCTTACACTTTTAAACATTACTGAGGAGCTCCAAAAGCTTTTGTTCATGTGGACTATATCTACCAATATTTATTATATTAGAAATTAAAACTGAGAAGTGTAAAAACTATTAAATCGGACTTCCCTGGTGGCACAGTGGTTAAGAACCCGCCTGCCAATTCAGAGGACATGGGTTCGAGCCCTGGTCCAGGAAGATCCCACAAGTCACGGAGCAACTAAGCCCGTGCACCACAGCTACTGAGCCTGTGCTCTAGAGCCCGCAAGCCACAA
>NW_006777926.1:0-220 GCF_000442215.2 Lipotes vexillifer | reverse complement strand
AAAACTTGTGTCTTAACCATTCTTGGTCAAACACCTTATGGAGAAGCATTTCAACTGTGGCCCATGTAAGTCTTGAAAAGACCAGTCC
This sequence comes from Lipotes vexillifer, assembly GCF_000442215.2. Classification (NCBI taxonomy): domain Eukaryota; kingdom Metazoa; phylum Chordata; class Mammalia; order Artiodactyla; family Lipotidae; genus Lipotes; species Lipotes vexillifer. The sequence continues at coordinate 132 of NW_006777926.1, read as the reverse complement.
TTCCCCAATGCTTTCATCTCTAGGTCACTGGCCTAAGGTCAGTCTCCCAGTCTTTGGTATGTTCTCCCTTTCCTCCTAGTAGCTTGCAAAACTCCGTATATTTTACCCAGTAGGATGCAAGCCTTGCAACAG
>NW_006777924.1:0-335 GCF_000442215.2 Lipotes vexillifer | reverse complement strand
TTGTTTTTGTATCCATTCAGCCAGTCTGTGTCTTTTTGTTGGAGCATTTAATCCATTTACATTCAAGGTTATTATCGACATATATGTTCCTATTACCATTTTATTAATTGTTTGGGTTTGTTTATGTGGGTCTTTTTTCTCCTCTTGTGTTTCCTCCTAGAAAAGTTCATTTAGCATTTGTTGTAAAGCTGGTTTGATGGTAATGAATTCTCTTAGCTTTTGCTTGTCTGTAAAGCTTTTGATTTCTCAGTCGAATCCAAATGAGATCCTTTCTGGGTAGAGTAATCTTGGTTGTAGATTTTTCTCTTTCATCACTTTAAGTATATCCTGCCACT
>NW_006777922.1:0-212 GCF_000442215.2 Lipotes vexillifer | reverse complement strand
GAGGCGGACTTCTAGAGCAAGATCTATGATTTTTTCCCCTTTTCCTCTTTCTGTGAATGTGTATATGTATGCTTCTGTGTGAGATCTTGTCTGTATAGATTTGCTTCCACCATTTGTCCTAGCGTTCCATCCGTCCATTGTTTTTTTTTAAATTTTTTTCTTAATAATTAATTTTAATGTAAAGAACTCTATTATACTTTACCTTCTTTCTA
>NW_006777921.1:0-27099 GCF_000442215.2 Lipotes vexillifer | reverse complement strand
ATTTGTGGGGAGGAAGGTGATCTCCGCGTCTTACTCCTCCGCCATCTTTCCACCGCCCCCCTGACATCTTTATTATGTTGTGTTTTCTAATCCATGAACAAGGTATGTCTCCCTATTTGTTTGGGACTTTAAAATTTTTCTTCATCAGCATTTTGTAATTTTCAGTATAGAGGTCCTATAAATGTCTTATTGGGCTTATATTTAAGTATTTATTTAGGTCAGTTGTAAATGGCATCACATATTTTTATTTAAGCGCCTACACATTTGTTATTAATGTATAATTTGATAAAATTGTGGTGATCTTGTACTCTAAATCATTTACAGACTAATATTATTTCTCAAGCTTTTTGTGGATTCCTTGGTATTTTCTCCATTTAGATTATCATCTCATCTTCAGATACAGTTTTACTTTTCCTTATTCAATATAATAGGATATATTACTATTCAACATTCAGTAGGATCTGTTCGTTCCTATGCAACATAGTATGAAAAGTCCTTTTATCTTTTAAATAAACTTTTTAAACATTTAACTTTTTAATATATGTATTTATTTATTTTTGCTTTATTTTCTTACTAGAACTTCCAGTAGTATATTTAATAAAAGTGGTGAGAGCAGATATCGGTGCCTTGTTTCTGATCTTACAGAGAAAGCATCCAGTCTTTCACAGTTAAATATAATGTCGGTATAGGTTGTTTGCAGATCATCTTTATGAGTGTCAGTATGTTCCTTTTCTATTCCTAGTTTGCTTGGAGTTTTTTCTTCTTCTTTTTTTAAAACCATGAATGGGATTGGATTTTGTCAAATGCTTTCTCTGCATTAATGGATAGGATCACATGACTTTTCCCCCTTAATCTATTTGATGTGATGGATTACACTGTTTAATTTTCAAATATTTAACCAACTTTGCATAACTGGAATAAATACCACTTGGTCATGGTATATTATTCTTTTTATATGTTTCTGGATTGAATTTGCCAATATTTGGCTGAGGATTTTTACAGCCAATTTCATAAAAAATATTGGTCTGTAGTTTTCTTCTTTCTATACTATCCCTGTCTCATTTTGGTTTCAAGGTAATACTGGCTTCATAAAATTAATTAGGAACTGTTCCCTCTACTTCTGTTTCTTATCAAATCATGTAAAATTCATGTTAATTCTTTAAGTCTTGGGTAAAAGTGAAACATCTAAGCCTGAATATCTCTTTTGGGAGTTTTTAAATGAAAAACCAGTGTTTCTAATGGTTACAGGAAAATTGAGATTATCTATTTCATCTTGGCTGAGCTTTGGTAGTTTTGGGTGTAGAAGCATTGGCCCATTTCATCTACATTTTTGAATTTATAGTGTAGACTTGTTCATAGTAACTTGTCCCTCATTAACCTGCAGGATATGTCATGGTATCCCTGGTTGCATTTCTGATATCTGTGATTTGTGCCGTCTCTCTGTTTATCTTTATCAGTGTTGCTAGATCTTCATTGGTTAGATTGTTTATTTCAAAGAACCAGCCCTTTGTTTCATTGATTTTCCCCCCGATTTTCCTGTTTTCAGTTTCATGGATTTCTGTGTCATCTTTATTATTTCCTTCTTTCTGCTTGTTTAGTGATTTTTCCTCTTCCCTTTTTACTATTTTAACATAGAAAATTAGATTATTGCTTTGAAATATTTTCTTTCCCAATTTAGTGCTATAAACTTCCCTTTCAGCATTGCTTTCACTTCATTCCACAAACTTTGATCTGTTATATCTCCATTTTCTTTATTCTATGCATTTAAAAATTTTTCCTTGATGCTGTCTCTTTTACCCATGAGTTATTTGGAATTGTGATGTTTAGTTGTCATGTGATTGAAGATTTTCCTGTTGTCTTTCTGTTATTGATTTCTAGTCTGATTCCATTATGGCTAGAGAACATGCTCTCTATGATTTTAATTCTTTTAAATCTGCTAATGTTTTTTTATCGCCCAGTATATGGTATATGAGTGAATGTTCCATGGACACTTGAATATGTATTCTGCTCTTATTGAGTGTGTTCTTTAAATGTCAGTTATATCCTGTTGACTGATGATGTTTTCAGTTCTTCCATATCCTTGCTGATTTTTCTCTCTGGTAGTTGTATAAATTGCTGTGTTGAAGTTTCAAATAATAATTGTGGATTTAAAACTTTCTCCTTTTACCTTTTTCAGTGTTTGCTCCACGTATTTTGAAGTTCTGTTGTTTGGTGCACACACATTTGGTATCACTAGGTCATCTAGGTGGATTATTCCTGTTATCTTTATGTGATGACCTTCTTTGCCCCTAATAATTTCATTTGCTCTGAAGTCTACTTTATCTGATATTAATATAGCCATTCCTGCCTTCTTTTGATTAATGTTTGCATGGTATACCTTTTCCCATCATTTTTCTTTCTACCTACCTACATTATTATATCTGAGGTGAGCTTCTTGCATACAGCATATAGTGTGTTTTGCTTTTTCATCCACTTGGCCAATCTCTGTCTTTAACTGGTGTATTTAGACAATTTACATTTAAGGTAATTATTGATATTTTAGGGCTTAACTCTACAATTTAATTTTCTGTTTTCTGTTTATTCTCTCTGTCTTTTGTTCTTCTGTTTTCTTTTTCCAGTCTTCAGGTGGGTTACTTAAACATTTTTAGAATTCCATTTTGATTTATCTGTAATATTTTTGAGTGTATCTTTCAGTATAGATTTTTTAATAGTTGCTCTATGTATTACATTATACATTCGTCCTCAGTATCATAGAAGATTGGTCCCAGGACCCACACCAGCATCAAAATTTGTGGATGCTCAAGTCCCTAATATAGAATGTTGGGGTAGAGTTGGCTTTCCATATCTATAGATGGGGAACCTGTGAAATAGGAAGGCCGACTATATATACATGATTTATCACAGTCTATTGGTCTTGACAGTTTACTAGTTTGGGTGAAGTGTGGAAATCTCAGTTTCCCTTTCCATTACATCCCCTTTACACTCCTTTACCCCTTATACAATAACTGTTTTAAATATTTCCTCTACATACACTGAGGACCAAGTCATACAGTGTTATAAGTTTTGCTCTACCATCAACCACTATTTAGAAAACCCAAAAGGAGAAGGAAAATCTATCGTATTTTCCATATCTTTACTCTTTCCATGATTCTTCCTTTCTGATGTTCCAAGATTCTTTCATTTACAATTTCTTTTGTTTAAAGGACTTCCTTCAGCCATTTTTAGAGCAAGTCTTCTGGCAACAAATTCCTTTATCTTTCTTATTCTGAAAATGTCTTGATTTTCCCTTCATTTATGAAGGATATTTTTTACTGAGCATAGAATTTTGCTTTGACAGCTTGAAAAATATTATGCCACTTCCTTATGCTTCCATGGTTTCTGATAAGAAGTCTCTGTCTTTTGAAATGCTTTTTTTCCTATATATAGGAAAACATTATGTCTCATTGGTTTCAAGAGTTTGTATTTCTATTTAGTTTTCAGAAGCTTGACTATGATGTGTCTTGACAATGATTTCTTTGGGGTTTTTCGTTTGTTTGTTTGGGGCTTGCTCAGCTTCTTGAATCTGTAGGTTTATGTCTTTTGCCAAATTTTGGAAGTGTTCCAGCATTATTGCTGAAAAGCCTCATTTTCTTTCCCTTCTTCAGAACTCCAATAATATGAATACTAAGTTTTTTGTTATAGTCCCACAGATCTTTGAGGCTCTGTTCATTTAAAATGTTTTCAGTATATATATTTTTAACTGTTCAGATTGGTTATTTGTATTGTTCTACATTCATGGTCACTAATTCTCTCCTCTGTCCTCTCTGTTTTGCTGTTGAGCCCACCACTTGTCTTTTTCTTCAGTTATTGTATTTTTTTTTAGTTTGAAAATCTCTATTTGTTTCTTATATATATATTCTACTTTTTGCTGAGATTTTCTATTTTTTTTTTCCTCTTTGGTGGAGGGGTTCCTCATTACTCTTGAGTAAGGCTGGGTGTTCTGGCTCCCTAGTAGGCCTCTTCTGGCACATGAGCACTAGATGGGGCAGCTGTGTCTCACTATGGCTCCCCACATGGCCTCCACTGACACTGAGGTGGGGGGAAGTTGGCCTTGTTACTGACATGTTTTAGTTTGTTCAGGCTGCCATAATAAAATACCACAGACTTGTTGGCCTAAACAACAAACATTTATTTTCTCACAGTTCTGGAGCCTGTAAGTCCAAGTTCAAGTTTCCTGCGGGGCTTGGGTCCTGGTGAGAGCTCTTTTCCTGGCTTTCAGCTGGCTACTTTCTTGCTGTGTCCTCACATGGAAAAGAGAGAAGGGGAGAGGAAGAGAGAGAGAACGTGCTCTCTGGGTCCTTTCTTATAAAGACACTAGTTATATTATATCAGGGCACCACTCTTGTGACCTCATCCCTATCTCCAAATACAGTCACATTTGGGGGTGAGGGCTTCAACATAGGATTTTAGGGGGATACAATTCAGTCCATAGGATGATGGATGGTCATGGAAGTCCTGTATCTCTTGTAGGCCTCCTATGACACAACCTCAGAGGCGAGAGGGAGGCACAGCACATTACTATAGAAAGGAGTAGTTTTTATCGACACAGCAAAAGCGATGTGCCACAAAGGTGATGGGGAGAGTTACTCTTAGGTTATGTAAGACTCTGCCTTATCAGAATGAAGAGAGGTTCTCCTGCTGCCCTGGAATAGGTAAGTTGTCATGTGAGAGGGCCTGTGAGGGGTCACATGGCAAGGAACTATATATGGCTTCTAGGAGTCGAAGCAGTCCTGCTGACGGCCAGAAAGGAATGGACCTCAGTCCTATCGCTGCAAGGGATGGAATTCTGCCAGTAACCACATGAGCTTGGAGGAGGACCCTGAGCTCCAGAAAGGAAGCAGCCTGGCTGACTCTTTCCCTCTACTGCCTACCATGTAAAAAACTGAGGGTGTTACCTCTAGAAGGTACCTTCTAGGTATCAAAATAGTTCAGATAAGTCATATTTCCCAGTAAAAGGTGACAAAACTATGGCTTAGGTTGTGAATTTTCCATGTCAATTTGTCTGGGCCACCAGGCCCAGTTATTTGGTCAAATATTATTCTGGATATTACTGTGATGGTGTTTTTGTGTTTTTTTTAATTTTTATGTTTTATTTATTTACATATTTATATTTTTGGCTGCATTGGGTCTTCGTTGCTGCATGTGGGCTTTCTCTATTTGCGGCAAGCGAGGGCTACTCCTTGTTGTGGTGTGCGGGTTTCTCATTGTGGTGGCTTCTCTTGCTGCAGAGCATGGGCTCTAGGTGCAGGGGCTCAGTAGCTGTGGTGCATGGGCTTAGTTGCTCCACGGCATGTGAGACCTTCCCAGACCAGGGCTCAAACCCGTGTCCCCTGCATTGGCAGGCAGATTCGTAACCACTGTGCCGCCAGGGTAGTCCCTGTGATGGTGTGTTTGGATGAAATTCATATTTAAATTGGTGGTGGAATTTGAGTAAAGCAGATTATCCTCCGTAATATGCGTGGGCCTCATCCAATCAGTTGAAGCTCTTAATAAAACAAAGACTGATCTCCCTGTCGCAAAAAGGAATTCTGCCAGAAGACTTACAGAAATTGAACTGCAACTCTTCCTAGAGTCTCTAGACAGCCTAACCTGCAGATTTTGAATTTACCAAGCCTCTATTAGTGTGTGAACCAATTGTTTAAAATCTCTCTCTCTCTTTCTCTATCTTTATATAGATATGGATATAGATCTAGGTATCAATATCGATATCTATCAGTATATATGGGCACATTGTATACACATGCTGTTGGTTCTGTTTTTCTGGAGAACCTTGACTAATACAGTGGCCCATATAAATAAAAGGATGAACCCAAGTTCACCCAGGTAGAAAGTAGTACAATGAGAACCGGAACTTAAGGCCTCATGACTCATTCAGCTGTGAACACTGACCCAGAACTGGGGTCCGCACACTCTGGCCCACTGATCAGATCTCGCCTGACTCCTGGTTTTGTACATAACGTTTTGCTTGAACACAGCCGCACCCGTTCATTAACGTATTGTGCGTGGCTGTTTCTGTGCTACAGCAGCAGATGGGCAGTTGCAACGGAGACGTATGGTACAGAAAATCCAAAATATTTACTATCTGACCCTTTACAAAAAAGATCTGCCGACCCTTGCTCTAGGATGCCATCTGATTTCTGATAGCACCGAGGAGAATAATTCATGCACATTGGGATAGATTGTTAATCTCATGTCCTCCTTAGGTCAAAGATCTCTTAAATGCTCACCCTTGCAATAGCCAGCTTGGGGAGCACTGTCTGAGGATGCAGAAATATTTCTTGCCAGATCTTTCCAATCCACACTGCTCCCTGACTATGGTTCTTAAACCCTATTTTTTAAAAATTTTTATTGGAGTATAGTTGATTTACAGTGTTGTGTTAGTTTCAGGTGTACAGCAAAGTGAATCACTTATACATATACATATATCCACTTTTTTTTTTCTTTTTTCGGTATGCGGGCCTCTCACTGTTGTGGTCTCTCCTGTTGTGGAGCACAGGCTCCGGACATGCAGGGCCAGCGGCATGCATTGGCAGGCGGACTCTCAATGACTGCACCACCAGGGAAGCCCCACTTTTAATTTTTTTTAGAGTCTTTTCCAAATAGCCCATTACAGAGTGTTGAGTGGAATTCCTTGTGCTAATAAGAAGAGCAGGTTGTTATTAGTTATCTATTTTATGTGTAGTACTGTGTATATTTCAGTCCCAATCTCCCAATTTAGCCTCCCCACCACAATCCGCTGGGAACCCTAAGTTTGTTTTCTACATCCGTGCCTCTACTTCTAAAACCTATTTTAACCAACTACCACTCATTGCTTACAGTCTCTGGCTTCATGTACTTGATAATAAATCTACTTCTTGTTCTATCCTAGATGACATGTTCCAAGGACTGAGATAATATCTTATTCTACATAATTTGTCCTTGATATTGTCTATCTTGGGGTGTTCATCTATGTCCCAAAGAAGACAGTCACTCTGTCTTCTAGTACTACTACTAATACCACATTTTATGACATGAATTTGACCCAATGCACTGAAATGTCCCTTTAGAAGCTGTATGCAACCTGTCACTGGGTTTTAGCACAGGGGTAGAACTCAGATGAATGTCCATATTGACCAGAAACTGTTTGTCTCACCATTTATTATACAAGTAACTCCTGTCTTTGCATCTATGATGTAAATATTTTTAATTTCCTAAATTATCTAAAAAATTATTTAGAGCTTCCATTTCAGTAGGCATTGTAATTGCTGTGTTATGACTATTTCATTAATTTATTTCCAAATGTTAAATTAGGCTTCAAGCTTTGGCCAAGGGTAGCCAAGAAAGTGTTTAAAAAGAAACGAAGAGTGGGAAAGACTTCTGATGCAAGGGAGACTTAATAAAGGTTTGATTTTGAATCAATAATTTATAATAAAGGTTTGATTTTGAATCAATAATATAAGTCCTTGCAAAATAGCTCCCTGGTAAAATTGCATTCTTTGGTAATCATTAAATACAGAAATTAACAATCAAAATATGCAGTGATCGTCTTCATTTTCTAAAAACAAACCTATATCTAGATGAGAGGAGTATTCATCTCATAACTCAGGCTCTGGACTTACGACTCCAAGTCCTGTCTTCTTTCAACCATACCTGCTAAGTTTCTGTCTAACTTCTTGAACATGAGGTAATGGCTTCAGCTTTCATCCCCTTCCTCAGTATGTAGCTTAGTGAGTATGAGTAAGGGATCTAAAACTTGAGAGCTTGGGTTCAAATCTTGACTCTAAAATTTACTTGTTGAGTACTCTTGAGCATGTTATCTGTTTTTGCCTCACTCTTCTCATCTATAAAATAGAGATAACATTACATCTCTCAGGGAGTTGCTGTGAGGGTTAAAGAGAAAATTCATACAATACAAGAATTTATCAGTTCTTGGGACACAATAAATACCGAAAAAAAATGTGAGCCATTATCAAGTCCCCCTCATTTTATGGATAATATAGATTAGTTTATATAGGTCTAATATTTACATAAACATTTTGTACCTATGTGTGTGTATACGTTCTTCTTAGAAATTGAGCAGTCAACATTCACATCTAAAAGTATGTGCTCTGTGAAATGTAGATCTCCTGTGTACAGACACAGTGCTATAGTTATCTATTGCTACATAATAAAGAAGTCCAAACTTAGTGGTGAAATCAACAAAAAATTTAATATGTGCCCAGATTCTGTGGGTCAGCAATTCAAACAGTACACAGAGGAGATGGCTTGTCTCTACTCCATGACTGATGTCTGAAACCTCAGCTCATGAGGATTCAGATGGCTGGGGCTGGAATCATCTAGATAATTTTAATTCACATGTCTGGCCCTTGAGATGGGATGACTTGAAGACTGGGCCCAACAAGGACTGTTGACTGGAGTGTCTATAGATGGCTGCCCATGTGGCTTGGACTTCTCATAACGTGGGAGTTAGGATTCAAGATAGAGTATCCCAAGAGAATGAGTGTCCAGGGTTCAAGCATTCCACGAGAATCATGCAAAAGCTGCATGACCTTTTATGACCTAGTCTTAGGTGTTACATAGCATCACTTTCATTATATACTATTGCAGGCGTTGGAGACCTTTTTCCATAAAGTGTCAGACAATCAACATTTTAGGCTTTACAAGCCATACAGTCTCTTTTGCAACTACTTAGCCCTGCTGCTCTGATGTGAAAACAGACACAAACAATACATATACTAAGGAACATGGCTGTGTTCCAATAAAGCTTCATTTATAAAAGCTGGTAGAGGCCTAGACTTGGCCCACCAGCCATAATTTACCGACCCCTGCTCTATTGTTTGAAGCCATGGAAAGCCTGCCCAAATTCAAGGGAACATGCCCACATCTGGATGCGAAGAATGGCAATGAATCTGAGACCCTGTATTAAGACCACTACATATGGGATATTTATGAGAGGATCTGTCTGCATACCTTGTTTCTCCCATGTATGGTGGATATGAGGTATTGGGACATCTTACATCTCTGTAAACCTGGGTCAGGGTCAAAGTTGGAATCTGAACTCAATGACCTTGATTTCTGGAATAATTGGTAACTCTAATTATGATTTGCTTACACTCCTTACCCCAATAAATATACCACAAAAGATAGATTTCAAGTAAATAATTGCTTTATGGCAGATTTTTATTAAGTCTCCATTGACTGAATTATTCCATTTTGGTTGGAAAGCATGAGTTTTGTTTCTTTCCTAAAGAGATCTGCAACTTTTCAGATGTGGCATTTCATTCTACTGAGAGGATGATGTAGGTTTTTATAAACAGAAAAAGCAGGGCAGGCTGAGTTCACGCAGATCATACTAATGCTTACAGGAATAACCGAAACTGGAACACAGGCTTCCAGGTTTTCCTGTCCTGTGCTCTTTCTGGTAGGTGCCATTGTCTGCTGGGTGTGGCAGTAATAACTTTTGACCTTTACCTCTCTACACTATTGTGAAGTGGTTTTGGGCTTTGTTAACTTTCTTATGAGTTTGTACTAAATTGTGTCCATAAAGTAGGCTGAATTCCTCAGGGAAGGATGATAGGTGTTACTGTGTTATTACTGCAAATGTTGTGTTGGTTACCTTTTTTTCTTTTCTTTTGTCCAGTTGTATCCTGAACTTAAAAGTTATATTATCCGAAATGAAAGATACGCATCTGGCGGAAAACACTAATTTAAGGGATGAAAATTCCTGATGATTGCTTCAGTCAACCCTTAATACACACTGAGCTTCATTAGTAAATAGACAACTCTCAAACCATTCCCTTGGAAGAGGTCCCATAATCAGGCTTTGTGTTGTTTTTGCATTCTGTTCGTTAGAGACAGAACAAATTAATATAATTGGTGCCTGGCCCTTTTCTAGGATGTGGGGTTCACACCATCTGTTATCTCTTCTGCAAGGACAGCTCAATTCATCCCCTGGTGAACAGAAGTCAGATTATTCTTTGCATCCCATTCAGGTGTAAGAACTGTTTTGTACCTCTGAAGGGAAGCAAGCTCTATCATTTGGTCACCTGCTGATGATAATAGCATTGGCTGAGACCTGACCATTTACAATGAAGGCACTTCTGTAGGTAATAAGTTCCAGGAGGGCCCGAACTGAGTATGTCTGTTTCAGCATTTAGCATGGTTTAGCATCTGAGAGGCCGGTACATTACTGGCGTATAGTAGACTTAAAAATGAATATTTATGGATTGTCTGAATGAGTGGATGTGTGTGGTTCATATCCTATTTGGAGGTCCTATGCCCTACGGGGGATTTTCAGTGTCAGGTTGTGAAAGTATTTATGACAGGGATTGGCATTGTCCCCTATCTAATGGATAAAGGTCACACATGAAAGGACTTTACAGTGACATCCCAAAAGCCTCATAGGAATTACTTGACAAAAAAATAAAATTGGATTCTGTATAATTTCTAATTTGTAAGCTGGCCAGAGCACTGGTATTTCAGCCAGTCCTCTGGTAGTTCCGATGACGTCCCCATGATCACCCAGGCATAATCAGAATGGCTTTAGGATTTGGAAGCCAAAATGTTCCTCAGTATTTACTGCTTTGCTAGCTCATTTAAGAAAATGGACAGTTGAAAAACTAGCTTCAAACACAATATGGCATTTTATGATTTAGCATGAAATCTGAGAAATACAGAGGTTATCTGAAGCCTGCCATGGTAAAGTTCCCTCTGCTATTGAAGTTATTGTCTTTAAACAAAGATTCTACATCACTAATGCTATATATATATATATTTTATGATATTCAGGTTAATTTCGTATTCTCTCTAAGGAAGTAATTGCTTGCTTGGTATGAGAGATGGTGTGGCTTCCAAAGGTGAAAAATATTTTCTTGTAATTTCCAGCGACCTAAGGATGGGATAGGCCCAGTACACTGCAGTCAGTATATTATGTGGAGCAGGTTATATTGTGGTTTCTTTATGAACTTTTACATGTTTATTTTCTATGCAAGTTTGTATGATTCTTTTTGAGTTTTGGTAGATAAGTGTTTTGTAACTTTGGAATACTTGGAGTTATATATATAACTTTTATACACATATTTTTTAACGTAGTAGTTAAAGCCGTGGAGAGTGTACTAGTCTACCTAGGTTCAAATTCTGGCTTTACCCTATGACTTCCCTGAGGCTTCCTCTGCTCACCTATTAAAAAGGAGGATAATAAGACTGCTGTGGTGAGTTACATACTGAGTGCTATTTAAGCATTTGCTATAATGATTATGTATACTCGAAGGCTAGGAACTTGCCCCTTGGTCGGCTCTGTATTCCTAGTGCTTAAGAATTCCTAGTGCTTTCCTAGTGCATTGTCTTAGGATAGAGATAGCTCAGTATAGTTCTTCTCACTATAAAGTACTGTTACGTTGAAAGTCTTTGCTTGTGTACTAACAATCTATGACATATCTTCTGAGGACAAGGAAAGGAATACTTTTAAAACTGCAGTGGATAACAAAAGACTGTATGATGTAATGCGTTTATTATGTAATTATAAAACTAACAAATGATCATGGTCGAAAATTTGAAAAACTCCTAGGCAAAACAGAGATCAACAAAATTTGGAGTAACTTTCAGAGTGTAGAGTTGTCCATGAATATTAGTGCTTTCATATTTTCCAGGACTTTAAGTAGACTCTGCTGCTTAAGAGTCTATTCATGATATTTTACTTTAATGATGTTTTCATCATTGGGACACACACACACAGAAATCTGTTAAAAAAAAAAAGAAAGGCATGTAAATCACTGATGTTTCAGAGAGACACATGAAATAAAGTGAGAAAGGTCAACAAGCTGACAGAATGTGGAGTAGCAAAAAAAGAAAGACATGTAAATCACTGATGTTTCAGAGAGCCACATGACATAAAGTGAGAAAGGTCAACAAGCTGACAGAATGTGGAGTAGCATCTCCTTAATTGCTTACATAACTCTGATAATGACCTCTTTGTGGATGAAGTAATTAATGGGGAATCTAATTCAAGAAAAATGTATGAACTTCAAGCCTTCTGGAAGCCAAGTATTTCTTTCCACAAAAGGTTACTTTCCATGGCCCTGCTTCCATATTACCTGACACGGAAAGAGTATTGTATGGCAAAGGATCTTCCCGAAGGAGGATGCTTCCCACACTGATTGTCATAAATGACTTCGTAATTACTGTTGCTGTATTACTAAAATCTTAAACTAGGATATTTTTGACAAATGCGGTCCTTAGTTAATTTTTAGAGCTACCAACTGTCAGATGGCTCTGAAATAACAATTGTCTGGCCATTCTTCAGGGTGATCACAATATGGTAATGATGTTGAGGTATCACTAAAAAGCAGGAAGGTGTGAGTCTTCCTTTGGTTCCAGAGTGAAATGCGAGTTGGAGTTGGAGTTTGAAAAGAGGCCCACAACCAAGTGATTGAGAAGGAAATGTGAGGTCATTAGTGAAAAACCAGGTTGAAGTTAAGGTAAAGAGGCATGAGGAAATGGTCAACTGTTACAGTATTACAAAGATCATCAAGAAGCATATCCATGAATGGGGTTTGTATTGCAATCTGCTGAAAAAGAGACAAATATCCTGGCCTGGCCTTCATGGAGATTATATTTTATTGATTGTCATAATAGATGATTGTTGAAAAGAGCTTCCTATAAATTATAACCATGCAACGGGAGCAAGATAATTTTTTTCTCTTTATGTATGTGTTTCTCATTGCTACTCACTTCTCTCTTAGGCGAAGAGAAAATCACAAAAAACAATAATGTCAAGTCTCAGCTATTCAGTTTCAAAATAATTTTTTTTTCCAAATTCCACTGGAGGCAATATGTTAACTGTTAAGATTTTTAAGGCTCAAAAAGCTAGATTTTTACAAAGTGTAGCCAAATTTTATTCCATAAATAATAGCTTTGGAAAGAATATGTGATGATGCAAAGTTAGAAAAAGCTGGTTTTTCTTCCGTGAATGACTTCACTGTGTTGGGAGAAGAGGCAGAGAAGAAATCAAAGTAATTAAACACGGGGTGAGGTTTCCTGATAGGGGACTCTAGTGCTTTAAAATAGACTAGATAATCCTAGGGATAATCTGAGGGTAGAACAGATCAATGCCTCATTTCCAATCTGGTTCCCTGGAAGAAAACAGTGTATTTCCTTTGAGGTCTTGAGAGCTTTTTCTTCTGCTTTGTTGTGTTTTAGGTTCATTTTGTAATCAACCTCATTAAGGTATCATTTACATACAATAAAATGCAGACAGTTTTAGTCAACGGTTCAGTGACTTTTAATTAATGTACACATTTGTATAACTACCACCCCCATAAAGATAGATAACAATTCTAAAAGCCTAGAAAGTTTCCTCCTAGGCTTTTGCAAAAGTATCCCCATCTCCCACCCCAAGGTAACCACGGATCTGTTTTTCATCTTTAGAGATGACTTTTGCCCAGTTTACAATTTCATATAAGTTGAATAATACAGTAGGTGCCCTTTTGATTTGGTTCACTTGCGCAGCATATAGTTTTTGAGATTCATTCATGTTGGGATGTTTTAAACCAGAACTTTAGCCTGGGTGGCTGATGTTGTCTGAAGGCACCTATAGGTACATCTGAGTCTCTGGCATTGTCACTGGGTGTTCTTGGCTCAGTATTTTCAACTTTACTAAGAAGCACAAGGTTGAAGTAAGGAAGATCATTGTCAGTATAATGGAGGTGAAGTGGGTTCTGTGATATAATATTCTCAGCATAAATTGACCTGCTTGGAATCACTGTGTTGATAATCGACAAGGATACTCTTCCTCCAAAAACCTTGATACTATAAAACTTCTAAAGGACGCTGTCCTACGACTCTTTTAGTTTTCATTTTTGGGGAAACATTTCTGGAAAATTTAAATGTTTGCAACCTGAAAGAAGCAATTATTCACCTGAAGGCTGACTCTGCTAAAGTTGAGTTGTAAGACCTTTACATGCTGATAGAAGACAAATAGCCTTGCAAAACAATGCTCTCTTATTGGATATAAGCATGTAGATTGTTTAAGATGGACATGTATATGCAGTAAAATGAAAAACAAAGAATCGTTGAGTTTCCCTTGCTGGGTTTTGTTAGTTTTTCATTTAAGTTTCTATAGCATATGCTAATAGTTCAGGATAACCTCAGGTTAGTTTTAGGTCCACTCTTTACGTAAATGTTGAAGTTCTCCATACCCACCTTTTTTCTACTTTCCTTCTTTTCTTCCGTCTTTCCTTTCTAACTTCTTATAATCCATTATACTTAATCCTGCATTTGCTGAGGTGGCTATTCGTGTAGGAAAAATTGAAGGCAGTGTGAAATTTTGCTGTTCAGAATGCATGTTGACCAAACTCTATATTGAGAAAAGGTCTGAATTTACCCAGAGTAACCCTTTCTCAGCGTCTTTGAATAAAGGCCACAGAAAGTGGGCTATATATAATATCCTGACAGGTATGTAGAATTCATAGCAATTGCCCTCAAAGAGCTTAACTAGCGTAGATGCATATGAATGCATTTAATGATTGCTTTATTGGCAGCAGTGCCAACATACACAGTCTGTTTTGTTGTATATCATTCTCATTACCTGCTGTTTACCACTGTATACATGCTAATGTCGTGGTTTCTATGGCTTGTGAATTTCACGGCCAAATAATGTGTAACTTATTGCACACCTCCGTGTAGAAGATGGAGACTCCATAACTTGTCGTGTGCTCTTTGCCCCTTTGGAATGTATTACACTGAGATCAGGCAAAGTAATAAATTTCTTTCAAATGTGCGTGATAGCTAAACATCAGTTAGGACTGGTGGGCAATATTGCATATGGCAACGAAATAGCACAATAGCAGAAATAAGTCTTTTTTTTGCTCAGTAATTACTTTAAATGTAAATGGATTAAACTCTCCAATCAAAATACAGAGATTGGCAGAATAGGTAAAAATATATTATTCAACTATATGCTGTCTACAAGAGACTCACTTGTGATCAAAAGACTCAAACAGGTTGAAAGTTAAAGGATAGAAAAAGGCATTCCAAACTCAGTGAGAAACTCAAATAGTAACCAAACGAGAGCCAGAGGGTCTATACCAATATCAGACAAAATAGACTTTGAATTTCAAATGGATCAAAGACTTAAATATAAGAGCTAAACTATACAAATTTCTGAAGAAAATACGGGATAAATCTTCATAGTCTTGATTTGGCAATGAACTCTTAAATATGATAGCAAAAGCACAGGCAACAAAAGGAAAAAGAAATTGGACTTTATCAAATTAAAATCCTTTGTGTTTCAAAGAACACCATCAAGAAAGACATAATACAACCTTCAGAATGAGGGAAAATGTTTGCAAGTTATATGTCTGATAAAGCCTAGTATTCAGAATATGTAAAGAACACTGGCAACTCAACAATAAAATGTCAAATATCCAAATTTTAGCACTGAGAAAAAGAATCTGCATAGATACTGCTCCAAAGAAGAGACACAGATTGCCAATAAGCTCATGAATACATGTCCAAAATTATTAGTCAAAATTATGCAAACTGAAACCACAGTGAGATACCACTTCATACCCACTATTGTGTCATATAATTTTTTAAAAAACAAGGGTTGGTAATGATGTGGGGAAATTGGCACTTTCAAGCATTGCTGGTGCAAATATGAAAAATAGTTTGGCCGTTCCTCAAAAAGTTCAACACAGAGGTACAATATGGCCCAGGAACTCCACTCCCAGGTATATGTCCAGGAGAAATAAAAAACATATGTTCACACAAAAAGTTGTACATGAGTGTTATATTGTCATATCATTATTCATAATAGCCAAAAAGTGGAAACCCAACTATTCACCAACTGATGAATGGAAAAATAAAATGTGTTATATCCATACAATGATTATTCAGCCATAAAAAGGGTGAAGGACAGATACATGCTCCAACCTGGATGCACCTTGAATACATTGTGCTTACTGCAAAAGTCAGACACAGAAGTCTGCACATTGTGTGGTTCTATTCATATGAAATGTCCAGCATAGGAAAATCAATAGAGACAGAAAGACCCAGGGCTGGGGTGAAAGGGGAGGGCAGAATGAGAATGACTGATACTAGGCATGAGGTTTCTCTTGGGGATGATGAAAATGTACTGGAATTAGAGATGTTGATTGCAAAACCTGAGTACGCTAAAAGCAGCCGAATCACACAGTTTAAAAAAAATGTGAATTGATGGAATGTGAATTATATCTCAATCAAAAGATAATATGACTTAACATTTTTATGGTCATTACTCTTGATCAGTTTCATGATGGAATTCCCACAGTGACTTCAATGGAGTGGCTTGTATGGGATGATATTTGAGGCTCAACCCTTTGGGACTAGATGTTCATTTTGAGCTGTTGAATGATGGTGAGGGCCAGCCAGTATATTTTCTTCACGGAGGATCAATCCCCATATGTATCCTTGGTTTGAAGCCTTGTCTTTTTCTCTTCATATTCCTGAAACAAGTTCCTAGGAAATACATTCACAATAGTGAGAGGTGTTGACATCTTCCTGGCAAAAGTCTTAACTTATTCACAGGTCAAACTTCAGATCTACTTATTACTAGCTGCCCCCGGGGAGGGCCCTGAATCAAAGTAGGGCTTATGAAGACGGACCTTGCATTTTAGCGTGCACTTGAAATACCCAACAGGCTGATCGCATGGGGAAAATAACTTTATTTACATGAGACAAGTACAAAGTCAGCACAACACAATGAGGGAGAGTATGGGTGCTGGTGCCTGATGGCCTGAAATCAAATCCTATTTGAATGCCACGTGTACCTGGGAAGGTTACTTACTTAGCCCTTCTGTTTCTCAGTTCCCTGGCCAGTGATATGGAAATATTAGTAGGACCTGCTTATTTGTATTGTGTTCTGAGGCTAAAAATTAGTAAATACAAAGCCTGAAGAAAAATGATGGGTACTTCATAAGTGCTACCTACATAAATGTTCAAGTATTAAATGCCTGGAAGAATAAGCAGGTTGTCTCCAGAAAGGGCACCTAGGAGGCTACAAACAGGAGGATAGAGCCGACTTTTTCACATTGATGACATGAGTAAGAAGTTTTAGAGCTCATGGAAAGAATATTATTTCTTGTGATGCACTGTGCGGTGGGCAGAGTAGGGGCTGTGACCCATATTTTATGGTTCAGGGCACTGAAATTTACAGAGATTGAGTAACTTGCCCAGAGTCACAACACTGATGAGTGATGGGTCTGAGGCAGGGGAGGGAGTTGATTCCCTGGGGATAGAGATTCCTGAACACATGGACATGAGATCATGCCCTGGATACACAAACCAAGAGCTCTCCTCACTCCCTTTTCCACATCCTCCTGCCCCAAGGATGCCGCAGGGAGACAGCTGGTACTCGGACGAGGTGCCTGGCCCAAGAGAATGGCTCAAATCTGGACCCACCTCCTGGCTCTACGTTTCAATCCCTGACCCCAAATACAATGCCTTTCCTCCAAATGCAGACCCCCTGATGGACCGGGGTATCCAAATATGTGTGCATCTCCCCTCCCTTCCCCCTCAGCACTTGATTCTAGCAGCTGATTTGCAGTGAGACTTCCTGGTGGTCAGGTGACCACCCTGAATGACCAGTAGTCTACTTGACTCCCTAACTGACTCAAAACCCAGGACATTCCAAACCAACTGCCCACATGACACTTGCACAGAGAATTAGCATCATCTTCAACTGATCAAACCTGGATGATGAGCAGTTAATATTCATTAGCTGGGAACAGGGTCTACTGGGTTGGTGTTTCGGTGGCTTAACAGATGAAGTTTACAGGCCCCCAGGGTCTCACTGACTAGAAACTGACCAATCGTCTGAGCAGCTTGGACTAAGGCCTGGCTAAGAGCGGGCAGTGGCTGCACGGGCTCTGAGTGGGCACCTTCCCTGCCCAATCCTCCCTCAGCCAGATCCAGGCTCTGCTGTACAAACTACAGCCATTACTCCTGAATCTACTTGCTGGTATTATTTCCACAGTACCTTCAATGGAGTGGTTAGTGGGGCTGCTATTTGTGTCCCTACCCTGTTGTTTGGCCAGATGCTGATTCTGATGTGCCTGAACCACCGCTGCGGATGGCCAGCAGATTATCTTGATCGCAGATGATATTCTTGTGCATCCTGTGTTTGATTCCTTTATAATCTTCCTTTTCTTCTTGGTTCCCAAGTCATGATTGTGGGAAACACAACAAAAACTGAGAGAACTATTGATATGTTGCTGGGAAAAGACCATGCAGAGTTGTCAATTCATTCCCAGGTCACACGTCTGTTCTCTTTGTTCAACAGCCTCCTAGGGGAGTCTAGGGGAGTCAAGCGAATCGAAGCTGGGCTGAGAAGAGGGTGTTGCAATGTGGTGTGCACTTAATATAGCCAGCAGGCTGACTGCACGGGGACATGACTTTATTTAGTGAGATAATATAGAAAGGGAGCACAGCACAGTGACCGACAGAGTGGGGGCTGGTGCCTGATGGGCTGGATTCAAATCATACCAGAAGCCACATGAACCTGGGAAAGTTATGCAGACCCTCTGTCCTTAGTTCCTTGTTCTGTGATAATGGAAATGTTAATAGGGCCCACTTATTAGTATGACATGATGAAGCTTAATACAACAAATCAGGTAGACCCAGATGAAAAATGATGGGTACTTCATAAGTGCTACCTAAGTGTTCAAATATTAAATGTCTGGAAGAATAAGCAAGAAATGTGGTAGTGATGCCTCCAGAGAGGGGACCTGGATGCCACAGGGCAGGGGAGTGGGGAAGGTTATGGGTGTGATGCTTTAGAGCTTGTGAAGAATATCTGTTATCATCTCCTGTGATCCCCACACCAGCCCCGTGGGGAATTCATGGCAGGCGCTGTGATCCATATTTTATGGTACATGGCACTAAAATGTTGAGATTTTAAGTGACTTTCCCGGAGTCGCAAAGCTGATAACGGATGTGGGACAGGAATGTAGTTGGTTCCCTGGGACAGAAATCCCTGAACCCCTGAATCCTCCAGATGGTGCTCTGGACTCCTGAGCCCAGGGCTCCCCTCCCTCCTCCCTCCCCCCAATCCTCCTGCCTGCCCCATGGTTGCTCCAAGGACAGGAGGGGTCTGAGCCAACAGGAGGGCCCATGCCTGACCCGCTGCCTCCCTTACATGTTGATCCCTGACTCCACAGCTCTTACATATCCCTGAAAGAAGGTCCCTTGAAGGATCAGGGGGTCCCACCTACGTCCCTCCTCCCTCAGCGTCTTCACATACTGGGTGAGCCTCCTGGTGGTCTGACCAGTGGTCGGCTTGTCTCCACGTGGCTCAGAGCCCTGGTCTCTCCAACCAGTTGCCCACATGTCTCTAACAGTTGCCACGTCTCTAACAAATTAGCTTGGTCTTCAACAACCAGCCCTGGATGCACAGTTAGTGCTGATTAATGAGGACAGTGGCCTGCTGGGCTGTGCTTGGTCGTTTAGTGGGTGAAGCTGGCGTGCCCCACTGTCGCCTGAGTATTGATGTGCGCACCTGTCTGAGTAGCCTGGGCTACGGCCTGGCTGGGGAGGGGCCGTGGCTGCACTGGCTCTGAGGACGCACCTTCCCTGCTCATACTTCCTCATCAAAATCCACCCCCTACAAACTCCTCATCCATCCCTAGACCCTGCAGTGCCACACGAGAGAGGCCCATGCCCTTCTAGAGGGACCCCTCCATAGCCACAGCCTAGAGACCCCAGCCCAGGACTGTCTCTGAGGCTGACCCAGGCCCTCCTAATCTCTGTCACCAAATGTTCATTCCACTAACCCGATGGCATTGTCCCTTCCCTCCACGTTCCCAGGCAGCGCCCAAACACCCAGTGATCCTGTCCGCATCAACCACTGGAAATACCGCCACAAAATCCCAGTTTCCTTCCTTTCTGAAAACCTCTAGATTTAGACTGCTAATATTTGCTTTTGGATTTGGACATCCACATTCAGAAGTGTTTAGCCTGTCATTTCTCCTGTCCTGTAATATCTGCTGCTGGTATAACATCAGTATTCTCCTGGTCCGATGAAAGCAGTGTGGGTGTGTTCCCTCTGTATCTGTTCTCCGGAAGAGTGTGTAGGAGAGGGCATCCTTTCTGTCTTAAATGTTTGGTAGAAATCAGAGGAAGCCACCTGGCTCTGAAGTTTGTTTTGTGGGGAAATATTTTTGCATCTCTTTCTAATTGAAGTTTACTTGGTGTATTGTACAGGGCACAGATCTTAAGCGTAGAGCTTTATGGTTTCTTGTAAATATAAACACATCTGTTACCAACACCCAGTTCAATATACAGGACATCCCCACCACCCTGGCCGCCCCCTGTAGAAGGGGAGAAAAATAAGTGCTAACTTATTCGGTTATAAGAATGAAATCAGTTACTCCATGTATATTCCAAGTGCAGTGGTTTACACACAAATAACTCAGAATTAGTGTGGCAGCACAACCAGAAAGTAGTGGAGGGTGCTGGAGGGCTGGGAGAATCCAGTCTCTTTGGGATTTCCGCTGTGGAGGTCTGGGGCCAGAGTAAGGAAGCTAAGAGGGGCATCTCAGAAGCATCTGGGCTTTTACAGAGGGAAAAACTACTGATCCCCAGAGTAGAACGCCACTGTAATTCACTGAGCCCTCCCTTTGCGGAGGGTGCTTTTCTATACTTGGTGTTATTTTACATAGAAATGTTTAAAAAAAAAAAAACCGAAGAGGAGATCAATTTTGCTTGATGTAACAGCCCTTCACTGTTAAAAATAAGACATATATCTAAAATTTATGCTAAATCTGTACAGCTCCGACAGGAAGTAACGGGCACTCACTAGCTGACTCAGGAGCGGAGAGAGGCGGCCCTCCTTCCTTGGCCTTGTGTCTCATTTAAGCTGCCAGACGCTGCACAAGCTCCATCCCCTCTGAGTCTCAGGCTGAGGCCTCCAGGTCACAGTCTTCACAGGTGTCAGACCAGAACCTGCCACACAAAGGCAGGGACTGGAGTCAGTGGGGAGGTGGGCTCCCTGGGGTCGGTTTGTGGGACCCAGGGGGCTACTCAGACCCTGCAAGTGACTTTGGGCCCTGACATCCCCAGGGCTCACATCCCCAGGTCACGGAGGCCTGTTTTCTGCTCTTTGCCAAGTGTGTTCTGGTAGCAGAGGGACCTGTCCTACAGGGGCGATTTAACCTGGGCATTTGGCCCGGCGGCATTTAAGTGACTGGTCCCCTGAACAGTGAAAGTGATGCAGAGGAAAGGGGAGGCTCTGGGGCTCCAGGGTGAAAAGTGTGGGTCCCTCCCACCTGGGCGCTATGAGGAGTGGGAGGTCTGATGACACAGGTGGGAGTAGTGACCCTGTCCCTCCAGCCCACACACAACACGGCCCATCATGAGACCAGCACAGTGGAAGTGGGCAGAGAACCGCAATGTTCCCTTTTCCCCTAATAATCATTTTTCTTTCTTTAACACCCCAGCCAAACTTGCCTGTGCTTTTTAATTTAAAAATATCCTGATGCTGTGGTAAGAGAATCATAAATTTTATAGCTTTGCTGTACCCCAACATGAAAAGTTTGTAGAAGACACTGCTTTCCAGCGTGTAATAAAACCAGATGTATTTGTTATTGAATTTTCAGGTCGTAATTAATTTGGAATCCTGGCCCTTTAACTCATCCTAAATTAGCATTGCTTTGAATTGCCTTCATTTTGTGTGTGTGTTGTATTCAATTTTTACACATCTATGAAAAATCCATAGAACCTCAGGTTGAGAAATGGTGCCATGAGGTGACCCAGGCCCTTCAGTGGGGCTCCACAGAGGCTGAGGGGTCCCCAGAGGTTGGGCAAATCCCAGCCAGGTGTGGATCCTGCAGCGTCCCCTACCGGATGCCAGGGCTACCGCGTGCCCACAGGGATGCAGCAGCACTGGGCCAGGTGAGCTGTCTGCTTGCGTGAGAAGAAGCCCCGGTGCCTCTGTCCTCCTCACCCTTTCCCCAGGAGGCCTGAACTGGGGGATACCAGGGCCACTCCAGATATCTCACCACACCTGGTGACTAACTGGGGATGTTGCCTGCTGACCTTGGCGGGTTGGGAGGACAAGGCTGGGTCCTGCAGAGGGAGATGTTGAACCTCACCAGGGACACTCTTTACAAAGAACACAAAGTGAGCAACACCTCCAGGAGTGATGTATGTGGTGACCCCACAGACGCCTTCGGCCCCCCATCTAAACATAAGAGCCTGGAAAATTCAGGGGTTCTATGGAACAGGGAACGTTCCCTGGCGAGATGCACTCAGGTCATCCTCCAGTTGCCTGCGCAGATTACTACCATTCTCGTCTCTCTTCTCTCCACCTCTTTGTTCACATGCAGTGGTGACCACCTCCGTGCTCTTCTCTGGCTTTTGGGTTTTCCTGAAGCGCCAAAAAAACATTTGGCCCGGCGGCGTTCAAGTGACTGGTCCCCTGAACAGTGAAAGTGATGCAGAGGAAAGGGGAGGCTCTGGGGCTCCAGGGTGAAAAGTGTGGGTCCCTCCCACCTGGGCGCTGTGAGGAGTGAGAGGTCTGATGACACAGGTGGGAGTAGTGACCCTGTCCCTCCAGCAGACACGCAACACGGCCCATCATGAGACCAGCACAGTGGAAGTGGGCAGAGAACCGCAATGTTCCCTTTCCCCCTAATCATCATTTTTCTTTCTTTAACACCCCAGCCAAACTTGCCTGTGCTTTTTAATTTAAAAATATCCTGATGCTGTGGTAAGAGAATCATAAATTTTATAGCTTTGCTGTACCCCAACATGAAAAGTTTGTAGAAGACACTGCTTTCCAGCGTGTAATAAAACCAGGTGTATTTGTTATTGAATTTTCAGGTCGTAATTAATTTGGAATCCTGGCCCTTTAACTCATCCTAAATTAGCATTGCTTTGAATTGCCTTCATTTTGTGTGTGTGTTGTATTCAATTTTTACACATCTATGAAAAATCCATAGAACCTCAGGTTGAGAAATGGTGCCATGAGGTGACCCAGGCCCTTCAGTGGGGCTCCACAGAGGCTGAGGGGTCCCCAAGGGTTGGGCAAATCCCAGCCAGGTGTGGATCCTGCAGCATCCCCTACCGGATGCCAGGGCTACCGCGTGCCCCCAGGGATGCAGCAGCACTGGGCCAGGTGAGCTGTCTGCTTGCGTGAGAAGAAGCCCCGGTGCCTCTGTCCTCCTCACCCTTTCCCCAGGAGGCCTGAACTGGGGGATACCAGGGCCACTCCAGATATCTCACCACACCTGGTGATTAACTGGGGATGTTGCCTGCTGACCTTGGCGGGTTGGGAGGACAAGGCTGGGTCCTGCAGAGAGAGATGTTGAACCTCACCAGGGACACTCTTTACAAAGAACACAATGTGAACAACACCTCTAGGAGTGATGTATGTGGTGACCCCACAGACGCCTTCGGCCCCCCAACTGAACATAAGAGCCTGGCATATTCAGGGGTTCTATGGAACGGGGACCGTTCCCTGGCAAGATGCACTCAGGTCATCCTCCAGTTGCCTGCGCAGATTACTACCATTCTCGTCTCTCTTCTCTCCACCTCTTTGTTCACATGCAGTGGTGACCACCTCCGTGCTCTTCTCTGGCTTTTGGGTTTTCCTGAAGCGCCAAAAAAACCCCAAAGAGTCAGGGATGGCAAGGGAAGCACATACACTTATTTGCCTTCTGCTCTTCCTCCTACCCTCTCCACGCTCACGTTTCCTCCTCTTGTTCTTCCTCATCCTTTTACTTCATCCCTTCTCTTGAATCCAGGATGAGAGAATTTCTTCTTTTTTTTAATTGGATGAGTCAGTCTTCTTCTACTTATTTATTTATTTTTAACGTCTTTATTGGTGTATAATTGCTTTCGAACAGTGTGTTAGTTTCTGCTTTATAACACAGTGAATCAGCTGTACATATACATACATCCCCATAACACCTCCCTCTTTTGTCTCGCTCCCACCCTCCCTCACCACCTAATCCAGGTGGTCACAAAGCACCGAGCTGATCTCCCTGTGCTAAGCGGCTGCTTCGCACTAGCTATCTATTTTACGTTTGGTAGTGGATATATGTTCATGCCACTCTCTCTCTTTGTCACAGCTTAACCTTCCCCCTCCCCATATCCTCAAACCCATACCGTTTTTATGCTAAGTTATATTCTACATGAAGCTGGAAAAAGGTTAAAAATATTTTTAAAGAACTGCGCATCTATTTTTGAAGCTGATTTGCCTATTCAAGGCTTGATAGCACTTTATCCATCTCAGTACTATTTCACTTAGTAAACAAATGCAGTTGCCATAATTGCTGCATATGTGTCTGTGTTCCCTTCTAGGTTATAAGTTTTTGAAGTTAGAAACTATATTTATATCACAGCCCCTATGTATAGCACAATATCCATTGCTAATTCACATTGTGTTTTAAGATATGAGACAAAATTTAAGACTTTTATTATAGTCATAAACATCTAGCAAACCAACCAGAAAATAAAAACTAACTTTCAATTGGTTGGCCAAGAACAAAAAAGAGAGGAATACCTAGTGCAAAATCATATCTCTAATAACTACTGTTGGATTTAGAGCACACACATGCTAAACTTATTTTAAAATATCTTTTTACCAAAAATTTGAGGTTGGATCTGAAAATATTATATCAGAAGTGAAAATAATTATGTGGTCTGACCAGCGTGGATCACACAAAGTAAGTGTATACTATATATAAAGTAGATAAACTATGAGGTCCTACTGTATAGCACAGACAACTATATTCAACACCTTGTAATAACCTATAAAGGAAAAGGATCTGAAAAAGAAATATATAGATCTGAATCACTTGGCTGTACACCTGAAACACAACATTGTCAATCAACTATACTTCAAGTAAAACAAAACAAAACCAAGTGTAAAGGGAAGTATAGTTTTATAAGTTCACCTCTGATACCCAATGGACCAACTGAAAGACAACAGAAACTACAACTTTCTAGGAGACAGGACATGGCCAGCAAACCAAGCCGTTACCCTCGGTAACGGTAATACCTGCACAAAAATATACAGACTAGCCTGCATTCATGAATACATAGGAATTCTTCATTTATCTGGCATTGTTAGGCAATGAGGTATTGTATGTTAGGAGAGGTTTGTTTTAAATGACAAATTGAAGAGGAGTTATTTTAACCTTCACTCGGTAATTTTTTTCTAAAATTAAGAAATGTATCCACTGGTGTATCTAACGTTTCTGTGATAACTCAGGGTCATCAGTTCAATCAACGTTTGCATGAATAATGCAAATGGAAACAAGACAGGCATGCTTAATGAAACTGAAAATGACATGGCACTGGCTGGAATAACTGAAGAGAGAGCAAGAAAAAAACAAAAATGAAAACAAACCGTGATCAAGAAACAATCAGTCAAGTTCTGACTTTCTGTACTTAGTTTCAAAAAGAGATACCACAAATCCCAGCGAGAGACTCCAGCATCATTAGCTGTCTTTCTCCTTTGTTTCCACCTTCCTTTCCTTTTCCTTCTACCCTAGATTGTTCCAGGAAGTGTTTATAGCTCCTTGCAAGACAAATTCTAAAACTTGCTTTCCCTCACACAAACGTCACAATATGTCCATGTGATAAATGGTGTGGACGTAAAAGACAATTCATCACAGGGACATATCCTATGAAAATAAAGTGAGAAACTAGCTTCTAAACATGCAGAGAGAAGGGCGTGCTGTCAGGCACTAATTTCCTAGCGAATACCTCTCCATTTCTAATAGACGTTCTTCTTTACCAAGATCCCTTTTTATTGGTGTCCCATTCCAGACTGCTCCACTCCGCCCATCCTCATCCTGTAAAATATATTCACACTCTTTTGTGACCCTACTTATTTGCCCACTAAATAATCAATCACAGAACTGTCGGAATTAAATATAGAGTGAAATTAAAATACTGGAGTCACTTGGAGGGTTTAAGCAGCTCCACCAGAAAATACTGGACATGGATTTAAAAGAGGCTACGTGGGACTTGCTCTTGTCCAAGTTCTTTCTCAAGAAGTACCTGAAATAAGCCTAAATTCAGAGTTAATCAGACTGGCCTGCTTTCACAGGTGGACTGGAATTCACTGCTCTTTCCCCTCAACTCCCTGATGTCACTGGCACTTTCAGGAGATGAGGTGGACTCCTCTGCCTACTGCAGAAGCTCAGTTCCCACTGGGACCACTCCCTGTCTGAATCCCACACTTGAGGCCAGATGCCAGCCTTCCCAAAACATTCGTGGTCTCCTTTCAGTTTTTGACCTGCTCAGATTGAGTCCCTCTGTAGACTCTTTCTCAGCTTGAAACCTGATCTTCCACCCCTTTCCCTGACCTCCATGGTTACCTGCCTCCTTTAGGTCTCAGATGCTTTAGCTATAAAATGATATATTTGCCCTTAATTCTAAAGTCTTCTTTCTAAAGCTCTACAATATGTTGGCTCCTTGAAAATGTTTCTCTTTGCTGGTTTTCATTTTGTAGAGAATTAAAACCACAGCTACTCTAAAAGACAGTAAGTTGCATTGGATAAGGAAAGTGTGCTTTTGTAGTTAGATTAACAGTGATGGAAGACGACTTAGTATGTTTTAAGATACTCATGATCCGTTTTTGTGAGAGTCGGGGGAAGAAGGGGAAGAGAGTTAATAAAATACCAAATGATTGTGACAAATTACGTTCACCAAGATGTAGCTGATTAGTTACTACTTGAATAAGCCACACAAATCCAATCCAAGTTTTCCTTTAGTTTTCTAAGAAGGGATCCCACTGAACTGAGTCCCATGTTCAGTACCTCCACGTCCAATGGCTTAGTCTTTAAACACTGTTATGTTGCTGGAAGCAGAAATATTGCCATTCAGTCCTAATTGATGTATAGCTATCACGCACATTTGAAATAAATTTATTACTTTGCCTGATCTCAGTGTAATACATTCCAAAGGGGCAAAGAGCACACGAAAAGTTATGGAGTCTCCATCTTCTACACGGAGGTGTGCAATAAATTACACATTATTTGGCCGTGAAATTCACAAGCCATAGAAACCACGCCATTAGCAATGTATACAGTGGTA
>NW_006777920.1:0-222 GCF_000442215.2 Lipotes vexillifer | reverse complement strand
ACTGCTGACCTCGTGATTGTCGGTCAGGGAAAAAGCAGAAAGGGATCTGCAATTTTGGGACAGCCACAGGTTAAGCTTTGGAACCGGTTCTGGGGTGCAGAAGGGTGTCAGACCCATGGCTGTGAATTCTCTGCTCTTCCCCCAAATTGACCCTAAGCAAATTTTTAAAATAAGCCAACCATGACCTCATCTTCTACGTTTGGCACCTGCTTCTCCCATGCT
>NW_006777919.1:0-4300 GCF_000442215.2 Lipotes vexillifer | reverse complement strand
TTTCTCTTTCTGACTTATTTCACTCTGTATGACAGACTCTAGGTCCATCCACCTCATTACAAACAACTCAATTTCGTTCCTTTTTATGGCTGAGTAATATTCCATTGTATATATGTGCCACACCAAATTTTTTTATATATATATCAAAAACTACAAATATACCCAGAGTGGTTATTGTATCATCTGTGCCCTTCTTCATTATAAATATATAAAACCCCTTAGTTGTGATAAATAGGAAAAGCTCCACCCCATTTGTTTTTGTGTTTATTTCTGTATTGATCATCCTGATTCTGCATCATTTCTTCATACCTTGCTTTCCACATTCCCCAGGCCAATATGTAACAATCATGGTTTTTTATACCTACTGTTGAAAATTCTCACAGTATCTGTGTGATTGCTAAAGAGTCAAGTAGAAGGTCTTTGTAAACTATTTCTTCAGCTTCAGCTAACTCTGTTCTCCAATGCACAACACATATCTTGAGTTGAAACTCTGGAAGACATCCATATAAGCTTTGCAAGGTGATGGCTGTGATGTTACCTAAAAATGGTCCTTCTCATGCCTCTGCACCTCATCTAGCTCTTCAGAACCTTTTCAGCCTCAGTTGTCTTGTGATGCTGTTTTGAGGAAGGTGGAAAATTCTTTTTTGGTAGGAATAAAGAAGCATCCAGGTTGGGGAAAAATGTATACCTCATTCTACAGGAATCCTGTGGCATACTGTGTGACATGGAACCTTAACTGTAGCTTCCATGAGCTACAATTGTAGCTCAGCACTTTTTTCCCTCTTCCCTGATTTCACACAGGGTGCACTCATTCTTTCTGCACCCCTAATGCCCTGCCTTCTCAAGCATTTTTCCATCCTGGGCTTTTTGCATGCAGTGATGTGAGGGGAATTCTCAGCTTAGTTTGGTCATATGATGAATCAGAGACACAGAATTAAGAATTTATCAGGGATACACACTTCCAGTGAAAGATGCATATCTAGGCATCTACAGCAAGAAACTCGTGGGTTATGCAAAATTCTTTCCAAAGGAAACAGGAAAAAAAGTTAATAAAACTTTACAAAAGTGATTGTGTGGTAGCAAAATGCATTTGTGAAAAGCGAAAAAAATGCCATTATCAACGTCCTGCTGAGAGAAGATTTGACTGAACTATACCCAACTGTGATAAAGAACTCACAACGATCCCAGGTCTTCCAAGGGAGAAATTAAGAAAGGGGTATAAAGTTGCCTGGGTTTGCTTAGCTTGTCAAAAGGTGGGGGGCACTCTTCAAGCCTCACTCTTCTCATCTGTACAGAAAGGGGTTGGGGCTAAATCAGTGGTGCTCCAGCTGTGCTGCAGCAGGCCTTGTGTCTCTGTGGTGAGACAGAGATGGGGCAGGTGGGGCAGGACATCCTATCCAAGAGCCAGAACAGTTCTGACTAACTCTTTTACATATTGGAATTCACAGAAAAATTCCACTGAAATAAACGTTTAGTATCTGTATTAATTTCCTTGGGCTGCTATAACAAATTACCACAAACTTAGTGGCTTAAAACAACAGAAATGTATTTTCTCACAATTATAGAGGCCAGAAGGCCAAAATCAAGTGTCAGTAGGGCTGGACTCCCTCCAGCAGCTTTAGGGAGATTCTGTTCCTTGCCTCTTTCAGCGTCCGGTGGCTCTTGGCATTCCTTGGCTTGTGGCTCTCAGTCCAATCCCTGTGTCAGCTTTCACATGGCCTTCTCTTCTTCACATCTTCTACCTTTCTCTTCTTTTACGAAAACACTTGTCATGAATTTAGGGTCCACCCTAATCCAGATGAGAACATCTGGAGAGCTTTAAATTAATTACATCTGCAATGATGGCTTTTCCAAATAAGATCACATTCACATGGTCTGAGTAGACATATCTTTAGGGAGGCCACCATTCAACTAACTACAGTATCAAAGAGAATTTAATCTAAACAATATTTTAAAGGTTCCTTTCATATATTTTTTTCAAACTATGGATTAACACATGCTTGCTGAAATAAATAAAACTTACAAAGATGTATAAAGAAAAAGCTAATTATCTACCCCCCCCACTTTCTGCTTCCCTCCAATTTCACCTCTTTCCAACAATTCTCTCCAACTCATCCAGATTTACTGACCTTTCTTCCAGTCGATCTGGTAACCCATGTTAACAACCCTGTGTTTGTACCTCCATGCTTTATTTCAGGCTCATGTAATTACACACACACAACACATACACACATACATTAACAAGCATATACACATATATCTGCATCGATAAGGAGTTTGAAATTGATTATAAAATTTGTATCATACTATACACACTCCTCTGTATCTTACTTTCTCTTTAAAAAATGCCTTGAGTACATTGCTCTAAATTAAGTAGTATAGTTCTAGTTTTTATTATTTTTTATTATTTTTAATGGATGCATAGTAGCATTATATTCCACAATGTGGACAAACCAATATTTATTTCAAGCCTTCCCTATTAATGGGCATTTATTATATTTCCAACTTTCTGTATTTTTACCCAACTGAAAAATTCTGTAATACATAATCCTTGTACATGCAATTTTATAAGCTGGCGATTTTACTACTATATACAACTATATAGTAATTTGTATTACTATAAATTCTCAGCAGTAGGACTACGGATCAAGAATGCATGTATTTTTCATTTCAATAAATTGGTACCAGATTGCTTTCCCAAAAGACTGCAAAATTCCATTTGTCTACCAGTATATGAAAGTACCCACTTCCTCATATTACAACCAGAAATAACTGTTATCATTCTTTCCACATTTTTGCCATTCTGATGGGTGTAAATAAAACTAATTTTCATTTAATTTGCATTTCTCTCACTACCAGTAATTTTGAGCATCTTCTCAAATGTTCATTGGCCATTTGGATTTTATCTTCTATGAAATATTTATCTCTATTCTTTGTTCCTTCATCTCCTAGGTTGATTATTCATCCTTTACTCACTGAATTGAAATACTACTAACTTTATCATATATTGAACTCTTATATACACTGGAATCATTTAACCAATTTTTATCTAGTTTCCTACTTTTAGCACAATGTCACATTGATCTTTATTACAATGGCTATTGTATTTCTAATGATGATAAGGTAGGTAGTTTATCCCAGCTCTTCTTTATATTTTTCATGAGTATTCTCAGGCATTTACTATTTCATATTGGATTATTTTATGAAATCCCTCTCAAAATAAAATTCTCTAGAGTCTAATTAAAATTGCAATGAATTCTTATTTTAATTTTAACAGAACTGAGATTTTTATTGTATCTCACCCTCCAAGAATATTGTGTATTTTCCATTTTTTAAAATATTATTTTGTATAACTCAAAGATTTTATAAGTGTTTTTGTAAAATTCTACTCTTGGTAAATGTATTTCTAAACATTTTATGCTTGTACTGTTATTTTAATGGATTTTCCCCTATTTTTACTTTTAGGTTTTGTTAACTGAGAGAAAATCTATTCCTTTACTCTATTTCATCTTCTACTTGTTTACCTACACAGTTATTTTCTTCATACCATTCTTGTGTTAGAATTCTTGGCATTTTTAAATATATAATCACATTCATCAGTAAAAAAGAGATGATTTACTCTCTTCCTTTCCAGAACTTTATCAAATGATCCATGTTATAACATTTGTTATAATTGCAAAACTGTTGAGTATTAACAGCAATAATGAGCATTTCCATCTAGTTCCTGATTTCAACTGACATGATTTCAAGGTTTTAAAAGTAATTTCACTCTATTCATATTTTACCCTAGGGTATCCTTCGAAATTTTATCTAATACGCTTTCAGCTTCTCTTAAAATGATAAGGTTTGTTTCCTCTTTTAGTTTGTTGATTAGACAAATTACAATAAGATTTTTCTGATATTGAACCACCTTTGCATTTCTGAATAAATTCTAGTTGGTCTTAATAAATCTTCTTTTAATACAAAGCCAGATTTTATTTGAAATTTTTTTAATGTTAATGTATCTAAATTCATATGTGTAATTGGTTTATAGTTTTTGATTTTGAAATACTTTTGCCAAATTTGGGTATTAAAGTTGTGCTGTCTTCAAAAATGATTTGATGAAATTTCCATCTTTTTATTGTGTAAATTAAGTAATACGAGAAATAGCTGTTCTTTTTTTTTTTTTAGCTGTACGCGGGCCTCTCACTGTTGTGACCTTCTCCCGTTGCGGAGCACAGGCTCCGGATGCGTAGGATCAGCGGCCATGGCTCACGGGCGCAGCCGCTCCGCGGCATGTGGGATCTTCGCGGACCGGGGC
>NW_006777918.1:0-445 GCF_000442215.2 Lipotes vexillifer | reverse complement strand
TTTTTTTTGCGGTACGCAGGCCTCTCACTGTTGTGGCCTCTCCCGTTGTGGAGCACAGGCTTCGGACGTGCAGGCTCAGCAGCCATGGCTCACGGGCCCAGCCGCTCCATGGCATTTGGCATCCTCCCGGACCGGGGCATGAATCTGTGGCCCCCACATCGGCAGGCGGATTCTCAACCACTGCGCCACCAGGGATGCCCCTTATTTTTAATTTATTTTTCTAACATCTTAAAAATTTTTTTAAATTTATTTTATTTTTTGCTGTGTTGAGTCTTTGTTGCGTGTGGGCTTTTCTCTGGTTGCGGCGAGCAGGGACTACTCTTCATTGTGGTGTGCAGGCTTCTCATTGCGGTGGCTTCTCTTGTTGCAAAGCATGGGCTCTTAGGCGTGCGGGCTTCAGTAGTTGTGGCATGTGGGCTCAGTAGTTGTGGCTCACAGGCTCTAG
>NW_006777917.1:0-2706 GCF_000442215.2 Lipotes vexillifer | reverse complement strand
GGGCTTCCCTGGTGGCGCAGTGGTTGAGAGTCCGCCTGCCGATGCAGGGGACACGGATTTGTGACCCGGTCCGGGAAGGTCCCACATGCCGCGAGGCGGCTGGGCCTGTCAGCCATGGCCGCTGAGCCTGCGCGTTCGGAGCCTGTGCTCTGCAGCAGGAGAGGCCACAACAGTGAGAGGCCCGCGCACCGCAAAAGAAAAAGTGAAAATCAAAAGGGGGAAGGAACAAAGGACAAGAGGCAGGTAGACTGGGCTTTCATAGAAAGTTTTTGGTAAAGTGGAATATGTGGATGGAGAGTGGGAAGCTCTAGAGGAGCTGGGAAGTGTGAAAATACAGTCAAGAAAATTTTAAATGTAAACTTGATTTTCTTGTAATGTTCTGAAAGAAGTGTAAGTAAGTAAAGATTGGTGCCAATTTTCAACTACATTTGAACACCATTGTTTCTTCTGAGACGTCAACTGTTAATTTTATTGGGACTTGCTTGTAAGTGACATATTCTTTTTCTCTTGCTGTTTTCAAGTTTTTCCCTTGTCTTTGACTTTCAGCATGTTTACTTGATGTGTCATTTTATGAGTCTCTTTCCTTTATACTACTTGGAGTCTATTGAGTTTCCGGGATGTATTGGTTATTTATTTTAAATAATTTAAGAACTTGTCTGTCATATTTCTTGAATATTTTTTTCTTTTCCTTTCTCTCTCTCCTCTCCTTCTGTTACTTCCGTTAAATGTATACTGGTATAACTAATGGTGCCCTACAATTCTCTGAGGGTCCATTCATTTGTTTTCACTCTTTTTTCCCTCTGTTCTATGGGCTGGATAATCTCTATCAAGTTTATTAATTCTTTTATCAGTTCAATTCTAATGCTGAGTCCCTCTAGTCAATTTTTGTTTGAGTTATTGTACTTTCCTAGTCCAAAATTTACATTCAGTTCTTTTTTAGAATTTCCATCTCTTTATTGATATTCTTCAGTTGTTATGACACTGTCATCATACTTTCATTTACTCTTTAATAATGCTTTCCTTTAGTTCTGTGAACATATTTAGAATGGCTACTTTGAAATCTCCTTTCTGTTAAATTCAACATCTGATAGGTATCTGGTAGTTCTGTTCCCTGTAGGAGGAAGAAGATAAAGACAAGAGAGGAAGTAAATTAAATAAAGAATAGAAAAACAATAGAATTAATGAGACCAAGAGCTGTTTCTTTGAAAAAATCAACAAAATTGACAAAACTTTAGCTAGATCGACTAAGAAAAAGAGAAAAGACACAAATAACTAAATTCAGAAATGAATGAAAGTGAGGATATTACATTACAGCTGATTGGATAAAAATTAAAAGATTTGTAAGAGACTCCTGAAAACAATTGTCAACAAAGTAGATAATATGGATAAAATGAACAAATTCCTAGAAACACAAAAATTATAAAAACTTACTAAGAATATATAGAACATATGAACAGACTTATAACAAATAAAGAGATTGAATTCATAAGCAAAACCTCCCAACATAGAAAAGTTCAGGACCAGATGGCTTCTCTGGTGAATTCTACCAAATATTTTAAAAAGAAGTAACACTAAGTCCTTCTCACATACTTCCAAAAAATATGAAAGGAGAGACCAATTCTTAACACATTCTATGAGGCTAATATTTGCCTGAAACCAAAGACAGATATACTACACATAAAAGCTATAGACCAGTATCCCTTATCAATATGGACACAAAAATCCTCAACAAATATTAACAAACCAAATCAACAGCACATTAAAAAGCTTATATGTTATGGGCAAGTAATATTTATCCCAGCAATATAGGGTGATTCAACACAAGAAATTTAATCAATTTAATGCACCATCTTAATAGAATGAAGGAATATAAAAACACGTGATTATCTCAATAATGTAGAAAAAGCATTAAATTCAACACCATTTCATGATAAAAACACTCAGAAAACTAGGACTAGAAAGGAAATTACTTAACATGATATGATATTGTAATATATTCTAAGAAATATATACATTCGGTCTTAGTCTCTGTTTCTGGCACAGGGCTCCTAAAACCCTTGGAATTTACTCAGTGGTGAGAGTCACAGATGTATCTTTTGTTATGCTAATGAGGTGGCTTTTAGAAAGCACCTAAGGATGAGGGTGGTTGGCAGTGGAGCCTACCAGACCAAATGATTGGAGGGTTAGAACTTGCTGTCCCACCCCCAACCTCTAGGGAGGGAAGAGGGGCTGGATTTTGACTCAGTCACCAAGGACCAATGAGGTACTCTGTGAAGCCTCCATAAAAACCCAAAAGGACGGGGTACAGAGAGCTTCCAGGTTGGTGAATCTATAGAGATCTGGGGAGAATGGCATGTTCCAAGATGGTATAGGAGCTCTGTGCCCCGTTCCACATGCCTTGCCCTATGCAGCTCTTCCATCTGGCTGTTCCTGTATTATATCTTTTTATAATAAACTGGTGATCTAGTTTCTTTTTTTCTTTCTTTCTTTCTTTTTTTTTCAAAATCCAGATTGGGACTTGAAACCACATTCTTTTTTTTTTAATAAATAAATTTATTTATTTATTTATTTATTATTTATTTATTTTTGGCTGCATTGGGTCTTCGTTGCTGCACGCGAGCTTTCTCTAGTTGTGGCAAGTGAGGGCTACTCTTCATTGTGGTGCGTGGGCTTCTCATTGCAGTGGCTTTTCTTTTTTTGGGGGGC
>NW_006777916.1:0-226 GCF_000442215.2 Lipotes vexillifer | reverse complement strand
AGGATTAGGGCACGTGTTAGGGTAAGGCTTCGGGTAAGGGTCAGTGTTTGGGTTAGGGTTAGGATTTGGGGTCGGTTTAGGGTACGTCAACGGTTGAAAGTTAGTGTATGTGTTAAGGCATGGGTTAGTGGTAGCGTACGGGTTAGGATTAGGGCACGGGTTGGGGTTAGGGTTAGGGTTAGGGTCAGGGTCATGGTTAGTGTTTAGGGTTAGGGTTAGGGTTAGG
>NW_006777911.1:0-3762 GCF_000442215.2 Lipotes vexillifer | reverse complement strand
GTGTGTGTGTGTGTGTGTGTGTGTGTGTGTGGTACGCGGGCCTCTCACTGCTGTGGCCTCTCCAGTTGTGGAGCACAGGCTCCAGACGCACAGGCCCAGCGGCCATGGCTCACAGGCCCAGCTGTTCCGCGGCATGTGGGATCCTCCCGGACCGGGGCACGAACCCGTGTCCCCTGCACCGACAGGCGGACTCTCAACCACTGTGCCACCAGGGAAGCCCGCCAACTGCTTTTTAAAAGGACTGTGTAAATGCCTACTCCCACTGAGTTATATCTTCTCCAGGGTTGGGTCTGTTTTGAATTTGATCACTGAGGGTTAAGATGTGATCAGCATACTCATGTTTTGGTGGATGGTGTGCTACTACTGTTGCGGGTCAGGAGGGCCACTTTCCCCAGATTGTGCTTGGGAAATTGGCAGCATGCTTCCAGAGCCACCCCTGGAGACCAGGAACCTTGTTCTGTGGTTTTCACAGTCTAGGGATCCACCAGCCTGTTCAGTGGAGGACACTAGTGAATTCAGGCCTAGGGCTGCCCCCAGAGATTTTGTAATCAGAGTCTCTAGTCACCCACACCAAACAAGAACCTGCCTCCTAGGTAGTTTGCATCAGGGAAAAGACAAACTTCTCTTCCAAGCCAAGGCTGTCTGAAAGAGGACCTTAGATGCATCTAGTTACTACTAAAGTGACCTAATCCAAAAGAATGAGCCAGAATCCTGGCATTCCAGGAAAGTTGTGGTGTTTACCTTTGTTTTCTGCTCTTCCTTATTCAGGATCTTCTTGTTAAATTTATTTTCTTTTCCCGGTGTTGGGAAAAGTAACTCACACCCTTCTCCCCCTATCATAGACACACAAAATCTAAGAAGCACTTTCTCCTTTTATAGAGAAGAGATATCATGTGATCCTAAGAAGTCAGGACCACCCCCACTCCATCACCTACCCCTTAAACTCAAGGAATGTTTCCTGAAAGTTCTTCCATCTAAGGTCCTGTCTGACTTTTTTGTGTTCCCCTTATAGCACTGCAGGGACCTTGAGAGGTCACTGATCCATCTGGCCTCCTCGGGATCCCTCCTTGGCTGCTGTCTGGGGATAGCCCTGTACATTTGAGGTTTCCTCTCTGTTTGGTTAGAGGCTTAGTCCCCTGTGTGTGTCATCTGGGGTAGGGTGAGGTGAGGGGGCCTTGTGCTTAATGGGAGATTTCTAAATGCACTGACCGCTGAGAGGGCTCTGTGAGTGTTGATTAGAGTTAAGCCCAGAGTGGCTGCTAATGTACATTCCTGACTGATAGGGACCAGATAATGTGCTCCAAGCAATATTTTTAACCAGTAGGAGATATGGAAGCTTAAAAGAGTTAAGCTTTTCTGCTACTTTTGGTGACACTAGGTGCTAAATTCCCTGCTGACATGAATAGCACTGGATTCTGGGCATTATCAACAAACAAACAACAACACACCACCTTCCCACTTTGAAGTCCTCTTCTTCCATTTTTCCTTCCCTTGGATCTTTCTTTTTACTCCTCTCTCTCTAATTCTAATCTAATTCTATCTCTGTCCTCTCATACTGAGCCTTGATCTTCCTCCCTCTCCGTACCTCCCCAAAGTAAAATCTTGGTGAGAGATAGGAAAAGGAAAACCCACAAACACGGGGAGGTTACTGAGAGAGGCAAGCCTCACCTGCTCACGCTTCTCAGTCAGGTCTCAGCTGAGGAACGTGGAACTTCTGATTCCCTGGTATACAATTGGCTGCTGCGTAAGGGCTCTCAGGTGGACGTGAAAGTGTGGTTAGGACTGGGAGCCAGCGTCTGTTTGGGCGGTAGGCAAGGCAGAAGCTGGAGAGGTCCCTCTGCTGCTACCCTGAGCTCTGTGTGTACAGGATAGAAAGGATTCTCCATTTCCCCACCCACCCTAGGAACAGTGACTCCACCTGGTGCATTTTCCAACCCTCATCCCGATCCCAGGCAACGCCAACGAGAGCATCTCCTCTCCTGTTTCCAGGTATGGCCTTTGGCCTCAGGCCGGCTGGGGCAGTGCTTACACACCATCCAGACTGAAGACCGAGTCTGGTCCATTGCTATCAGCCCATTGCACAGGTAAGGGAGATGTTTTGGTGTATGGTTTTATCCCATGTAATAATGCTTTTATTTTATGAGGTCAGGTGGGCGTCATCAGGAGAGGCTTGGGGCCCATGTCCAGTTGGGCCCTCGTGCAAAGTCATGTATGTGGAGTAGATTTGTTGACAATTATAGCAGAAGTGCCAATTTTGATGACGGCTTTACCCTACCCTTTGGTCTGACTGGTGTTTCTCTAGTTTTGCCTGTGACTGAATGAGCCTTGCATCCTGAATTCTGCTTTCTAGGCTCTCTTGAACCGAGGCAGGGCCTCTCTCCCCACCAGCAGAGTACATGGACACCCTCTCTGCACCTGCTCTGTCAGGGTGTTTAGTGTCTTCTCCCACTTCCTTCACCCCTCACTCCCCACCAAATGATCAATGGGAAAAGCTGTAGGGCTGCTACCCTCCAACATCGGGTTTAAGTCAGTCACTTGTTTTATGAGAGAGTTGATCCCCCCTCTTGGCTCAGCCCCCTTCAGCCTTTTTCTCCTCACCCCAAGGAGCCTGCACCCCTCCTCCTGCCCCTTCCACAACTTTCTTTCAAATTTTTTTCCTCCTAAAGAATTAGAGCCGATTAGCCACGTCATTAATTCTTCAATTTGACGGCTGATATAGCAGGACCTGAAACACATTGCTGACCTCAGAGAATGGAGACCCCGTTCCTTAGCATATTGACGATGGGAGAAGTTAATTAAAATTCCACAGAGCGGAGGTGTCGGCTAACCTATAAACCTGTCGCTGTTCAGAACAAATCATTCTAGCAATCCTAGGAAAAAGGGAAGGAAAGACCAGCAGGGAGTAGAGAGGCCTAAGTGTGTGGGAGCAGAGGGTGGAAAATGGAGCCATTGAGCTCTGGCCCCTCCTCAGTTTCTTCCTAATGCTGCCCCCTTTAAAGCCAGTTAGCCAAGCCTGGGTGTCTGTGGGCTGGATATGTGTAAGGGTGGGAGGTGACAGGTAGGCTTGGTGGTTACCTGAGGACTCCCGCTGACTTCAGGAGACTGGGGTGGCCTGGGGTGAGGTCGGTGGTGGAGGGATGCTCTTAAGGCTGGAGATGGTCCATGTGCTTCCTGCACATGGAATGAGGCTAAAGACACATACAGGCTCTTGCAGCATCCCCATCTTCATATTCCTCTACTCTAGCCACCTCCTCTGGAATGTGTTAGGCTACCTGTTAACAGAATAGAGCGTGGCAGCTGTTGAAGATGTTGTCAATAAAAGGTTGAGGACAGTGTCTGCCTTCGTCACTGAGAAGCAGTTTAGGTCACAATAAACTGACTTTGGGGCTTTTTTGGCCACAACTTGGAAGCTGGCTTTGAGGAAGGCCCTAGGTTCCTAATATTACTAGCACTGCTCTATAACTACTACTGTTACCAGCAGCTAACATTTATTAGTCATATGTTCTATGCCAGACCCTCTGCTAAGTCCTTGATATGCCCCATCTTTGGTGAAAACCTAGGTCTCATGTTTTCTTTTTTTTTTTTTAAATCTTTTTTTTTTTTTAGATGTTGGGAGTAGGAGTTTATTAATTAATTAATTTATTTTTGCTGTGTTGGGTCTTCGTTTCTATGTGAGGGCTTTCCCTAGTTGTGGCAAGCGGGGGCCACTCTTCATTGCGGTGCGCGGACCTCTCACTATCGCGGCCTCTCTT
The DNA here is from genome assembly GCF_000442215.2 of Lipotes vexillifer. NCBI lineage: Eukaryota > Metazoa > Chordata > Mammalia > Artiodactyla > Lipotidae > Lipotes > Lipotes vexillifer. Next base: position 10 of record NW_006777911.1, on the reverse strand, counting down.
GTTGCGGAGC
>NW_006777910.1:0-246 GCF_000442215.2 Lipotes vexillifer | reverse complement strand
ACCTTGCACCTAAAGCAATTAGAGAAAGAAGAACAAAAAAACCCCAAAGTTAGCAAAAGGAAAGAAACCATAAAGATCAGATCAGAAATAAATTAAAAAGAAATGAAGGAAAAGATTGCAAAGATCAAAAAAGTAAAAGGTGGTTCTTTGAGAAGATAAACAAAATTGATAAACCATTAGCCCGACTCATCAAGAAAAAAAAGGGAGAAGACTCAAATCAATAGAATCAGAAATGAAAAAGGAGAA
>NW_006777909.1:0-225 GCF_000442215.2 Lipotes vexillifer | reverse complement strand
AGTTGATTGTGTAGCTTCAATCCGCTGTTTCTGAGGCTGCTGGGAGAGATTTCCCTTTCTCTTCTTTGTTCGCACGGCTCCCGGGGTTCAGGTTTGGATTTGGCCCTGCTTCTGCGTGTAGGTCGCTGGAGGTCCAGCGTGTTTTTTGCTCAGACAGGACGAGGTTAAAGGAGCCGCTGACTCGGGGGCTCTGGCGCTCTCAGGCCGGGGGGAGGGAGGGGCACG
>NW_006777908.1:0-1813 GCF_000442215.2 Lipotes vexillifer | reverse complement strand
GAGCCAGGTATGAACTGAACTGTGTCTCCCCAAAATTCATATGTTGAAGCCTTAACCCCCAGTGTGACTGTATTTGGAGATAGGGCCTTTAGGGAGGTAATTAGGTTTAATGAGTTCATAAGGGTGGATCCCTAATCGGATAGGGCTAGTGCACTTATAAGAAGAGGAAGAGACACAGGGATTGCCCTCTCGTTGTACACAAAGAAGCAGCCATGTGAGGACACAGCAAGAAAGTGACCATCTTCAAGCCAGGAAGGGAGTCCTCATCAGGAAACAACATGTTGGAACCTTGATCTTAGAATTCCAGCCTCCAGAGCTGTGAGGAAATAAATGTCTGCTGTTTAAGCCACCCAGACTGTGGTATTTTGTTATGGCAGCCTGAGAAGACTAATACAGAGCCCTATCTTTTTCCCCTGAAAAATCTCTCACAGCACTTAGAACAGTGGCACATGGAAACCCCTTAACAAATGTTTACTGAATTGAACTGTAGTCCTCAAATGAATGAGACATTCATGGTGCTGGTGGTGCCCTGGGTCTGGAATCTCTGACAAACTCAGTGGTCAGCCCTTCTCCTTGCACACTGTAGGAGAGAGACCAGCCCGCCAGTCTCCTCTGCAACGGAAATATCCACAAAGCTCTGAGACCAGAAAGTCTGATGCTAAGCCTCATTTAGCAGCAAAATCTGAGCTGAACAAGTATGAAACTACTTAAGATTGTCCCACTAGGTTTTACTACGGTACTATGAATGATTTTGACTACTGAGCACCACCTCAGCTCTGGCTAAATGCATTATAAGATCTATGGCTTAGGCATCTACTACATTTCTAAAATCTAAGAACTTCAGAATTCCAAAACATATTTGGCCCCAGACTTTGGAATAAAGGATTGTGGACCTGTGCTATATAAAGGGGTTAATACCAAGCCCACAAGGGTCAACTTGAGCAAGACCATGGGAGGCACTGCTTATCTGGTGTGTAAGTAAACTGCAATCGCTATTTGAACAGAATGAGAAATAACTAACCTAAACTGGGGAGTTACTTGATTGGAATTAAAACGTTGGTTGATGTGCATGCTACAGGTGCCAGCATTGTTTTTGAGAAGTTTATTCCATCAGCCTACAGAATGTGCTGAGTACAGTTTTTAAAGATGCACAATATTACCTAGGAAAATAGCAGCCGTGCAGTTTAAATTCCAATTGGCTTTTTATAAATTGTGTTTAACAACTGGAGAAATCAATAAAAATGAAATTATAAGAACACTCACAACTATCACAACTATTCATTATGACTATCAGCGTTGCTACTACAAATAATATGAATAAAAAATTAATCTGCTAAATTTGCAAAGTCAAGCATGTTTTTAGCAGAGCATCTCGAAGTGTTTAGTATCTAGACTCTACAGAGCCTACAATATAAGACTGACACTGTTTCTTCCCTTGAGGAATTTATAGTCTTGTTGAAGGTCAAGACCCAGACACAAGAAGTAATTGTGAACATTACAAGGCAACATATAATCCAGTGCTGCGTTAAATATAATCAAGTACGTGGAACAGATTTACTGCTAAGCCTTCTTAAAGGCTCCAGAATGCCTGTGCAGCTTGGGCTGATGGGAGGCCCCTGGTTGGAAGACAGGCTTAGAAAGTGTGTCTTGAAACTGCATTTGAATAGCAGTGCACTGCCTCTGCTTAGATTTTATGGGGTTTTTTAAAAAATTAATTTTTAGGGCTTCCCTGGTGGCGCAGTGGTTAAGGGTCCGCCTGCCGATGCAGGGGACACGGGTTTGTGCCCTGGTCCAGGAAGATCCCACATGCCGC
>NW_006777907.1:0-1047 GCF_000442215.2 Lipotes vexillifer | reverse complement strand
GCAGGAATGGCTATATTATCCAATTACATAAACTTCAGAGCAAAGGTAATTACTAGAAACAAAAAGTAACATTACATAATGATAAAAGAATCAATCCACCAGGAAGTCATAAAAATTCTAAGTGTATATGCACCAAAAACAGTGCCTCAAAATACATGAAGCAAAAACTGACAATGTTAAAAATAAAAACTGATAGAGCTGAAAGGAAGAATAGAAAATCAACAATTATAGTTGAGGATTTCAATACCTCCCTCTCAGCGACTGTTAGAACTACTAGACAGAAAATTGGCAAGGATACAGATCTGAAGAACACAGTCAACTAAGAAGATCCAACTGATAGCAATAGAACACTCCACCCAACAACAGCAGAATATACCTTGTTTTCAAGTGTCCATTGAGTAGTCACCAAAACATACCATATCCAGGGCCACAAAACAAACCACAACAAATCTACCATAATAGATATCATACAGATGGTTTTCTCTGACCATAATATAATCAAACTAGAAATCATTAACATAAAGACAACAAGGAAATCTCTAAACACATGCAAGATAAGTAACCCAATTCTAAACAACATGTGGTCAAAGTTGAAGTCCCAAAGGAAAATTTTTAAAATACCAAGAAGTGAATGAAAGTAAAAATACAATATATCAAAAATGTGAGATGCAGCTAAAGCAGTCTGAAAGGGAAACTAATAGCAAAATGGTCTCAAAATCAATAATCTAAGAAGCTAGAAAAGGAAGAGCAAGATAAACCCAAAGCAAAGCAAAGAAATAATAAAGAGCATGAATCAACAAAATTGAACACAGAAAAGCAGTAGAGAAATTAATAAAATGAAAATCTGATACTTCAAAAAACGTCAATATAATTGATAAACCTCTAGTGAGACTTACACAGATAAAAAGAGAGAATACACAAATCACCAATATCAGAAATGAAACGGGGAACTCATAAAAGATCCTGCAGCCATTAAAAGGATATTACAAGGGCTTCCCTGGTGGCACAGTGGTTGAGAGTCCGCCTGCCGATGCAGGGGACATGGGT
>NW_006777905.1:0-327 GCF_000442215.2 Lipotes vexillifer | reverse complement strand
GTCTATCTTTCTGTGAATGTGGTTTTTGTTCCACAGGCTGCAGGACTGTAGTTCTTGCTTCTGTTGTCTGCCCTCTGGTGGCTGAGGCTATCTAAGAGGCTTGATGGGCAGGACTGTTGGTGGGTAGAGCTGACTGTTGCTCTGGTGTGCAGAGCTCAGTAAACCTCTAATCTACTTGACTGCTTATGGTTGGGGCTGGGTTCCCTCCCTGTTGGTTGTTTGGCCTGAGGCAACCCAATAGTGGAGGCAACCTGGGCTCTTTGCTGGGGCTAATGGCAGACTCTGGGAGGGCTCACACCAAGGAGTACTTCCCAGAACTTCTGCTGC
>NW_006777904.1:0-232 GCF_000442215.2 Lipotes vexillifer | reverse complement strand
TGGTGTTAATTTTTAAGCATGTAAAATTTGAGCATTTATTAAATCCATTGACAATATTGCATTTGATTCATAAATTTTCAGTAAGGATGAGTTACTTTAAGTGATATTGTGAAAAGCTTAAGAAGTAATAATTCCCCTTTCAAAAGCAGGCTGCATTCAATAAAGTCTGCTAATAAACATATAATAAATCCACTCTCAACTAAGGACTATTTGTTTAATTCAGAGAGGAGAG
>NW_006777903.1:0-249 GCF_000442215.2 Lipotes vexillifer | reverse complement strand
GCAAGGGTTAGAGTAACTCGTTGGGTCACGGTTATGTTTAGGGTTACGGTTTGTTTTAGGGTTTGGAAACGTGGACGGTTTAGGATAAAGGTTAGGGTACGACAACGGTTGAGGGTTAGCATACATGTTAGGGCATGAGTTAGTGTTAGTGTACTGGTTAGGATTAGGGCACGGGTTAGGGTAAGTCTTCGGATAAGGGTTAGGGTCAGGGTGAGGGTTAGGGTTAGGGTTAGGGAATGGGGAGTGTTT
>NW_006777902.1:0-381 GCF_000442215.2 Lipotes vexillifer | reverse complement strand
AAAACAAGTTTTTAAAAAAATGACAATAAGTACACACCTATCAATAATCACTTTAAATATCAGTGGGCTAAATTTTTTTCAATGGACAAAAGGTGGTTATTGGAAAAAAGAATAGGACCCATCTATAATGCTGCTTACAAGAGACTTACTTCAGAGCTAAAGATACACACAGACTGAAAGTTGAGGGGATGGAAAAAGATATTTCATGTAAACGGAAACAACAAAAAGCATGGTAGCAATACTCATATCAGACAAAATAGACTTTAAAACAGAGGCTATAACAAAAGACAAAGAAGGATATTACATAATGATAAAAGGATCAATAAAAGAAGAGGGTATAACACTCGTTATATATGAACCTAATACAGGAACACCTAACTA
>NW_006777901.1:0-238 GCF_000442215.2 Lipotes vexillifer | reverse complement strand
ATAGTTACCACTGATAAATCATTTAGTAGACTAGTTGTTATAGCAAGAAGTTAATTAATCCTGATTTCTGCTTCTGGTTCTGCCAGCTCAGTTGCTTCAGTTACTTAATATATACTTCTGTTGCTCCATTTGAGACACGGGAAAATCTGTTTATTGGATCTTGATGTGTTACATCTTTTTTTTTACTACCACACTTCTTAACTTACCACCACTACTTAACTTTTTTCTTTTTCTTTTC
>NW_006777900.1:0-4101 GCF_000442215.2 Lipotes vexillifer | reverse complement strand
GAGCCATGGTCGCTGAGCCTGCGCGTCCGGAGCCTGTGCTCCGCAACGGGAGAGGCAACAACAGCGAGGCCCGCGTACCTCAAGAAAAAAAAGAAAAGAAAGAAACATGTTAGTCACCTTGGGAGGGTGCCAGGGAACCAACTCTTTACTCTGGAAATGGAAACCTTTTCCCTGCCTTTCCTGTGTGAACGGTGCTAACAGATGTAGTCAGGGGAAGCTTCTCGTAGATGAATTCTACGAAAATAGAATAAACGAGGCTAATAAACGAGACAGGGATGGTGGAATGACGTCACCATCTTGCAAGTCCTAGTGATGTCCAGGCTGTAGGCCATTGCCATCAAGGTCCGCTGACCTCACAGAAGGGAGAAAAGCGACATTAGGTGGAAGGACAGACACCACCCGTGAGTCTTGCCAGGAAGTCCTCCCTGGATTGGAACAGGCTTTGAGATCTCACTGTTGGTAGGGAAATGCAGGGGACAGAGGACCAAGAGAAAAACATCATGGGCTTGTCTCCGAGTCTCCTTGGAGGGAACCCAAACCAAGATCCCCCAGACAGAGTGTGGGCGCTGCCTCCACCCGGGGCGCCCCTGCCACCTTCTCAGGGGTCCACACTGCAGGGACGCACGGTCACCGTCCCCATTCCCCTCACCAGCTGTGACCCTGTGACCGCAGGCAAGCTGCTCACTTCCTCAGAGCCTCGGTGTCCTCATTCTTCACCGAGCAGAAGTACGCCCACCTCTGAGGCTGGGTGACGACTGAGTGGATTAATGCACAGACTGCAGACCTGGTACCACTTAACTACCTGCCCGGTGCTTCTCCTGTCGCTGATCTTGGTGCCGTTGTCATCGGCTCAGATGGCTCCCTGGACACGTAATAATCCTCACACACTAAGAGCCCGCCCACAGCTCTTGGGCATCATTCCCAAGTACCGGGTCATTACAGGTGCCATACAAGGAGGAGACCCCCCAAGAATGGGGATGCTGCCCAGGATCCCCTGCCCCATGCAGCCCTGGCTCAGCGCCTGCCAACAGGAATATAACGTGAGCCACAGCAGGGAGCCCCAGAGGTCTTTTCAAATCTTCTAGGAGTCACTTTTTTAAAAAGTAAATAGAAGCAGGTGAAAAAAATTAATAATACATTTTAGTCAGAAAAAAAAAATCAGATTGCAAATTTTTTTTATAGAGAAAAAATCACATATATTTTTATTAACATAACCTGTTAGCATATTATATTCCTTTCTGGTTCTTTTTTCTCAATGTATATTTTTACAGTTAGAATCAAACTGTACATAAAATTGACTCCTACTTTCCTCCTAGGATTAATCATATTGAAAATTAACATATTGAAATAAAATATATTAAAATACTAATAATATATTTTTAAAATAATACTTTATTTTCAACCCCAAACATCCAAAATATCATTTCAACATGCAATCAGTAAAAAATATTATCACCAGTCTTGGCCATCCCGTGTTTTTTATGCTCAGAGCACATCTCAGTGTGGACCGGCTGCATTTCAAGTGCTTGGTCACCAGGCAGACGGGACTCAGGCCACCATGCTGCATGTGGCAGTCCCAGGGTGCCGGCCCCAGGAAGGAGGGGTGCTGGCTTGCAGAGGTCTGGGGATCGCATTCTCTCTGTGTTATCTGACCCTGAGAAGGGGTCTATGTGACCAGTAACAGTCATGTCCACTGGCTGGAGAGGCACTTACTGGCCAGCTGGGATGGGGCTGTCCTTGGCACTGACCACGTGGCTTCACGCTTTGTAGCCATGGTGGGGCCCTTCCCGTGGGGCCTCCCTGGCTGCTCCCAGTCTGGTTCCTGATGTCCCAGGAACGCCCTGCATCAATAATTCTGCCTTGGCCATGCAGTCAGACTTACAGCCACTTACAGCACCCCCTCTGCCCCTGAGGGACTTCTGCTAAAAGCCATGAGTCTATCAGGCCTGCAGAGCCATTACCAGTTTATAAGGCAAACAACCCTGCTGCTGGGCCAGAGCGGCAGCTGGGCAGGCAGACACTGCCAGGCTCACTCCCAGGCTGTGCACCGGCAGAGCACGGAGGAACTCACACTTCATCCCCCGCAACCCCCACGCACCCTCTCTGCTGGAGCAAGGTTGTCAACCTTTGGTGGGCACAGACCTGAGAGAAGCTGCTGAAAGCAAAGGATAGACCCCCTCCCCAGAAAATGGCCCAGCCCCCCTGCCCAATCCTGCATCCACCTCCAGAATTCAGAGGCTCCCCGAGCCCCTGGGCATCCCCCAGGTGTGGGTACGAACTCCTGCAGCTTGCAGTGGGGACAGGTCCTGGGCCAGTCAGGCTCCTCCCCGCTTCACAGGCTCTCTGGGTAAGCAGCCACTTGACTCACATGAGCCTCAGTCTCCTCATCTGTAAAATGGAAACTGCCCTAACAGCCCTTGGGTCCAACCTGTCTGCACCTCTGTCCCTTCCTGTGATGAGGGAGGCAGCCCAGGCCGAGGAGACTTGCAGGTAGGGGGCTGGGGTGGGTGACTCCCCTGCGTGGAGGGCATGTAAGGGAGAATTTCAGGGTTTGGATTTCTTCTTTCCTGCCAGGCTGAGAAAGCTCACTGATCACTGGCCTAACCATGCGTTATAGCAAACCCCAAAAGCTCTCCTCAGGGCGGTTTTGGGGTGACTATGGATACAGGTCACTCGGGCTGCTGATGGAGTGGGGACTGTGGGTCTTTGGGGCGCCTAGACAAGGATGACAGTCACATGGGACTCACGCTGCCCTCGCACTGGAGTTCACCTCAACCTCTGGTCCAGCTTCAGATGATCTGAAAAGGATTAGGGATGATTAGTGCCACGTGCTGCCTTCCCCCAGCTCCCCAGGGCTGGGCACCGCCCACCTGAAGAAGGGCTTCTGAAAGAACCATTTTGTCCAATTGTCTCAATTATGCAAATAGTGCTGACATTTCTAGCTGAAGGGCTGGGTGCAGGAGGGTCACTTCAAAGGGAAAGTTCTTGCTCCCCTCGCCTCCCCCCAGATCCCAAGGCTGCTTTTGTGGGATTCCCCATTGAGCAGCCTGGCGTGGGTTTGGCCATGGTTTCCTTTCCAAGCCTGGGAGCAAGGTCACGAGACCGTAGCCTCATGGGGATCATGAGGGATCAGCATAGGGGCTCACATGCTCTTCCTGCGGATGTTCCCTCTTAAAGGGTGGGCCCTCCTCCTGACCGGAGGAGGAGGCTGGAGGAGGCCGGCTGCATCCTCTTCACCCAGCTGCTGCGGCAGGTAAGCTCCGATGTGGGTAAGCTCAGGCTGGCTGGACAAGGTCATGTGGGAATGGCCAACGAATCCATGCTCCCTGAGGGGACAGGCCCCTTGTAGCTGACCATCACCAGGCTTCAGCATCTAAATGCAGGTGCCAGGGGTCTGCTGAGAAGCCCCCAGCTCGAGGGCTCAGCCTCCTGGCCTCTCAGTCCCTAGCACCTCCACTCTTGCTTCCCGGAGAACGTGAGTCTTCCTGAGAGCCTCCAAGAGCGCTGAAGTTCCTGGCGTTTACCAGCCGATATTTTAACCGTTAGTTAAAACCTCAGGGGAAAGATTGATTCGGCTGTGAAGAGAGGTGGAGATTCCTTCTCACTGCCAGGGGCAGTGGGAGCTGGTTTTTGGAAGGCAGTTCAGCAGTAGGTGCCCAAGTCCAACAGTTTCATGTCTAGGGATCCATCCTAAGGAAATAATCCTAAAGGAGTAATGTAAATATAAGCCAACATTCTAGAGCGTTGTTCACTACAGTCAGACGTAGGAAACAATCCAAATGCCCCAAATCGAGGATTGGGCACATAAATCATGGTCTATCCACAGGATGAAATGTAATGTAGTCACTTTTTAAATGACAGAGAGGAATGTATAATGACAATGTAGGATGATCCTATTTTTCATTACACACATACACACACACATACACACAGACACGTCTAATCTGAGGAATACATTGAAATGTTAGCCATTATTTTAGATGAAGAGTGTATGCATGATGTTTATTTCTTTGTACATTTCTTTTTCTTTTACTTTAACAGTATTCTGTAACAAATACATTTTCCTTTTGTTACCAGAAGTTGTATCTTTTTTTTTTTTTT
>NW_006777898.1:0-239 GCF_000442215.2 Lipotes vexillifer | reverse complement strand
CATACAAGGGAACTCCCATAAGGTTAACAGCTGATTTCTCAGCAGAAACTCTACAAGCCTGAACGGAGTGATATGATACATTTATAGTGATGAAAAGGAAGAAACTACAACCCAACTACCTGGCAGTGATCTCATTCAGATTCGACGGAGAAATCAAAAGCTTTACAGACAAGCAGAAGCTGAGAGAATTCAGCACCACCAAACCAGCTCTACAACAAATGCTAAAGGAACTTCTCTAA
>NW_006777896.1:0-297 GCF_000442215.2 Lipotes vexillifer | reverse complement strand
CTTATCATGGCTGGAATTGCTGCTACACCTGTGGGGTGAGCTGGGGGCTGGCTGTAGCCGGGCTGGGGTCCTGACTGGACCACATACCTCTTATGCCCCAGCTAGTACCTGGGGCTTGTGCTCATGGGGGTAGCAGGGCTCCGAGAAGGAGAGTAGAAGCATCATGGGACCTAGCTCTGAACTGGCACACCATTGTTTCTGCTGCCTTCTATTGGCAGTGGCAAGTCACCTAACTTCAAGGGTGGGGAAATCAACTCTGCCTCTTAATGAGAGAAGTTGGAATGTCACATTGCAAAG
>NW_006777895.1:3431298-3439769 GCF_000442215.2 Lipotes vexillifer | reverse complement strand
AAAATCAGGGCATGCGTTACCTTGGGGAGAAATAAAGAAAAGACAGCAACAGGCACACTGAAAATTACAAGCCCGACCGGCCGCAGCTAAGAGTCATCAGCCGTTTCCCACCTTTCCCATCTGGCCTTCTGAAAAAGGCCAGAGTCCAGAGACCTGTCAGGACCAGAAAGTGGCACTCTGGCCACACCCCAGCACATGGCTTCTTACCTGCCGCCCCTCCAGCTCGATCTGGAAGTTCTTTGCCGACTCCTGGGTCACCCGCCCCCCGAAGTCCAGCTGGTACACCTGGGTGGCCTCGTTCCAGAGAGGCTGCTTGTTGGCCATGACGTACACGAAGCCCTGGCTGCCCAGCCGCCCGTCCTCCTTCTCGCTGGCTTTCCTGCACTTGAACTCCTCCAGCTCGCTGGCCGCCCTCAGGCTCCTCTTGCTCTTCCAGCCCTTCTTGCCGCCCTGGCTCTGGTTCATCAGCTCGTCCCCGCTGATGAACAGCTCCGGCTCGCTCTCCGAACTGTCCTGGAACTCATTTGTCTTATTCAACTTCTTCGACTTGAGCGGGTCTTTCTGACTCTTCACTTTCTTCTTCTCTCTCCCCAGGCGGGGGCTGCTGATCAGGGAATTAAAGTCGCTCAGAGTCCGGGCCTCCTTCTTCACTTTGCCTTCAGTGACGGCCTGAACATTTCCCTCCTCGGCCCGGCTGTCCAGCCGCTTCCGGTTCTTCTTTCCGAACTTCTCCGTCCGCTGGGGCACTGGACTCTCCGTCAGGGAGAGGACTTCCTGGAAGTTGTCTGCAGTCTCTACCATCACCTCTGTACCCAGGTGGGTTTGGAGGTCCGTGGGCGGCGGGGACACGAGGGGCTTCTCCACCACCAAGTGCGCCTTGGGGGGGAGAGCGCCCTGGGGGCTCTGCACGGGCGGGCACGCGCTGTAGGAATTCCAGGGGTGCAAGGCGATGGGTGGCAGTTGTAAACTCGAGCAGGCGCTGCTTCCCGGATACATGGGGGGCAGGGGGCAGTAGGAGAGGCTGGGCGGGTAGGCCGTTTGAAGAACCACCGCGGGCTCCTGTTGTGCAAACTGCGCTGGGGCCAGAGCGTCTTTCGGGGAGCAGGGAGCCTGCACCCCCGTCAAAGCGGAGGTGTTATAGCCTCCCGGATAGGGCACTCCCATGCCATAGCCTGTCTGGAAAGTGGCAGTAGGGCTGGCGGGAGGCTTGGGGGAGACGAAGGGCACTCGGGACACATCCAGGTGCTGGCTCTGACCTACCATCAGAGGGGACAGCTTCAGGGCGTTGGGCACCGCGGTCTGTGCTGTCCTTTCCTGAGGAACCCAAACATCCTCCCCCAGCACGGGGTCCCACTGGTAGGGGGGCGGCCGCTTCACGGCCACAGCGGCTTCGCTCAGCTGGGGGTGCCTCAGCGGCTTCTCGGCCTGACAGTGCTGGGCCAGCGCCTCGTCCTCTGTGAAGGCCGAGTTGACGTAGTCGGCGCGCTCGCGGGCGCCATCGCCCGCGCTCAGGAGGCTGTAGGACGACTGGGAAGTCAGCGGGGAAGTGCCGGCCGCGTGCGCCAGGCCGGCGCCCGGTTGCGACCCCGCGCCCGGCTCCGGCCTCCCCGCCGCCCCCGCGCCGCTGCACTGGCTGCAGGTGTACAGGGCGGGCGGGGGCCGCGCCGGGAACTGCGCCGCGCCCTTGGGCCTGGGCGGGTGCGGCGGCGGCCGCGGGGGCTCGGCCAGCGGCGCCGCCTTGAGCGCCGCCTCGCGGTTGTTCCTGCGCAGCGTGGCGTGGATGAGGCCGCCGTCGGGTCTCTGCCCCGCGCCGCGGCCGGGGGCGCCCAGCGGGCCGGCGAAGTCCGGGTACGGGGGCGGGTCCCCCGGGGGGATGGAGTAGCGCGGGACCGTCAGGCGGTTCAGGGTGGCGCTGGTGCAGGGCTGCGGGACCTTCTTCTCGGTGGCGGTGAGCCTCAGCGTGGCCGAGCTGCCCGGGCCCGGGAGCGCGTAGGTGTTCTGGGAGCAGAGCATGCGCGTCCGGGGCCGGCACACCTCCTCCACGTTGCCGCTGCTATCGAAGGTGGTGATCCTCTCGTAGCCCAGGGGCGGCTGGTAGTGCGCCGCCGCGGGGTAGGGCGAGAAGTCGCCCTTCTTCAAGCACGTGTCCAGCGGGGGCGGCGGGGGCGGGGGCGGGGGCGGCGGCGCCGCGGTGGTGGGGGCCGCGGGGATGGTTCCCGGGTAGGGGGGTGGGGGGTTCATCTTGGCCACCTGGACCTCCTGGGGGGCGCTGAACACCACCGCGTCCCCCTCGGTAGCCAACTGTGGCACCGGCCGCAGGGCCTTGGCTGGCTTCTGCAGGTGCTCGTGGTCTCGGTCCCCGTGGTCCAGCACGGACAGCTGGATGGCCCCCTGTGCTGGCGGCGGCAGGGACAGCTGAGGGGGGTTGGGGACGACGCGGCTCATCTCCACGCCCCCGAAGATCACCTGGCCAGGGCTGGAGTAGCGGCTGGCCACTGGGTACTGGGCGGTGCTGTCGCTTGCGTGCTCGGCTGTGCCCACGGCTGTGGTCTGATTGGTCAGGACGTCCAGCTGCACATTCTGGTTGGCCAGCAGGGACTGCACCAGCCCGATGCTCTGCGTGGGGGACATCGCTTGAGCCGAGCTGTGGATGGGGGCGATGGGGATGTTCACGGTGCACGGTGGGTTGTTCTCGGGCACACCAGATGCTCCTGTCACTGAAAGGAAATTAGAAAGATGAACTGCTTACAAACAAAACACTGCCATGAAACTGGTTCAGAATAAGCAACACACCTCTACTCATCCAGTCCTTCTGCATACAGAATGCAGTCGCTACAGAGGAAGGTGTGTTTGCTTAGGGAAAGCTGGCCAGTTCACACAAGTTACACAACACTTCCCTAAATGTTTCTAGAAGGACACACAGGCAATCCCAGTGGGTTCTTCAGGGCAGCCTGCAGTCGTCCGTAAGCTAAGGGCACTGCCAGAGCTTTTCAATAAATACCTCTGAACCTTCTGAATTTGGTACCATGTACCTGAGTGGCACCATGGCAAACGATTAAGTGTTTAAAAGATGCTTTTAACTTGTGATATTCATAAAACGGCCCCCTCTTTTGTGCAAGAAGAGGGCCCTGGTACAGTATGAAACTCCACTGAGGACTCAGTGCCTAGGCTTCTTTAGAGTGGACTCATCCAGGGTCACGGACTGGTTAGTGTGGGAAGTGTCATGCAGCAGGTGTGTGCCTGAGATTTGTACAGCAATTAAGTTTCTGTAAATAGAACCATGTTAAATGCAGTAGAGAAACCAATGAAAAGACTCCTCTAGCAAATCTGCATATGAGGGGAAGGGTCATTTCCTAATTTAGCTGCTTTTTAGCATTTCAAATGGTATATAAGGTGAGCCCCATTGAATAAACCCTGTAAATATATCCTATTTGTACACAGTGGGGATTTAATAAAGTGTATTATCTGAGCGATGATCTGCAGACCACGTGCACGTGCTCAGAGCCACTGTCTGAACTGCCCTGTCTGAAGTGCTCACCAAGCACAGCAAGCTGGCTCATGTGGGCCTCTAAGTGCTGTGTGGCAACCAGTATCCGAGCAGGAAATAGAATTTAACAGGCTAATTGCAGAGGCTGGCTGACCGTTCACCAGAACTTCAGAACGAAACCAGCTGGTTCATGATAAAGCTAAGCCCACCCTCAGCGCCTGTAACAGACTCTCCCCTTCCAGGGGGTCCTCTCGTGAGCGGTAACTATCTCCTGGCTGCACGAATCTGGGCCCTGTCCCAAGTTTTCCACTATTCCTGTTCAGCTTCCTCTTCCAGATGTTCTCTCCTCGGTATGGAATACTGACGACAGGTGTCTTCCCCGCTGAACGAGACGAGAGTCTCTGTCGCGTCACGAAGCACTGAGTTTAAACTCTGAGACCAAACGTTCCCTCCTCCACAGGGAACCACAGACGATTACAACAGCTGAGCGTTAGAGAGAGCTCTATCAGTCACATTCTGGGAGAATGGAAGGCGATAAGGAGAAGTGTAAAAGATACTCCCAGATCCAAGGCTGTGAACCAGCAGGGCACAGGCTACACGCTCAAGGGTGTGCAGCCTCACCAAACCGCAGGCTAACACGGTTGCAAGACCTTGCCCATAAGGACCACGTGAGTCCAGAACATCTGCTCCACCCGTGAGGAGAGGTAAGCCGTCAGAGGACCAAAGGCGGCTACTGTCAGAAAGCAGAGTCATTTTACAGGTAAAAACCTGGGCTGAGAGAAGGCAGACAACTCCCTCACGTTCAGAGCCTGAGCTGGGATCAGTGTCTAGCCCATCCCATGGCGAGACTAGAGCCCTTCTGTTTGAGAATGACCAGGTACAGGAAAAGTCAGTGGCCCATGCAGAAACCAGAGACTGGCTCAGAAACCAGAGACTTTCAGAACGTTGCTTGGTTGTAAGTAGAGGAATCTCTGTGTTTATGAAACTGTTGCAGGTGGACTTTTTTTGAGAATAGTCACAGACAATAATTGGAAGACTAATTAGAATTCATTCTAGTCTGTTAATCAACATAGGACCCCCTGACTAGAAAGCACTTAAATTAACCTAAGATGCTATAGATATTTCAAAATCTGTAAACTGGGATTTTAAAACCTTGTACCAGATTTTACTTTTAACTCACACCACACCAGGCTTCTGTTCTATGCATGGAGACCTGCACTGCACTTAAGAGAGAGACGTTGAAATGCACAGGTTTTCTGCCCGGGAGACGGGGCAGGTTTGAGAAACCGGGCTTCGTGGGCATAGGGTCATCTGCGTGACGTCATTCTCTAAGCAGGGACAGAGAGGACGAGGGCTGGCCTAGGGTCTGTGAGACAGGGTTTCGTTTCTGATGTCTGACTGGTCCCGTTAACTTCTCTTTATGCAGGCACGTGACTAGGAGGATCACCCTGAGGGTGAGACGAGGTGGCAGCAGCGCTCACAGCCACCTCCACCTCCATCGTCCTTGCTCTGGCAACTCCCCTCCTCCCCAAACTAGTGACAGTATGTGACCTTTCTGCCATGACACCTCACATGCCTTCCAACCTTACTGAGGCAGCAGGCACAGGCTGACGTGCTGTAATCCTCAACTACTACCACTCTGTCCCCCAGCACGACCCACTAAGAGAGGGTGTGGGCTCGTGACAAACCAGCTGACATGCGTGAACACACCTGGTAAATCATCTTCATCTTCACTGAACACATTTGGGTTGAAGACAGGTAAATTAACAAAGTCCATGGAAATCTTCCGAACCTCCGGGAGATAGATGGTCATCTGCCGCGGCTGGAGATGCAGGAGGCTGGTTTTATAGATTACTGGTGGGGAGGAGGAGGAAAGCACGGTCAACAGAGACACGCAGAGGGCAGCCAGGGTGCCAGCAGAGTCCCTCACGGGGAGAGAAATGGGGCTGCGGTGTCCCTGCCCTAAGAAGACAGATCTGTGCGGGCGGGCTGAGAGCCTGAGGGCAGCTGCACATCTCCCCCTGGCGCTCGACCCGCCACCCTGGACGCAGTGCAGATTCAGTGACAACAAATTCTCGGTCTAGCCCGGCCACTCTGCCAGTGGTTTGTCTACAGAACCACACATTTTAAATGTCAAAAACTTACACTCTTTTTTGGAATGAGCTGGGAATGATAAATATATATATATTTTTAAATCTCATTTGCAATCAGAAAGATAATTTAGTGAAAATAGTTGTGATAACCAGAGTGCCGAGCTCAGGGGAATCTCGGGCAATCAAGGAGCTGTTTGAAGGCAACTATGACAGAAGGGGTGACGTGACTCAGGTAGGAATAAAATGCTGCTTTTATTCAGGACTGAAATCTTACTGACTTTCTATTTCAGTTTCATGATCAGGATAGACACTTACGGGGAACTGCCACATGCTTCTTTAAATACTAAGGTTTACTTTGATTAATGGGGACATTTAAGAGAAGGCCTAGATTGCAACTAAAATATTTAGAGACAAAATAAGCTGAAAAAAATAATGAATCTGAGTTTAAGTTTCACGGTAGATGAGAATCAGGATGAAATTGCCCCGTCAACTTTCCCTTTATACTCTTTCCTGTGACATATGTAGAGTTGCTTTAATTATTACTATTTTAAGTTTTGTGTTAAGATAAGCCAAACCCTATCTCCACAGCAGTCACCTCCAACAGCCTGGTGGCTGACTGGCCAGCAGCCCCAGGGCGCAGTAGACTTCCTTTTTTGAAGCACCTCTGTAAGGTGCGTGCTTGGACTGGCGTGGGCTAAGATGATTTTTCCAACCCGGCAGTCCTTACAGGTCTTTTTCATCTCCCTTGCCCATAGAAGAGAATATGAATTTCGGCTTAAAAACTCTGGATGGCCATATAGCTTAAGAATTAATGCATTAAAGTGCTATGCTTTGTCATTCAGATTGACAAAGAGAAATAAAATTAAAAACCCCAGGAGGGATTAAGAAATAACATCAGTTGCCTCCAGAGGGGGGAAAAAAAAACTAGGTGGCTGGGGGTGAGGACGAGACAGCTTAACTATACTCCTTTAAATCTTTTGAATTTATTCCATATTTTTAAAATTAAGAAATGTAAAAAATTAAAAATAGAAAATTTCACAGGCCAGATCATTCTAATAGAAACAAATTATTATCCAATTATCCAATATAAAGTAACCAACAGCACTCACTTTTTTTTCTTTTAATAACCACAGGCCAGGCCATACAGACTTCTTGCTTTCCATCCGCACTGGTAGGCTTACCAGAGTATTTAATAGGGTGCCCGTATGTAATATACCTTCTAAAATCCAAGAGTTAATTTCTTCTCTCTAGTAGAATCAAATGGAAAATTCTCTTCGCTTGACGTATGGTACTAGCTAAAACCCTCTTTTTAAAAAGGTCAATGACTAGGACAGTGATTTCACCACAGTCATACAGAAGGCTTTGGTCTCGGGCACTCAGATTCCTCACACTGCAGCAGCACGGGCCTCAAAGGCACTTACGGGCCCTCCCATCTTAAGGTCTCGTTGACCCACTCGCGGATCTACTCAACGTCCAAGAAATAAGGGCAGACAGAATGAAAAGGTCCAGTAAGTAAATTCTCACTTTCATTCCTTTTTTCAACGTTTATAGTCAGCAGATGGCTAAGATCTCAGCTTACTGACATGGGGATGGTCACAACCCTCACACAGTGGTATAAGAACCCTGCGTACACCAGCAGCGCACTGCTGAATTACTGAAGAACAGGCTTTTGTGGTCTTCAGAGGGTGTCCAGGTTGTGGAAAATACCCTAAGAGATTTCTTTGCATTATGTACAGGGATAGTCTACTCTTATTTCCTAAGTCAGTTTTATATTTTACCTTTATTCCTCCTCTTCTTTAAGCTGAATAACTTCAAAATGAAAAATCCACCTGCAGCACTACTTAATAAGCCTCTGAAGATACATACACAGCAACATATCTTTTAACGTCTGCTTTGCAAGAACTATTTATTTTAAAGGATCTGTGTTTGAGACGGCTCTAACAGGCAGATTCAGAATTAAAAACAACAAAAAACAAAAAGCATTTTTAGTAGGTTACACAGAGCATATTCAAGATGGGGCCACCAGCCACAGCCTGGCCAGGCGGCCTTCTGGAGAGGTGTGTGCATGTCAGATGATCAGGCCACCCCTCAAGGTGGGGGACAACACAGCCACTCAGCCCATACAGCGCTGTGCCATCAGGAGGAAGCCACTTGGAAAAGGACTTCTGTCATTTCCCTGCCTCACTGTCCCAGACTAATAGTGACACATTAGTGCTACTCACTCAAGTCGGGTACCGAGGAGGACGCACACTCTGGCTCTCGCCCAGCTCTGTCCTCCGTCGGTTCCATTTTCCCCGATGTCTCAAGCTTCCAACAGACAGGATATTCATCTGGTACTCAGAAATGAAATCTACAAAGACTTACCACTAACAACTGTACTTATAGTCAGCCAACGTGTTCTAATAGCCTCCAATGCTCTCTTCTCGACTTTCTTCAGAAGTTTCTTTTGCCTCAAGAACCTAAAGACACTGGTACCAAAATCTGCCCACGGTAAAAGGCCAGAAATCAAAATAACCAGAAACCTGTCAGAGCTTTTGGTTATTTCTGTCATTTTTATCAGTCAGGGCTTATAGAAAAAAATGAAAGCACCACTGGCAAAAAAAACCCCAATCAGAGCAATAATTCTAATTTTTACAAAATCATGGTGGCTAACTTAGAGGTTAAACTTTGGAGGTAAAGTACATGCTAATCTTTTGGTGTCATAAGGGCTCGTGTTTTACTTTAGGCCACTGGAGGTCGAAATTGATTTCTCAGCCTGAGTTTCGACTGGGATGCATGCAGTGCTTACCTGCACCGAGGTTGGTTGGCAGGAAAGCAGCCAAGCCCACGATCTTAAATTTGGTTCCCCAGATATTAGACGTGACCTGAGCAAGATAGTTGTGCTGTGGGGG
>NW_006777895.1:3421552-3431203 GCF_000442215.2 Lipotes vexillifer | reverse complement strand
TTTCCAAAAATTTATAACCACTAGTAATGGGAATGATTGTGGACAGACACTTGGGGGCACTGACATTTGGGGGGGGGGGGGGGGGGGAAAGAAGAAAAACCACAATCTCTTTGCATATTTTCTATCAATCACTTAAGAAGTAAGAATGCCAGCACTTTTTGCTTAAAAAGTCGCTGGTGGTCACTGACAAATATTCATTCTCTGTATCATTCCACCGTTTTCAATACCAGACGCCAACTACAGCATGCCAGGCCCTGTTTTTAAGTGGTGGCTCACGGGCTGTGATTCTCAGGTCTGGGAGTGAGGGGCGGACGGTGTCCCAGTGTGCCCGTGTGTGGGTAGCTTAGAAAGGTCACAAAAGTGACGTGGGCACATTTTTCTTCACCTCTCCTTTTGCCCCGGTCACTGATCTATTACACAAGGTACCAAGCTCTGACTCCATTCTTAGCCTTGATATTTCATGAAATACCATGAAATACCAGTTGCATTGATACCACTGTGTCCTGAGACCACCCAATTATGTTTTTTCATTCAATTAAATTTCAAAAAACTTAAAAAGTTATCACTGTGCTCAAACCACACATATGTGTAGGGTGTGTGTGTACACATGTGCAAGGGCAATAATAAAGATGAATAAAATCTAGCTCCTCAGGAAAAGGGAACCCTCCAACACTGTTGGTAGAAATGCAAACTGGTGCAGCCACTGTGGGAAACAGTATGAAGGTTGCTCAAAAAACTAAAAATAGAACTATCATATGATTCAGCAATTCTATTTCTGGGTATTGTTCTGAAAGTGAAACTCCCAAGACACTAATTTCAAAAGATATGCACACCCCAAAGTTCACTGCAGTATTATTTAAAATAATCAAGACGTGGAAGCAATCTAATTACCCATCAATAGATGAATGGATAAAGAAGCTGTGGTACACACACACACACACACACACACACACACAGGAATATAACTCAGCCATAACACAGAATGAAATCTTGCCATTTGTTAACAACATGGATAGACCTAGAGGGTATATGCTAAGTGAAATAAGACAGAGAAAGGCAAATACTGTGTGATTTCACTTATATGTGGACTGTGAAAAACAAACCAAATGAACAAATACAACAAAACAGAAACAGACCCCTGGAGAACAAACAGGTGGTTGCCAGAGGGGAGGGTGCGGGGATGAGTGAAACAGGTGAGGGAGATTAAGGGCTACAATTCCAGTTACAAAATAAATCAATCACAGGTATGAAATGTACAGCATGGAGACTACTGTCAATAATGTTGTAATAACTTTGTATGGTGACAGACAGTAACTAGATTTATCACAGTGACCATTTTGAAATGTATAAAAGTATCAAATCACTACATCGTACACCTGGAACTAACATAGTGTTGTAGGTCAATTACACTTAAACCTCCCCCCACCCCCGCGCGTGCACATGCGCGCGCGTGCGCGCGCGCGCACACACACACACACACACACACACACACACACAGGCACTCAAGAGAGCTCATAAGCTAATGGAGGCGGTCAGGCTCACAATTATTTGCAGACAGAGTCACTGAGCAATGTTATAAGGGAGCTATCGACAACATGCTTTGCGTTACTCGGGCTGAGTCAGGGAAGGAAGGCTTCGGCATGGAGGTGAACTTGTATCTGGAAGCGTGAAGGCAGAAACAAGGGGGAGGAGATGAGAGGATGGGCCCGTTGACCCGGAGATGGAGACGCAGGCGGGGCAAAGGCACAAAGGTGGGAAGAGGCCAGTCAACAGTGAGGCTGCGGCCCCCGGGGTGAGGGGGACCAGGAGGGAGACAGGCAGGCCAGACTGAGGGGCCGCATCCGGGGCTGGGCTCCCCCAGACACTGGGAGTCACTGGGGGGTCAGGAGCGCTTTGAGGGAGCAGAGGTGGACGTGAGGATATGTCTCAAGCAGAGCTGCCTGGGAGAAGGTTCTTGTGGCAGCAGAAGGGATGCCCAAGGTGGGAGGGAGGCCCAGCGGGATGAAGAGGTGGCAGGGGCACCGAGGGGGGCAACCAGGGCTCTTCTCCAGGGCACCCGGGTTGGGCACTGCCGTCCCAGGCACGCAGACGGTCCCGAGGGCTCAGCCGCTGTCATGCACGCACGAGGAGGGGTGCGTGGCGGGGCTCAAGACACTACCTGAGTGATGTCTTCAAAGGGAAACTCCCTCCGCGTCAGGCTGGGCGAGCCGATGGACGGCTTGCGCATGGGCAGGCGAGGAGACCGGGATATCTCCTGAGCCGCACGCGACAGCTTGGGGGACTTCCGAGCCTCAATGTTGATCCTGCAGAGACGAGGCCACGGGTCAGGCACCCACCGGCGCTCCCGGACCCTCCTCACTTTCTAGCAGCCCCCTGTGGTGTCACTCTCTGAGAGGCTGGGCCCTTAATTTAATCAAGTCCCTCCCACCTGCTTTTGCCTTACGAACATGAGGTAAGAAGGACAGAATCGTATATCAAATAGTATATATTTAAAGTATACTGCGGTTGGATGAAGCGATTCACTTGTAAGGAACCCCTGAGAATGAACTTTTACTTCCTATTGACGAAGGGGATTTACAAAATTAGTCCCGGGAAAATGGTGGGTGGGAAAAGTTATTTCTCACCTTAAGACCACAATGATTTCACAATTCCTAATACATAATGTTTGGAATTCAACAGACTTATCTAGCATTCCACCACCTGCAATATTTAAATTAGATCCGTAGATCTAAAGTTTGTCTTCAGATCCTATGCTTATGACATGGGGAACATACGTGTTTAATGCCAATCTACCCCAAAGAGAGTATTATAAAAATGAACATGGTAAGGCTGATGGCGTTCTATGAAGGAAAACCATGAGGCCTCACATATACTGCTTGAGAGCTTGATAAGATATCTAGGGCTGAGGAAGACAGAGCTGGTTAAATCTCCGTGCGAGGACAACAGCCTGGCTGCTGTGTGTAGGGGACTCAACGCTGGGAAAGACGGAAGGAAGGAGGACCAGCTCTGGAGTCTGCCACGCCCAGGAACTTCAAATGGACATTTACACGTGAAGGATTTGACTACTTATGTGTTAAATGGCCTCTCTGCTTAAGTAATGGGAAAAGCGGAAACACTGCAGAAGTGTAGGAAAGTTCATAATCTAATTTGCAAATTAACAAGCTTAGAATAAAGATGAAAAAAGAAATCAATCAGGTTGCTAGAGCAAATGGATATCTACGTGGGAAAAAACACAAACATTTACCCCTAACTCATGTTTACACAAAAATTAATCTGCGGTATAAAATTAATCTGAGAGCGAAATGTGAAAGCTAAGACTTTACAAAGCATCCAGAAGAGAACAGAAGAATGTCTTCATGGCCTTAGGGTAGACAAAGATTTCCTAAACAGGACAAAAAAAAAGCACTAATCATAAAAGAAGAAATTCAGATATTAGATTATATGATAATCCATATATCTGCCAAAGGACTCATAGTTAGAAAACACAAAAGAAGATACCCAAATGGCCAACAAACATATGAAAACTTGCTTAGCATCATTAATCACTGGAGATAACTAGGATTAAACTATTGGGTTGGCCAAAAAGCTTGTTCGGGTTTCCCATAAGATCATATGGAAAAACCCACACGAATTTTTTGGCCAACCCAATACAACCAAATACCGCTTCCCACCCACCGGAATGCATACAATTTTTTAAATGACCTTCAACCGCAGGTAAGAATGGAAGCAGTGAGAACTCTCATACACTGCTGGTGGGAATTTAAAATGGTACAGGCACCTAGGAATACTGTTTGGCAGTTTCCCATAAAGTTAAACATATGTCTACCCCATGGCCCTGCAACTCCCCTCCTAAACAAGTGCATATGGGGTAAACAAGTGCATATGTCCCCAGCAAGTCTTGTATAAGAACGTCTACAGTTGGTTTTTATTCATAATAGCTCCAAACTGGAAACTACCAAATATCCATCAATTGGTAAATGGAATACATTATAGTATATTCGTAACAAGGGAATTTCATAGAGCAAAGAAAGAGAAGCTGTTGATATACGCAACGACATGCATGAATCAAAATCATTATGTTGAGCAAAAAAGCCTAAAAAGAAAAAAAAGAGCATGTATCGTTTGACGCCATCCATATGAAGTTCAAGAACAAGCAAAAGCAACCTACGGCAACAGAAGTCAGAACAGTGCAGGTATCAAACAGGAAGGGCCCAGGGAACCCTCCAGGGTGATGGAAATCTCATCTTCAACGGGGTGTGAATACACTGGTTTATCAACTACACCGTGCTTATGTGTTTAAGATCGGGCGGGACTCTATCTGTACGTGAATTATACCTTGGTTTTGCACAGCATCACAGAGGGATCTTAGTGAAGATCTGGTCCACCCTTTAACTTCCATAGGTAAGGAAAGTGGTGTCCAGGTCAGGGAGCCAGGATGGGGCACGTGGGGTTTCTCATCTACAACACCATAGGCCCTTCCACCTCCTCTCAGCTTTCTGCCACTCCTTAGGACAAACTTTAGGGTCTAATTTGTTTTAGTTCACTATTTTTTCCCTATTACAGAATTATAGGCATGTAATTTTGCACTTTCTTTAACACATTACATACACTGTAAAAAGATTTTTCTTACTTTTCTCAAACTGGAAGGTAAAACAAGTTCCCTGGCTGTGGCCACCCCATGCCACCCACCATCAGTGCTAACTAACCACCCCTGGAAGGTCTGCGGGTTTAGCAGACTTCCTACTGGATGTCTTTTTCTATCCCAAAGGCAAGGATGAAGGAAGCTGTGATTACTGCGGGCAGATCTTCCAGATGAAAGGCGACGACGCCCTCTGGCTGTGCTCTTCAGCTGCTGGTTTCAGTGGGATTCTGCTGCAGACACAACAGACACACCTTCGGAGACACAAAAAAATGGAGCGCACCCCTAAAGACCGAAATTACCTTGGGAGTTTGGGTGATTTGCTAGCTCGGGAGATTTTGGGAGACTTCTTGGCAGCCCAGTCATCACTCAGTTCAATGTCACTGGAGTCTGAGCAGTTGCAGCTGTCAATCATCGTGGAAATCAAGCTGTTTCCATAGATTTCATCTGGTAAGACACCAACCAGCAAAATTTAGGGGAGTAATGTCAATTAGACCCTAACAATGGTCATTACTAGAAACCAGAGGACAGACTGACTCTAACAGGCCATCAGTTTTAAGTCTAGAGGTTGAAACAGAAAGGAGCAGGACATTGTTTTCCATCTACCTTTTTATGCTCTTACATTTCCTAAGCAAAAGTAGGCACTTACTTCTACTGCTATCAAAGTGGGCAAGAATTTTAATGCCTCTGGAATGTACAAAACAGTCTGGCCCTGTTTACTGTGCGGAAGGCTGGAGCCAAAATGGCTGTGCTGTTGCGCCTCATGACACACCAGGCAGCCATCTGGGGCCACACAGGCTTGCGGCGGTCCCGGAACCCACGCCAAGCAAGGGGCTTGCTGACTCAGTGACTCCCCTGAGGGCCTGCTGCTGACCTGGGACCTAGGAAGACCCCGGTTGGTTCCAGGCCTGCTCTGGACGAAGACCCACGTCAGGTCTGTTTCAGGGACTCCCAGAAGTTTACGTATGGATGCCAGGTGGTCTTGGAAGTGCCACAAGGTTGCCGGTGGGCCTTGGCTTTTCCACCTGCCGGAGCTGCTGGCTTGCTTCGAGCAATGGCTGGAAGGAGACCCACGCAGTAGAACATTCGGCGGTAGCTGTGGGCTCCGCTGAGGTGCCTGTATGGGGGCCAGCTGGCCATCAGGCAGAAGATGATGTGCACAGAGCAGGCTGTCACCAAACCGCAGAGTACAGGAAGTTCACGTTTAACATCCTCCCCAAATCCCTTCTCCTTTGCTGCCTTCCTCACGCCCTCACCCCCCAAAACCCCCCGAAACCCAGCTCTGCCCTCACTAGAAGTACCCCGTGCTTCAGAATCACTTTGCTGACAAAGCCTCATCCCTCCAGGCTCCGAGAGCCTTGCCAGGTAATAGAAAAAGGCACGTGAACTAATTTATAGAACGTGAGTGATCAGATCGTTCAAAAGGGCTGTTTATACTGGAAAGGATGAGTCTGTTAATTCAAACTCGGCGCCAAGTTTCTGAGCATGTGGAGATGACATCTGTGAACAGGGGCCTCTCCGAGGCCACAGGAGGCAAAGCAGAACAACTCAGCAGGGAGGCTGCTGACGCCCAGCCCGTCACTACGTCACCCCTTTAAAGTGCTGCCTGCATCAGGAGGCACAGCTCCGGCACCCAGCGAGCCAGAGTGCTGTGCATCTGAGTTCCACCACGCCCCCCGAGCAGTGCCTTCTACCACTGCATTTATAATTAATCGCAAATTATTCCTGGATCAAAGGAGGTTTGGCCATGATTCAAACAGGCATGTGACCTCACAGAACACTTTCGCGTGTCCGTGAGCACAGAGCCAGTCCACAGACCTGAGGAAGTTCAGTAACACAACTCCACACTGACCTACCCTTGTTAACCACTGCTACATACCATACCATTTGCTCGTTTCCTTCACTGAAGTCTTAGTCTGTTTGGGCTGCTGTAACAAAATGCCACATACTGCGTGCCTTATAAACAACAGAAATTACTGTCTTGCAGTTTTAGAGGCTGGAAGTCCAAGGTCAGGGTACCAACATGGCCGGGTTCTGGTCATGCCCTCTTCGGGACTGTAGACTGCTGACCTCTCACCGTGTCCTCACGTGGCAGAAGGGGCCAGGGATCCTCCTGCAGGCTCTTTTATAAGGCACTAATCTCATGATTATAAAGGCTCTGCCCTCATGACCTAATCACCTCCCAAAGGCCCCATCTCCTAATACCATCTCACTGGGCGTCAGAATTTCAACACCTGAAAATCCTTTTATGGATGGGGGCACAAACATTCGTAACTACTTTATTAGCTGTCTCCCTAGTGTGTAATTTCGCCATAAAAAAATAATGAAAAATGAAAGGGGAACATTAGAAAGGACATAATAAAACATGAGAAGTGAGTAACAAAATTATAAAGACTTTATTGTGAAATACAAAATATGTGAATGCATTTAAGATGTGTATTGATTCATGGCAACACTGTGCAAATAACTGATTTTATTTTGTAGGTTGTACCTAAGCACTTGTCTTCCAAGTCTTTTGTTCATAAGTTTTTTTTTTTTTTTTTTTTTTGCTTGTTTATTTGTCTCCTCATTTGACACTGCACTTTTTTTTTCTTGCCAAATTTCTTCCTTCATTAACAGAGATACGCTGGGACTTCCCTGGCAGTCCAGTGGTTAAGAATCCGCCATTCCACTGCAGGGGGCACAGGTTCGATCCTTGGTAGGGGGAACTAAGATCCTGCATGCTGCATGGTGCGGCCAAAAAAAAGAGAGATACTGGTTTCCAAATACTAGGCTGCATACTTGTGGCTGAGCTTTGTGTTGTGCTGGGAAAGCCCCTACACTGTTGTTCGTGTGCTTGGCATACGGTCCCACGTCCGCTGATAGATGTTCCAAAGTTCTACGAGAAACATGGGTTCAGCTCTGCACCTTTGAGGCCCTCGGCTTCCTTCTCCTCCAATGTAGTGTGTTTCGGAATAGGAAACCAGGGCAAATCATCGTCATCTGTTAGCCCAATAAAGCCATCAGTAACGTCGCTAACTGGGAGAAATGCTAGTGCATTTCAACCAGCCGAAACCAAACTGTCAAACCAAAGTGTCAATCAGTTATTTTATTTTTCACAGCAAAGGTGTCTACGGCAAGAGGCTTGTGGCAAAAACACCGGACATGGGCTTAAACAGCAGACATTTATTTTCTCAGTTTGGGAGGCTGGAAGTCCAAGATAAAGGTGCCTGCAAGGTCAGGTTCTGGTGAGAGCTCTCTTCCTTTCTTGCCGATGGTCCCCTCTGCACCGTGTCTTCACAAGGACTTTCCTCAGTGCACGCATGTGTGTGTGTGTGTGTGTGTGTGTGTGTGTGTGTGAGAGAGAGAGAGAGAGAGAGAGAGAGAGAGAGAGAGAGAGAGAGAGATCTCTTCTTTCCCTTCGTCTTACAAGGCCACCAGTCTTACTGGATCAGGACCCCACGCTTACAACTGCCTCGTTCAACCTTAATTACCCCTAAGAGCCCAAACTCCAAACAGAGTCCACAGCATCCCACCCCTGCTGCCCCGCTCAAATTCATGGCAAGCTCCCATGCAAAATACACTCATCCCATCCCAACAGCCCCCAAAGTCCTATTACCTCATACCAGCATCAACACCCTCATCTAAAGCCCAAAGTTTCATGTAAATATCATCTAAATCAGATGTGGGTGAAACTCAAGGTATAATTCACACTGAGGCAAAATTCCTTTCCGGATGTGAGCCAGTGAAAGCAGACAAGTTATGTGCATCCAAAATACAGCTGTGGGACAGGCACAGGAGAAGGATTCCTACTCCAGAAGGTAGGAGAAAAAGGAAAGAAAGAAAGAAAGGGTGATGGGTCCTAAGCAAGTCCAAAACCTAGTAAGGGGAACTCCATTAGACCTTAAGGCTCAAGAATAATCCCCTTTGGTTCAATACTCTGTGTCACCTCCGTGGTACGCTGGGCTGGGGTTCAAGGCTCTGGGCTGAGGCCGTCTTGCCTGTTGAAACCGCGGCAGTGGCCCTGCTGACCTCCGAGTCGCCGCTGGGGTCACTCTCCCTCTCGAAGAACAGAGTACGTTCCTACAAACAGCTCTCTCATCCCATCCCGGCAAATCCAAGATGTCCAACAGCCTGCCTTCACCTCGTCCTGTGTGGAAAGGCTGAGAATTTTCCAAATCTTCAAGTTCTGGTTCCTTTGTACTTAACAATTCCTTCTTCAATTCGTCCTCCCCTTTCTCATTTTATTCTAAGCAGTCCCGACGAACCAAGCCACTCCTTCCAAACCACTTAGAAATCTCCTGGGGTAAATATCCAGTTTCACTGGCTTGCAAGTTTTATCTTCCACAAAACACCAGAACACACTTCAGCCACGTTCCCTGCCGCTTTATAACAAGAGTCACTGCCCTCTAGTTTCCAATAACATGCTCCTCACTCTGCCTGAGACGTCACCAGAGATCGCCCTAGCTTCATACTTCCAAGGTGTCCCTCAGAACTCCTCCAGCCTCCACCCGGGACCCAGTGCCAAAGTTCCTTCTACTCCTCGGGTGTCTGTCCCAGCAGCGCCCCACTTCTCACTACTACAGTCTGCATTAGTCAGGGTTCTCCACACACGTACAGGAAAAGGGAGCGAGAGGAGGGGAACTGGCTTGTGCGGTAATGTTGGCTGAGAAGTCCCAAGGTCAGGGGGCCAGCACGGCCGTGTCCTTGGCTTGCTGATCCACACCTTCTCACTATGTGCTCCCATGGCCTCTCCTTGGTGTGTGCACATGTGTGGGGGGCTTAGCGTGCACACGCACACTAGAGAGAGAGAGAGAGAGAGAGAGAGAGACAGAGAGACAGAGAGACAGAGAGCGAGACAGAGAGGGAGAGAGACAGAGAGAGAGAGAGAGACAGAGTGAGCACACGCGCGCGAGAGAGCGAGAGCACACGCGCGAGAGAGAGCGAGAGCACGAGAAAGAGCGAGAGAGCGAGAGAGCACGCAAGAGAGTGCGCGAGAGAGACGGAGAGAGAGGGAGAGGGAGGGGGAGGGG
>NW_006777895.1:3413492-3421536 GCF_000442215.2 Lipotes vexillifer | reverse complement strand
GAGGGGGGAGGGAGAGCGGGGAGGGGGGAGAGAGAGAGAGAGAGAGAGAGAGCTCTCCCTCCTCATTTTCTTAGAACGCTATCAATCCTATCGGATTAGAAGTCCACCGTTATGACAGCGTAAATTACCTCCTAAAAGCCCTGTCTCCAAAATACAGTAACACTGGGTTAGGGCTTGAACATGTGAATTTGGGGGGGCACACAATTCAGTCCATCGCAAGCTCTAAGGATTCCTTTTGAGAACTGGTGGATTTTTGCTAAAAAAATTATTGGGATTCATGTTATCTATTATAAAAACATACAGCGGTAATTTTGAGGAACATATCTGTTAAGTTGCTTGGAGAATATCTACAACAGTGGATCACAAACTTCAGAACATAACAGTCACCTGCACACCCATTAATTTGCAGATTTCTAGGCTTCCCTCCAGACCCGCTGAGTTAATCTAAGGGGCAAGCCCAGGAATCTCTATTTAAGTAAGTAATCCAGGTGACTTACAGGGAGGCGGCCCATGGACCACATGTGAGAAACAATGATGTGGAGGTTTGAAAGAGTTAATCCGCTTCTCACGGTGAGAAACTCCTGGCTTCGCCTTGTCAGGGAGCTCTTCCTCCTCTGCGCCCGTTCACATTCACCACCCAGTTGCAATTAGTCATATTCTCCCTGCGATACAGCTTCTATTTTTGTCTCAAGGTATTTCAATCTTGACTTTTTAAATGAACTTTGCGAGTGTTGTCTTGCCGTCCAAAAGGGATTATAAACTCCTTGAAAGCAGAGACGCCCTGGCGTCGCTTCACAGCTGCAGGAGATTCAAGGACCGTGTACAAAGTAGGCACCAAACACACCTTATTGAATCACTTTGCTTTACAACTTTTAACTTCTTTTAACTACAAAAATAAAACATCTCCTCCCCCCACCCGCCGGCTTCTGTCCTGTTCTTCAGCAGGGAATCCATGCACCCGGGGAACAGAAGCAAGCTCTGCACTCAAGTTCCCCTCAAGATGTCACCCGAGCATAGGCTCTATGAAGTGCCCGGGAGGAACCTGGGGGGCAAGAGCGCCCGTGAGAAGCCGGGATGCGTGTGCCGCTCAGCCCTTCTTCCCACGTCCCCTCGTCGGCCACGCTCATCGTCACGCTCTTCTTTCCCATCCCCTGAAACGCATTTTCCTTCCAAGTTCACGTCCACTGCTCGCCTGTTCTCCTCACTTTGCCTTCCTGCCTCCACCTGCCTCCTCACCAGCCTCCACTCCTTCTACTTGCTCTCCCTGCTCCTGAAGGCAAAAAAACTGACTAAGGTAAGTACAGCTGTACTGCTTTCAATTTTATACAGTAACACTGGTAGCAGAATGTTGCCACAGATGCTGAGTGAATAAAGAAAAGCAGACAGAGGTGGACTGACTATATAAAACACTAGAGGGGCAAGGAGGCTGAGAAAGCCCACTGCACTGTAACAGTAGGATGACTCTGGTCGTCCCACGACCTGTGGCTTTGGGGACATAACGAGGGGCAGAGCCCAGCCTAATGGGCGGGAGCGTGAGTGGGAGACGGGAAGTGGAGAGAATAAAGATGAACTAATGGAAACAAACCCAATTCAGCTCGTGTCGTTTCAAGGTCAGGTGCGTGCCAGGCCCTGGGGGTACCACGATGACTCAGTTCCCTCCCCACAGGCTCCCGGGATTCGGGGGCCAGACGGAGCCCTGGCGTGACAACCACCGCGGGCCCTGAGGGACACGGCGACGGGCAAGACTCCACAGGGAGGCGGCAGCACCTTCGGGCCGGCAGGTCCTGCTGCCGGGGACACGCAGGCCATGCCAGTCACCAGGTGGGGGCCCCGGGCTAGCACACACGGTATCAACAAAAAGAACACGGTTCCTTCCCTCGAGGCTCCCAGAGAGAAGTATGCAGAGAGCACCTGGACACACCACCGAGTCATGAAGACCAGTCTAGGAGGGTTTCTGGAAGGCAGGGGTGGTTCACCATGCCAAAATCTCTACGGGTGAACAAGCAGTCTTCCTTGGAGGTCGGCTACCAAGGAGTTAACGGTGGATTAGAGAGGAGCAGAAGCAAGGTGCTAGCGGGAGGCTGGGGGGCAGGTGGGGGCTGAAGGTCTGACAACTCCAGTTCTATGGTTCCCTCGGGGGGGCGGAGACGGCACCTCACTACTACTTTCCGATGGCCTCCACCAGCACACGAAGGTCCTCAGTGAACACCTGATGAGTAACCGACAGAGGAAGTTGCCATTCCCAGAAGGCCTACGCCAGCTCCCCCCGACTGGAGCCCCCGCTGCCTCCACAGCCCCGGCCACACGGAAGCCGTACAAGATGCTGTTAAAAACCCATCAGAAAGTACATTAAGAGAGTCATTAACTTTAACGGGATTTTGGAAATGGAGCAGCTTCAGGGATGCTCCTCGCCAGCACAGACAGGCTCACGTTTCATCCATAGGCTCCCCCTCCGCACAGCTCGCCAGGAAGGCTATTCCACAACCACACCCGACAGGGCTGCAGTGCCTCCGGGGGAGGGGGCCCCACCTGATCTGCCATCTGTCCGTGGGTCCATGATGACGAACTCGGGCCGCAACTTGCTGATGCGCCTCCCCTTAAGGATGGGCACGAGCCCGCCCAGGTGCTCCAGGTAGAGCGTGTAGCAGGGGCCGCCCACCTCGGGGTCGTCCTCTGTGCGCTTCATGGTGCAGTGCAGACGCTCGCTGCCGGTCGATGGGTAGCTGACGAAGTCTCGCATGTTGCTGGGGTCTGGAATTGGGGGCTGGAGGCAGGACACAGAAGGAAGAGAGTGTGGGCACCACTGATACTCTGCACTGGCTGCAGCTCAGGAAGGGTTAACTATGTGCCGTGAAACAGGGACTCGCAGTGCCGGGTGTGTGTCAGGATGCCAGCGGTTAGGACTCGGCGCTTTCACTGCTGGGGCCCGGGTTCAATCCCTGGTCAGGGAACTGAGATCCCACAAGCCGCATGGTATGACCAAAGAATAAAAAAAGAATCTCCTGGGGGCTTTTAAAAAATACCTAAGCCAGACAATGAAACTGGAATCTCCAGGGGATAAGCCTGGGCATGTGCATTTTCTAAAAACTCCCCCAGGTGATTCCACTGTGCAGCCAGGGTGGAGAATCACTATTGCAAAACCAAGATTGTAAACCAACTAGAAAAAAAACATCATAACAGGTTCTAAAACTCTGGTGTTTTAGAAAAAAAGTAACCAACAAGCCAATCTGATACTTAGAAGCAAAGATAAAAAACAAAAAAAGAGAATACAGAAAAGAACCTAAGGTGCAGAGGGCCAGAGGCTAAGGCAGAAACCCACCCTTGGACATCAACTGGCAGCTATGTTCCACACACTCCCACTGAGAACAGACTAGTTTCTGGGTTACAACCCGTATAAAGGACAGCTGACAGTGAGTGCTGGCAGGGGTCAGCTTCCTCGGCACAGTGGTGAGGAAAGCAGGCCCTAGGACTGAACTGGGCTCAATCCCAACCATTCTCATAGCTATCTATGGAGCGAGTTACCTGACTTCTAAGAACACGTTTCCCGCTGTCTCACGTGGGAACAATGGCAGCATCTGCCCGCAAGTCAGGACTGAACGGACGGACTGACCGTCGGGAGGCCACAGCAGTCAGGCTCGGAATACTGCCTTTACCACAAGAAAGCTCACGTCCATCACACAAGGCGAGTCCCCCGTGGACACTAATGCTAGGGACTGACAGCACGCAGGGAGGACCACGGCAGAACTCTGGGGAGCCGCACGACTTCTGTGGTCCTGCTCTGGGCCTCTCGCCCATCTCCCTGACTCCGCCCTCCTCCCGGTGGTCCTTCTGGGGCAGGCAGGCAGCCAGTAGGGTGAAGGAGGAGGAGGGGGAAGGCTTTACCTTGATGGTGGGGATGAAGGCAGTGGAGAGGTAGGAGCAAAGGCGGGGGGGCAGGGTCAGCTTGCTGACGTCCTTGTCCTCTCGCAGGGCGCTGGCAATGGCCTGCTGGCACAGCAGCTGCAGGCTGGACACCCGGTGCTCCACACGTACCACGTACAGGGCCGGTCCTGACGCCATCAGCAGCCGAGAGTCCCGGTGTCCCCAGCAGATGGAGATGATGGGGCGCTGCCGGGAAGGGAAGGGAGACTATGTGTAAGCTTTTGCTCTTGTGAAAAGCAAGGAAAGATCACGCTCTCTGTGTCGAGCAAAATAAAATGATCTAACAGATTTTTAGAATGTTGGTTTTAAAAAGCACAGTTGAGGATATTAAATCCTACATTATAGAAAGTTGTTATTTTCAGGCTTTCCCTGGTGGTGCAGTGGTTAAGAATCCACCTGCCAATGCAGGGCACACGGGTTTGAGCCCTGATCCGGGAAGATCCCACATGCCGTGGAGCAACTGAGCCCGTGCGCCACAACTACTGAGCCTGAGCTCTAGAGCCCGAGAGCCACAACTACTGAGCCTGCGTGCCCAGAGCCCGTGCTCCGCAACAAGAGAAGCCACCGCAATGAGAAGCCCGCACACCGCAACAAAGAGCAGCCCCCGCTCGCCGCAACTAGAGAAAGCCCGCGCGCAGCAACGAAGATCCAACGCAGCCAAAAAATAAAATTAATTAATTAAGAAAAAAATAGTCGGTATTTTCATTGAAAAGTAGTTAGATCCCCAGGCCAGAGCACAAAGCACCGGAATAGTGTTACCAAGTTCTTTTACATGTATTATCTCATTTAATTTGGTGACATAAAACCTAACTTAGCTCCATATAATGACATCTCTGCCAGGAGATGCAAACAGCCTGCGGTACACAGTAACCCATATTCCTTACTGAGGCTCTGGCTACCTGGATCCTCAAGTAACAGGGGTAGTTTCCAAGGCTTGGAGAGGTAGGGAGGAGGTAGACCAGATGGCCCTTCCCTTTTGTCCCTTTAAGGAACATTTCAGGGTCAGATCAACATTGGATTTGAGTCACAAGCTCATGACCCAGGGAACAATACAGGTCTCGTACTTTCTCACGAGTAAAAAGGGGGCTGTGAGGATTAAAGGAGATGAAAGAAATCAGAGTGCTTCTGGGACTCATCACAGGTGATAACCCACAGATATTCAATCACTGTTATTCTCAGCCATCCTTGAGCCGATGGGGCAGGAAAGGGGAGAGAGAGGGACACAGTTCCTGTGGCAGCTGCTCTAGGGGTTTGTGGCCATTATTTGCTTTGAAGAGGCAGGCTGGAATCCAAACATGCAAGTTAGAAACTGGTTGCACTGGGAAAAAAAAATCCGAAGCTCAGGGGTGCCATCTAGGAAAGATCAGCCAAGGAAGAAAGAAAGAGGTGGAGGGTCGTGATGGGGAAGCAGCGAGAGAATTTGCTCACTCTGATCCAGACAGGTGGAGTTCTAATTTAATGAAGTCTTGAGGGGTTTCAAAGATCAGAAGTGGGGATACCAGATCTTTTATAGGAAACAGGAAGAGAACTTTCGCAGCACTTTAGTGACAAGCATCAAGATAAAAGAAACACATGAAGACACTTGCTTAAAACAGCCTCCAGGGTCAGCTAATCCCGGCTTCGAATTCAAAACAAAAATGCAAGGCTGAAGATAACTTCATCAATTTCCATCATGGTGAGGCCCGGCAGCCGATGGGTAGGACCACAGCCGCAGTCCCCTGGAGGAGGGTCATAGGGCCTGGAGCTCAGTCTGGGGGCTTCAGAGTACTTCCAAGAAGGGCCTCCTTATAAAAGGGTCCCTCACAGAGGGTAGATCCCCACAGAGGAAACTGTTAGGTTAGAGCAAGACATAATCACTGCCGAAGACACGGCAGATGACACACAAAAAATATATGAAGAGAGTTTCTTCAGTATGACCAACCCCCATAAGTGCAGTTAGGACAAAGCTCTATTGGTAGCATAATCATGCTTGATCTTAAAGCTGTAAACCACCCTGCCAACCCCCAAGTCTCCGAAGATAATATTTACAACCTACAGCTCAAATAATGAAGAACCGTTTCCAATTAGCACAATCTGACTTGGTTGGAACTGGCTGCAAAAGTACCAGACACTTCTTTCTTCTAATTTTCCATGAGTTTTGAATCCATCTACCTGATGTCCCAGTGGTCACAATGCAAGAACACATATATTCATCCTCTCTTCCCCTCCCTCCTCCTGGTTTGCTTTTCATAGTAATTACAGTAATTAATTTCACAGTAATTAACAGCTGATTACGTGTTTTGGGAGGGTCTTCCGTAAGATTATCATTATGATAAGTATGTTATAGCTTTGTAAAAAGGAATTTAAACCACTTTATAGACTTTCACGTCTATAAACAGATAAAAATCCTATCTGTTATAATTACAGGTATAATCACTACCCATCTTAACAAAAATTAACAATCAGGTCTTAAAATCTAACTACATTCCAGTTGCACATTAAGGTACCTTAATAAGCACCCGTATTATCTCATTTAATCCTCTCAACTCTGCCACACAGGCATCATTATTCCCAGTTAACATATGTGGAAACTGAGACTAAGAGAGCTCCATAACTCACAGCTGATCAGCAGGAGAGCACACTCTCACCCATCCCCCAGCCCCACTGCTTATGCTCATCTTACTACAACACGCTGCCTCTCTGTCAACCACAAATACAGTCACGAACCCCAATTCTCCCCACAGTTCTCCCCTTAATCTGCTTGGTCAAGGCTATTTTACTCAGAAACAGACCCAACAACGGATGTGTAGAAAAGGCAACAGATAAGAGGAGAAACGAGCTGCATAAACCACAAGGGGACAACAATGACCGGAATAACTCATTGTGGCAGAAAAGAGCCCCCCGGTCACGTGGGCCCGCGCTCGGCGGTAACCCAGCCACACGGCGCTGCCGGGTGGGCGCGAAGCAGCAGAAAGTGGAGGAAGCGCCATGCCCTCCACACCCGGCATCGCGAAATGAGGAAAACTGAGAATTCTCAGCAAGGAGGAGTGAAAGGACTGAAAACTAGACCTGGGAAAAAAGACCTGGAATAATTTGGCCTGGAGAAGTGATGCCTGCAGGGTCTCAGAGGACCTGTTATCTGGAGCAAGGTGACCAGGAAACCCCCTTTTCTAAGAGCAGGACAAGACCACTACCACTAGGAATTTATAGTACAGTACAGTATGGTACAGCATTCACTTACTTGCCCAAGTCAGTGATGATTTATTTATTTCAGCAAAGGGGGAAATCACACTCATTTAATTTATTTTTACAGCATATGCCCCACGTAAGATAATGAAGTAGCAAAATAAATACTGTTGCCTTATGCCATAATAAATCGTAAAGCTGTATTAGAAAAGTAAGGGAAAATTTACAACTAGTGAAAGCTGATACTCTTGTCTGAAGATTTTGAGGTACCACTGACATGGGGAAATTGACTGTCATAGTTACCACTGAGTCTGAGGCCAGTAAGTAGGGCCATGACCTCTCAGGATCCCTGTAAGTCCTGTAAGGCCGTAGGAAGTCCTACTACCTGGGATCCAATGCACAGCATGGTGATTACAGTTAACAATACTGTACAAATA
This sequence comes from Lipotes vexillifer, assembly GCF_000442215.2. Lineage (NCBI taxonomy): Eukaryota > Metazoa > Chordata > Mammalia > Artiodactyla > Lipotidae > Lipotes > Lipotes vexillifer. Next base: position 3,414,013 of record NW_006777895.1, on the reverse strand, counting down.
CCCAGAAGTTACTAAGAGAGAAGATCTTATATGTTCTCACCACAGAAGAGAAATGGTAATTATGTGACATGAGGGAGCTGAGAGCTAACTTCATGGCAGTAATCATACTGCCATACATACGTACAGCAAATCCAGACGTTGTAGACCTCAAACTTACAAAGTGTCCATATCAAATATATCTTAATAAAACTGGAAATAAATAAATAAGAAAATTAACACACACAACAAAATCCTTTTATACCTTGCTTATACTTGTACCGTTTTTTACATGTCATCTTACTTTTTACAAGTCTCATTTCCTGCCGGTGCTCATCTTCCTGTGCTGTTTACTGGCACTCCAGCCTGCAAAGCCCTCAGTACAAGCGTTTTCTCAGAAAGGACAGGAATCAGGGCGTTTGTAAACACATGTGCCCGCAGACACAGGGTGGGGGCGTCCTGATTCAGCGGCCTTGGCCCCTGGGACCCGCCGCTGCAGGTAGAATAGGAATCCCCTGCTCACTGCCCGCCACCCCCACCCCCCC
>NW_006777895.1:3409594-3413470 GCF_000442215.2 Lipotes vexillifer | reverse complement strand
CCCGGCAGAGCGCGTCCAAGCTCATCTTCCCCAGGCACGTCCCACCCACCAGGATTAGCTGCAGCGGAAGAGAACCGTGTCAAACATTCTCTTCCAGCGAACCTGGGAACACGCGAGGGTGCACACAGACGCGACTCCCGCAAATGAATGTTTTTGTTTTTGAACAGCTGCCGTCTGCTAGGGAGAAACTCAGCTGTAAATGTGTGGACTTCATCGCTTTCTCAAACTGCACAAGATGACTATTTTTAGAACCGATGGCTAGAACTTAATTTGTGTAGGTATTTGGCACGTAAATCTAAGGCAAAAGGGCAAGACGACGAGCTGCGTTTCGGGGAGTATCCGTGTGGCGGGAACCCGGTGTTTTGGTGAGTTTGCTGGCCCGATGCCAGGTGTCCCTGGGCCGGAGAGGTACGAGAGGAGTGGCCGATGGACAGTCAGGCTGCCCCTCTCTCTGTGTCAGACGCCAGCTACTTACGAGGAAAGCAGGTTAGTCTGCTCACCCTACTTCCGCTGCCACAGCACCACGGAAGGTTAACGGCCTGTTTCAACCCCTTATGGCAGGCGAAGAGACGCTAAATACCTGGCGACCTCATCTCCTGCTGCTACACGATCCGTGCCGTGCATCCGTCCAATCACGTACTCGCCTCCTGAGCTGTCAATCGGTCAGTCAGTAAATCCCTGTCACATGTGTGTAGTGGGCCAGACACATGCTGAGCGTTTGGGGATTGACACGGAATAAAAGAAGCTCCCTGCCTTCACGGAGCTGACGCTCAGAGGAGGGAGGGGGAGAGAGAAGTGCCTCAGGCTCTGTGACAGGGCCGGACCACCTGATGGTGTCAGCTAGTGAAGAATGCTACGAGGTAACAACAGAAGGATAAGGGGCTAGAGGCAGAGCAACGGGATCGTTTCAGACAGGGGAGCAGAGAAAGCTTCCGTGCAGGAAGTTTCAGCAGAGCCTGAGATGAGTGAGTTGGTGACGCTTGTGGCCGGACCTGAAAGCTTGCTCACCACACCACCGTTTCTGTGTGCAGCAGTGCGCTGCGTGGAGTCCTCGAAAAATTTAAAGGGGAATAAAAAGCAGGGTGTCCTTTCCATGTTAAAGATAAGCTATTCAAGCAGGATTGGAGTCAAGAGACAACAAAACGGTCAAACCAGCTACACTGGCCCAAGAAAGAGAAAAAGAGGCCATCCAGGTACGCAGCTGCTGGCTGATGGAGCCCCGGGATAAGGAGTGAGATCCCGGGAATGTCAGAGGGGTCTCCTGTCTCCCAATCGCTTTCCCTCCTTTCTGAGCTCCCCTAGGAAGAAGGTGGAGATCTCTGTCTTAGAGGAAATGCACTTCAAATGTTTCACAGCCCCTGGTAGAAGGGGGTGTTTAATGTTTGTACAGGCGAGGAAAGCCTTCCAGAAGAGTTCACTTTTAAATAGACCAAGGTGGTGACTGTTCACCGTAACACTGTGTTGGCTGGAGCCATGGACAATTTTGAATATTAAGTTACAATGATCTGGCCACCAACTAAGCTGCAGTAATAAAAGCTAGCTCAGGATTCAGTCGCCCAAATCTCCGTTTTCAAAGAACATGCCGTTCTTGTATTTTATAAGCAGACAGACCAGAAGGGACTTTCTCAGCTACTTACAGCAAACAATGGGAAAAACACACCTGTGGCAGCTTTGAGAGAACAGGTACAATTAATTCTCAATTAAAAAAAAGGCAAAAATAGTTTTGCTAAAGAATTCTCCTTCAAGAGCACGGAAGTCTATGACCTTAAATGCGCTCTCTCACTTGATTTTTCGGTTCCCACACCTACCATCTTCCTCTTTTAATTTTCTACCCAAATATCTTACATCAACACCTGAACCTTACAGAATATAAGGCAACTCCACCAACTTGCCTTTAATGCAAAAAAAGTTCATAAAGCTAAAACACACACACAAACCAACCAACCCACCCAAAAAACCCAACCATCCAACCGAATAAAAAACACACAGACCTGAATTACCGAAGCCTGTGAACTTCAGTCAGAGGTGCTAACCCTCAAAATCTGTGGTCAAAGGATCAGATGTGCAATGACATGTAGATGGTTACAGATAGCACCTAGTGTGATCAACTCTAGACTTTTAAATTGTGACAGGAAGGAAAAAATAAATAAATTACAGTGTACTTCCTTCTAGGAGCTTCAGCCACAGGCATTGCTGTTATGAGTAACTCAGGAGAATCAGTTTTAAAAAGAGGCTCTGCCGCAAGTTTGTGCTGGGCAACGGCTTCGTACGCAATAACCTACAATCTCATTAACTTGGAAATAAATTATCCAACCTAAACTGCATTTAGTTCTTTTTATAAACAGCCCAATAAATTGCCTAACTTCCTTCCTGCTATAAAAACGTTCCTGCCTTTGGACAACCTGAATAGCATAGTACAGACATGTGATTCTAGAATCATTACAGACAACAGTTAAGTTGGTGCTACATATAATCAGTATTGTACTTGGTTTTTAATAGCATCATTACTTTAACTTTATATCACTGAGGCGATTTTTCCAATGGTTGAAACAGACCCTCAAATGAAAAAAGAGTCAACAATTTGTTAAAATGCTGAGACACTGTGTGAACAGCTTTCTCCAAAGGAAGGTGAGCCAAGCCCCTCTCTTATCCCTGAGCCTCAAATGGTTTAAATTCAGGACCTATGTTAATTTCATGGGCTAGCTGATGAGAACGTTTGCAACGGTTGAGGCCGTTGAGTTTCTACTACATTCTAAGCACAGTGAAGGTCAGAGAAATGAACAAACCGTGGTCTCTGACTTTAAGAAAATAAGGCAAATAAACAGAAAAGTGTAATACATGCCAGAGGTATTAAGCAATGCCCTGGCAGTAGGGTAACAATTACTGTGTAAACAAGGTAATCTCTCCTTCAATCCCAGGTCCATAGGGACTCCCATATCTACCTTTACTTTGCCACACACCTTGGCCTCATGCTGACGGCCCCAACTCTGCTCCACACGAGCTCTTCCTGGGTTCGCGCCTCATCACCCAGGACTACCTCACTTCTAAAACAGGAACCTGCATTTCCTGTCCAAGCACAGCTTCCCATCCTGTGTTTATCACTTCCTCCTGAACGTGCCTTATTATGACTTTATATTACTTGCCAGTCTCAGGTCATAGAGCAGATGCTACCCACCAAGGTTCCCTGGCTGCCCATTTCTATACCATCCTTCGCAGCTCCCTGAATTCCTTCCAGTTTGGGTCTCTCTGGCTACGTGAATCTCTCCGATTCCTCATTTCAGGCAGCCTGTACCACTTCTGCCTCTCGGGGCTGCAGAGGCGGCCTGGGCAACGCTGACTCTCACTTTAAAACCACGCTGTCCTGCTCTGGCCGGGGCTTGATTTCAGCTTGTTACCTTGAAGGGCTCCTGCATCACGTTCTATGCACTAGCCCTCAGAGCTCTGAGCTCAGGGCCAGCTGCGTAGGAGCCCCTCAAAATATGTTTCCTGGGTGCTTGAACAAACGAACAAACAAATACGCTTATCTGCCCACAGAAGATATTACACTGTCAAAAGATACATTTAAATCCTATGGCAACTCAGCAACAAAAAAATCTAGCAATCCAATTAGGAAATGGGCAAGGGTCTTGAACTGACATTTTTCCAAGGAAGATATACAAATGGCCAACAAGTACAGGAAAAGATGCTCAACATAACTAATCCTCAGGGATATACAAATCAAAACCACCATGAGATAACACCGCATGCCCATCTGGACGGCTATCATCAAAAACCCAGAAAATAGGGGCTTCCCTGGTGGCGCAGTGCTTGAGAGTCCGCCTGCCGATGCAGGAGACATGGGTTCGTGCCCCGTTTCGGGAAGATCCCACATGCCGC
>NW_006777895.1:3405136-3409391 GCF_000442215.2 Lipotes vexillifer | reverse complement strand
AAAAAAAAAAAAAAAAAAAAAAAAACCCAGAAAATAACAAGTGCTGGCGAGGGTGTGGAGAAGCTGGAATCTTTGTGCATTGCTGGGGCGAACGTAAGATGGTGCAGCCGCCATGAAACAGTATGGCAGCTCTTCAGAAAGTCAGACACAGAATTACCATATAGGCTAGCAATTTGACTTCTGGGCATTTATCCAAAAGAACTGAAAGCAGCAACTCAAAGAGATATTTGTATATCCCTGTTCGCAGCAGCATTATTCATAACAGCCAAAAGCTGGAAGGAAACCAAACATCCACTGATGGATGAATGGATAAACAAGATGTAGTGTACACATACAATGGCATATTATTCAGCCTTAAAAAGGAATGAAATTCTGACACAGGCTACGATGTGGATGAACCTCGAGGACATTATATGCTAAGTGAAGCAAGCCAGACACAAAAAGACAAACACTGTATGGTTCCACTTATATGAGGTACGTAGAACAGTCAAATTCGTAGAAACAAAAAGGTATAGATAGTTTCGGTTTTGCAAGATGAAAAAATTCTGAAGATTGGTTACAAAATAATGTAATACACTTAAACATGGTTAAGACAGTAAATTTTATGTTATGTGTATTTTACTACAATTAAAAAAAGATACATTTAAACAGTTAATGCCTGCACCTAATTACAAATTTCCCCAAATCTGGCATACCTGTCTCTCTGATGAGCTGGGTAAGGTTAGCACATAAGTCCCTAGTTTATTATCACCCCCATCAACCGTCAACTCACTCTCGGACTCCACTCCACTCCACTCCACTCCACTCCACTCCACTGTAGTGGAATTCTGCCTCCACCACAACTGATCCAGACCAGAAATGAGGCGGTCTAAAGCTTTCTGGGAAATAAAAACAAATAGAAAGGGGCCCACACGTGCACACTTTCTTAAACACCTTCAAGCTTTTTTACTTACTGTTTAACAAGAATTTAGTTGAACTGTAAAAGTACATTACTGGCATAACAAACAAAATCAGAGTAAATAAATGTAAATTCAGCATTTACTTCTCTACAAGTTTCTGATTTTTACTTCAGAATGGTGATAAACACCAGCTCACTTTGCTTACTCACTGTGCACTCGTTTGGGAATGGAAATGGGTGTATTTTGGTTAACAGGCAAAAACTTCTTTTTCCCTTACTTCTTCTGGTCTACACCCCACAATTTAATTCAGGTCAACAAAAGATTAAAATCTGTCAAAGATAATCACCGTGAACAGAATCAGCTCACGAGCATTTAACGGAGGCTGGGTGCAAACTAACGCATGAGAGGCACGGCCGGGTGTCCGGTACACATCCTTACTTGCACAAGCGTGTCCAGTGTAAAGATGTGCTCCCCGCGAACATTGTAGAACTTGACCATGGCACTCTTCAGAAGAGGGCCATTGGGAAGGTCACCGAGCTGGGTCGGGCGCTCCATGCCAGCGACTGCCAGGAGGTCTCCCTGCGTGCACCACTGGGCCACCACCTCTGAAATCAGAAAGAGGAAAACGGTCAGCACGAGGGTGGGACCCTTGCTTTCCTGCAGAGATGCTCTGGCTTGGTCAGAGTCTGAATTCATGACTGAATTATTTTTCCTTGAAAGATAACAGAGTGTGCACCCCAAGATATGCCACATTGGCGTGAGAATTACGTAGAGCTGAAGGCAATGGAGAAGCAGCAGATAGAAGAAAAGCTCTCTCCCTTCCCCCTACTTGCCTAGAAGCAGGACATAAATCTGTGAAGGTGTCTACCCATCCCCCACCAGGAAGGACAGAAATGAACCACTGGTGACAACTCTAGACCATTATCAACACCAGGGGAATCTGCATAACAAACTTTACTGACTGGCCCTTATCCTCCATTAGCTCCCCCATATATTTACCTTCCCACAATCTGCCGTCCTAGAAACCTCAAGTCTTCTCCTTGTCTTGTCACTTCTCCAAAAAATGTATTTTGTTCTTTTGTTAACATGCTATCTAAACCCTTTGAGCTACTCATCTCTGTGCTTCCACAGGTAAGCACAGCGCACGTGTTGTTAAGCTTCTGCGTGTTTTCCTCTGGTCAATCAGTTTTTTGTCAGTCTAACTTACAGGGCCTGGTCTGAGAGCCTAAGATGGTAGAGGGGAAATAGCCTTTTTCCCCCCTCCCCGCTACGTCCTCAAGAAAGAGGAAAGTCACAATAAAGGGTAAAAACCCCAAGTGAGGTGAAGCAATTTACAGTTCACTGTGTGATAAACAGAATTCCCCGAAGCTGGGATGCTCAGCAGATGTTTCTTCAAGGCAGACCTTCCTCAGCAAACATCAGCGAGGTAAAATCCCTCCAACCCCACGAGTCTGCAGTGAAAACGGAGCTGACAGGGGTGGGAAAGAGGGCTGGCCGTGGAGACCACGAGGGGTCCAGCACTGTAAGCTCTTGTGCACATGACACAGATTACAGTGCTGGTGACAAGCTGGGGAATACCAGGAGTCACCTTTCTTCGCTGGAAAAGTTCTCTGATGATGTTTCTTCGAGACAGTAAAAAAGAAATACGAGACCCTTTTGCTCTACAGATCTTCCTTGGCTTACAACAGGGTTACGTCTGGATAAATCCATTGTAAATTGGAAATGCATTTAATACACCTAACCTTCCGAACACCACAGCTTAGCCTCACCCACCTTAAACACGCTCAGAACACCTACATTAGCCTACAGTTGGGCAAAATCATCTAACACAAAGCCTATTTTATAATAAAGTGTTGAATATCTCACGTAATTCACTGAATACTGTACCGAAAGTGAAAAACAAAGTGTCCAGGTACAGAGTGGTTTTAAATGTATCGCTTTTTGACCCTCGTGATCGCGGGGCTGCCTGAGAGCTCCGCTCGCTGCTGCTGCCCAGCATCACGAGAGAGGGTGGGATTGCATGTCACTAGCCTGGGAAAAGATCCAAATTCAAAATTCAAAATACAGTTTCTACCAAAGGCATATATCGCTTTTGCACCGTCATAAAGTTGAAAAACCCCAGGTTGAACCGCAGTAAGTCAGGGACTGTCTGCACCTTGCGAGTCAAACGACCGACCTGTCCGTGATGGGACAGGTTACCGCAGATGGAAGAAGCTGCGGCGAGCCATCTCTGACAGCACCTGGCGACCTGTTCCCAGTATTTACTAACATATCCCATAAAGTGGTGGACAAAAATAAATAAATTTTCAAAAAACGACTGCTGTCCATACCACACGTAAGACTGAAATATTCTGAAACCAAGACAGAAGAGAGAAACTGCCTACATGCAGCACCTACTGGATGACACCAATTTACTGAAACGTCACCTAACTTTCTGAAATTGGGAAGACAGCGCAAAAGCATCTCGTGTCATGAGGGCCTAAACGATTGAAAACATTTTGCGATTAGACTGAGATTTCTAGTTAGGTCATCACGAGAATGCTAAATTTGCCTGTATTTTTAGGCTAAAGCTCAAGTCAAGAACCTTCACATTTGGGAGGGGTACTTTGGGTCGCCTCCCCAAGTCACCTCACCTTCATGTTCCTAATCCTCTCATGCCCATTGTGGGAATGTGTTAGAAGGGCTGCTCCAATATAATTTAGTTTGATAGAGAACAAAAGAATACATCCAAGGAATAAAAAATAACGTTTCCATAGGTAGTTTCCAAGATGGTGAAAAATTTGAAAAACTCACCCTACAAAGAATACAAAGGAACTGAGCGGTAATTATGATGTTTTCAGTCCAGATCAGACACTTGGTAGAGAACGGAGTTCAGGACGGCAGAACTAGAGGCAGGTACTGATGCAATTAATAAACTTGGTTAAAAGGTTTAAAAATAGAATTTTAGAAGAACAAAAGTAGAGCTTGGATCACTAAATATATGAGAGAATTTATGATGACTACCTTTTTGTTTTAGCTCCATGAAAGACAGAAAATTCAGAAAAGAATTTACAGAAAAGTCCAAGGAATTTAAGTTCATCATCATCGTAAAAAGAAACTTACTCAGCTCCTAACGGATCCATTTGTGATAATAAAGAAGGACGTCTACATGCCCCTCCGGAATTTATAGGCTAAATAATTCCTTACAATTATAGTTCTGAAACAGCAAATGGGACACTTAAAAGAGAGAGTTTAACTTGTTTCCAAGAATATCCAATAGTTCTGAAACAGAATTAAGTGCTTGTGGGGTGTGCAGGCAGGTACGATGCATTCCCGCCAATCAACAGTTAAGTATCTGGACTTGATTCTCCATATCC
>NW_006777895.1:3400227-3405125 GCF_000442215.2 Lipotes vexillifer | reverse complement strand
ATATCCCTGGCATTCCTGAACAATTCAGACAAGAAGCAACATGGCCAGGACTCTGGTCTGATGGCCAGTTTCGAAGGTCAGCAGCAAGCTGAACTGAAGGTTCCGGTTTGCCTCCCCACCGCCAGGCCCCGCAATGGCTCCCATTCAGATTATAGGAGGTCCCTTAACCTCGAGGACCAGAAGTAGCCCTGGAATTTCTACACTGCACCAGAAAAACAGAACTGTTTTTCCAAAGAACTCATCAGAGGCACAATCTCAACGGTATTCCTGAATTGCAAAATTCAGAACACTGCGAATGCTTACGGACGCCTGTCTTCCCTTGAGACAGCATTTCATTAACGTCCCTCAGGAAGGCATCAGGCCCTGACTGCTGACCTTCACACCGAGGCCTCGGCTGTCTTGTGTGTCACCTGCTGCCGCAGGCATGGCAGGTGCTGCCGCCCAATACCCACAGTGCTGGCTGGAGGCAAGCGGCCCACACCCGAGAGGATCGCTCCTGCCGTGGGGGGAGAAGGGCAGGTGAAGACGAAGGGGACTGTCAGGAATCCCTCCTCAAGGTGAGACTAGATAGGAATCGACTTGTCGGCTAAGCAGAGGAGTGAACAGACTCCATTAAGCCCAGAAGAGGCCACTGCAGAGGCCGGGGGTCAACAGGCCTGGCTGTGACGCCCAGCTCGGAAGGCTGGCCGCTCGGGCTGATCCGTACCTTTCAGCCCCGACTGGATGACAGTAGGAGACAAGTCGTCATAGTTGTTCATCAAGCTGATGTCTCCTGAGGTGAAGCTGACGGTGAGCAGCGGCTTGATGTTCTGTACTGGGATGGGATACGCCGCCGGACCATCTGCGGGGACAGAAGTGCCGAGTGAAAATGAGGCAACAAGCACGTGACCGGAATCCAGGCCCGCGTGCTGCAATCCTGCGGAGGGCCTCGAAACTGCCCAACAGTGCAGATCAGACTCTGGGCTGGGACATTACCAAGTGAGGCAATGCTGCACAGTACTCAGGAACTACACGGAGCATTGGGGGCGCTTCCCGGAGCCCCCTGGAATGAGAGGCGCTGGGGACCGCAGCCCCGAGGGCACTGAGCAGGGCTCCCTGGGCTCTGTATGCCATGCTGAGAGCGTGCGTGCAGAGTTTATTAACCCCTGTGGTCACGGGTTTACATGTTTCTGATGATGTGCAAACGTAAATTATTTTAATGTCATGTAACGTATAAGGATAGTGGCAAGAGGGATGAAAACATTTTCTTAATCCTGGTCCAATGTACAGAGAAAAGCTGCCTTTCAACACTGAACACACTTTCACTAAACATTATAGGAAGTGAGCAGCCACCATGAGCTCTCTGCTTTTACCAGAAGAGACCCCACATCTGGAGAGAAGGCCAAGGTCGGATGTGGCTCACACCCAGTGCACGGCCAGCAGAAGGGAACCCTGCTTCGTGGGTGCGAGGAGACTGTGCATTAAGGAAGGAGCCGTGAGGGATGATGCTCTGTCTTCTCCCACCCAGGGCGGGCCAGCCTGACGTCTGCTCGCTCACCATGCTCAGCCCCGCCTGTGGAGGATCCCCAGTTATGACTCTCCTTTGCTTCACTTTTAAGATGCTGCAGGTACCTACCTACCTCTGTGCTCAAATTCCCTAGGCCACCAAGAAACACCCTGCTCTACCTGAAAGGCAAATCCCAGTCATCCTCCAAACTGGCCCTCTGCTTCTGAAGAGGGTAACAGGTTAAGAGTAGTAGCCAGGAACTGCGTTCTGCTCTGAGACTTACTCTGGACTTGCTTTATCAACTTGGTCTCTGGATCTTGTTTCTTCCCCTAATAAATGTGGATAAGCAAATATGCATTCAATCTAGCAAAGTTCTGTTTTAAAAGGATGCTGAGTCCAAGGCTGAAAGACACTGGCTTCATCGCCACGAGGTGGAGGACGGATCAGCACTTCGCTCAAGGCAGGATTTCCAGGAGCGAAGAGCGCTCTCCCTCCCGACACCCACCAATCCTGAAACACTACCGCCAATCTACACTTTTTTCACAGGGTCTGAGACAATCTTTCATTACCGGTCTGAACACTGCCTTCTCCCTAAGTGCATGAATGGCTATGTATATGTGTACGTCTCTGGGAAGCATGACACTCTGTCACGTCTGGGACAAGAGGGAGAAGACTCCAAGTACCAGTGAGGGCAGATGCTGATGGCGGAGAAAGTTAAAAATACTCTCCCTGGACCAGCCCTTCACAGGCTGAACATGCCCACAGTCACAGGGAAGGGTAGAAATTGTCCAGCGTGTGCCTTTAGCCCATTAAGGGCACTCAGCCAGCAGTGTGAGCACAGCTGCCCGGAAGTCCCGCAGCAGGTGACCACGGGGAGTCTTTTCCTTCCACTATTTGTAACATATTCTCCTTTTAAAAAAAGAGGTTAGAGCAGGGGATGGGACACTGGGGAAGAGCCAGAGCCCTGAGTGGGCCAGTGCTGAGGGCTGACATTGGTGATGGCCAGCGTCGACACCAAAGGCTTCTGCTTTGGGGTGGGGGCTAAGACACACTGCAAGGGGTGAAGGAAGCTGGAACCTGAAATTATCCCCACCAAGGGTCTGAAACAATCTTTCACTACTGGTCCAAATGTTAAAAAACTCCGACGTCATCTACTCTAATCTAACGTCACTGTGAGGCTTGGGGGCGGGGGGTGAGGGCGGCAGGTTCACCTGAACTGAGGAAGCCCAGACCCTCTGCCTGAAATAAAAAAGACAGGGGCATGGATACCAGCCCAGTGTACTGGCCTTCACTACGGGCAGAGCTAATCCTTTCCCCACACAACTAAAGCTACAGGCTTTAATAATGTTAGGGATTTGAAACACCACAGATTAGGGTATAAGAATAAGAGCACAGCATTTTTCATCTTCAGCTCTCTCTACTCTCACTAAGCAGCTAAGTCCCACGACACCCCAGGGACATGGAAACGGCCATAAGTCTTGTTTTATATCTAGGAAAACCTATGCCAGTGGAGCTTCATCAACCTGACCAGTGATTCTGCAAAAAGGGATGGCAGAGAGAAGACGGTCCAACCAAGAACAGAGATTAGGCCAGTTCTGCCTTGCACTTCCGTTGAGAACCCTGCCCAGTAGGTTAGGGAGCCGGGCGCACGGCGGGCCTATCCCTTCCCCTGCAGATGGGTTCATTCTCCTTCCACACTCTTGTCCCCACGGAGCCCGCGAGCTACCTTGGGGCGGGGAGTAGTCATCGGAGTCAGTGTCACTCTCGCTGCTGTCCTCCACTAGGAAGGCGGGGTAGTTCCAAGACATGCTGAGGATGCCGTCTGACTCGTGCAGGAGGACGTGGGCCAGCATCCTGCCGTGGCAGTCCATGACGATCACCTGCCCGTCAGCCGTGCCAAACAGCACCTGCAACCAAGGACCAGGACTCGTGATAGACGGGGAGAAAGGTCTGTGGTTTCTGGCAAACCCCACCACCTTGACTTGTCCACCAGGACTAAAGAAAGAGACCAGGTAAGCAACTGAGGGAATACACAAAGCAGGAAGTGGCGGAAACTTAGCTGGCTATTACTGGACGAATTTTAGTCCTCTGTTAGTGAAACGTGACTAATGCTATAATAAATATATTCATTATGTTATGTGGACGTTTTCAAACACCAGCAAAATCACTGTTTCACCTTTTGTGGGTTGTTTTTCTTTGTTTTGTTCTTTTGGTTGAAGGAGGAGGGCTAAGAAGAGGATAATATTCTCTTATTTTTCTTAAAAAAAAAAAAGCAGCAGAGGTTCATCGTTAAAAACCTCTTAAAGAAAAACTTTATGTAAGCATGTTTGCCTCATGTTCTATTTCACTGAGACTAATAATGGTGTTGATGTATTTAAGTAATAATGTTATAATGAATTCATGATATTAATACATTCATTAAGTGCTTACTTTGGGCTAAGCACTATTCTAACCAGTTTACCTCATTAACCGTCAAAACAATCCTGGGAGGTAAGCGCCAGCACTGCTGGCATGGAGCTGAGACAGGCCTGACGCCTTGTGTGCTGAGGGCTGCTCCTAGGGGTGCCCCCCCACAGTCACCCGGCCTGCAGGCAGACACACGGCCAGGGCTAAAGCACAAGCAGGCAGAGGGAGACTGGACGGCGGTGGATGCCCTCCATCAGAGCGGCAGAGGAGCTGCTTGTGGCTGCTCAAAGCCCCCCCGACGGGTGTCATCCCCCTGGACGACCCCGAGGGGACCCTTGGGGCCTGGGAAGGAGGACCTCCCTGAGGAGTACACCGTGTTATCTCCTGCTTTGTGTGCTAGGCTCTGCCGTTTCTGCGTCTGCCGGCATTGAAATCTTTCTATCTTTTGTGTCTAATGACATCTGTCTATCCACCAACAACTCATTGGGAGAACCATACCAGGATCTACACAAAGGGAAAGTTATTTAAGACTTTTCGGTCCATACTACTTTTTGCTTTTTAGATTTTGACACTGAGTTCCTTGAGGGCCAAGACCGTCCACAGCTGTACCCCTGGCACCTAACAGAGCTTTGGGTACAGTAGGCACTCAATAAGTATTTACGGTTACATAAGTGAATTAAAGTCAGTGACAATCAATAGGCAATTATCCTGATGATTACGAGAGATTAATTGCAAGGGAAGATGTATTTCATTTCAGCAGTAATACGCTCACAGAATTTAGAGCTGTTTTAGATAAACCAATTGTCCATCAAATATTCCTTTAGGGCTTCCCTGGTGGCGCAGTGGTTGAGAGTCTGCCTGCCGATGCAGGGGACATGGGTTCGTGCCCCGGTCCGGGAAGATCCCACACGCCGTGGAGCGGCTGGGCCCGTGAGCCATGGCCGCTGAGCCTGTGCTCCGCAACGGGAGAGGCCGCAACAGTGAGAGGCCCGCGTACCGCAAAAAA
>NW_006777895.1:3398695-3400159 GCF_000442215.2 Lipotes vexillifer | reverse complement strand
GCCCGGGACCCAAAAAAAAAAAAAAAAAAAAAAAAAAAAAAAAAAATCCTTTAAACATGATCTACATTTTTAATGATTGTAAACTTAAAAAAAAAAGAAGCTAAAAGTTTTCCCCCAAGGCCAGTGATGAATCATCATCAAACGCTGCGTAAAGGAAGAAACAGATAAGACGTAATAGGAACACAGTAAAAATCATTTTAGAAAAAGCTGAATTCTTGGCTGCCAACAGAGAAAATAAACAGTATCCACCAGCATGTCCACAAAGACCTCATGTGACACGGGCAGAGAGAGGCAGACACTGGAGCGGTGGGTCAGAGCCACTGAAGCCCTGGCAGAGGCAGACACTGAATATGCTTCCTGAGCAGTCTGCAGTGAAGATAAATATGGAACGTGACCTCCTGTAACTTCAACTGAAACGTACAATTTACATATTTCAGAAGAAAAAGACGTGTGGGAACCCCACTGTAAGGCAACATCCCAGGAAGCAGGCTTTTCTTCTCGCCTTTCCACATCCTCACCCATTTGTTCAAGCATGTCTGAAGGGCAGCCCTGTACCATGGTGTACGTGAAGGGGTTATTTCATCATCTGTGACTCTGTTTCTCCTAAACGTAGCTCATTAGCAGGCAAGAGCAAACAATCATTCTTCTCAAGTACCCAGCATTAAAACGTATCAACCCCAAACAAGTTCCCAGACCCCTCCTGTTATGGCTCCCACAGTCTCCACTGGCACAATCACCACTATTCTCATATCTGACTGTGGGATTATTTGATTTGCCTGACTCCCATGCTAGGCTGCAAGCTTCTGAGGACATCGACTATGTCTGCTCTGATCGCTGCAATCTCCTCCGGGCCTGCCATATCCGATGACACATGGCCGGGTTTGTGAAGGGAAGGAGGAAATGAAGCATCTTTTGAGTAACACTCACATTTTTCCATTTTGGAGAACAGACACCATCTAATTCCTGAATAAAGGCCTGGTGGCTTAATGAGTTTTCAATGTTCAACATCACAGTAAAGCAAAAGAGGACAAAAAAAAACAGCTGCCAAATCCCCCATCATTAATCAACTCTGACTACATCTCTCTTGAGAGATAATGCACTGTTAAGATCAGAGAGAAGGAAAAAGGCAACCCTAACAGTCGGGTTGTCAAGCAGTGATGGAGGAAGTTACTCTGTTTTGGAACAAGTGTGTCAGATAACTGAAGAACACTGATATGACATAAAATCAGATTTTCAAAAATCTCCTCTATTACAAGTTCTTTTCATGCCTAATCATTTCCAATGAGATAAAGCTTCTATGAGCCAAGGACTTCAAGAGAACAAGACAGAAAAGTCTAATAATAATAAATACACACACTGGCAAAGGCATCCGTCTCTGCAGCTTCCACTCCTTAATTCTGATGCTCTGGACAGAATGGTGCCGGCTCCTCTTTCCTAGGCTCCGTCTCCTCTTTTAGGCTTGGC
>NW_006777895.1:3378750-3398685 GCF_000442215.2 Lipotes vexillifer | reverse complement strand
TTCCCTTTCTAGGAGGTCAGAGTCACATCCACAGCCTCAAGGAACCCATTCAGGGCTGGCTTCCTGCCCAGGCCATTCCCCTAAGCTCCAGACTCACAGGTCCAACTGCCTGCCAGCCGCCTACCCCTGGATGTGTCGAAGGCCAGGCCCTTCAGAATCAACATGTCCCAGATGAGATTCATAACCTCACCCATCCCCTGACCCACACACACAGCAGGTCCTCTGCCAGCAAAGACTGTGGCTTTATCTCCAGTGTCCAGTACGGTGTCTGATACATTACAGGTGCTCAGACGAGGCTTTTGGGCCCCCCTACACAGAATTAACCTCACTCTAACCATGGCTCCCACAACACTCTGTTTTTTTTGTTTGTTTTTTTTGGGGGGGGGGTACGCGGGCCTCTCACCGCTGTGGCCCCTCCCGTTGCGGAGCACAGGCTCCGACACGCAGGCTCAGCGGCCATGGCTCACGGGCCCAGCCGCTCCGCGGCGTGTGGGATCCTCCCGGACCGGGGCACGAACCCGTGTCCCCTGCATCGGCAGGCGGACTCGCAACCACTGCGCCACCAGGGAAGCCCCAACACTCTGTTTTTGCATGTCTGTCTTTCCCATTAAACCATGAGGTTCCTGAGGGCAGGTCTGCACCCCCAGGTTCTCCCATGCTGCCTGGCATGAGTGGATGCCCAGTGACTATTAGCAAACAAATTTCTGCCCAAAGTTTTGGCCTTTGCCCAAATTTTCCTACAAATGAAGCAACAACTTCTTTCTTCTTTAAACTACAACAGTGCTCAAATCCTCCCATAAAATTGGCCTCCAAAACACTTTCAGTTATGGATGATGTAAATTTCCGTCTCATATTTTTCCTGCTGTTTTCTCTACTGGACTGCAGGCTTCACAGAGGGGCAGGGACAATGCTCCCTCTGTAACGGGTGCACTAAGAACCAAAGAAGGTGGTAGAAACCTGCTAGTCCTCAGGCCACACCAGTTCAACAGCGGTCCCTCAGGGACGGGGGACACTATTGCAGGGCAGTGTTTAGTATCAATGCAATGTTTAAAAAATTGTGGTATCCACATATAATCTCTCCATTTAAATGTACTCCATTCTAAACTAGTTTTAGATGTAATTATTTAAAAATGTAACACAATTATCACCAGCAATTAAAAACGAACCAAGCCACAGACCAAAGGAGGTAGGAAGAAGGCAGCAAATCATTCAAAAGATTTATGTTTTGGAACCAGTGATGACATATATCACCAGTGATTTTACCTTTGGAGACTGGTACGCATCTAAATTCTCGAATAAAGACCTTATTAGGAGATTTCAACTATAGAAATACGTGCTTCTATAACTGTTCACCTTTTTCGTAGTAGACTTTAACCAGTAGCATTGGAACTAGCTACAAAAGGAATTGACCTTGCCCCATTTATTTGCTTCTGTGATTTAAAGCTGGGGGAGAGGATAACAAAGTGATTACAAATTCCTACTACAGGTAGGCCTTATTTTATTATACGTCGCAGATACTGTGTTTTTTTTTTTTTTTATAAATTAAAGGTCTGTGGCCACCCTGCGCCAAGCAAGTGCCAGTTTCCCAACAGGATTTGCTCACTTTGTGTATCTGTGTCATATTTTGGTAATTCTCACAATATTTCAAACTTTTTCATTATCATATTTTTTAGAGTGATCTGTGACCAGTGACCTTTGAAGTTACTATTGTAATTATGTGGGGGCATCACAAACCATGTCCATATAAGATGGCGAACTTAACTGATTATTTAAATGGCAACAAAGGATCTAGAATATGACATAAACTTAGTTGATAAAGCAGGGTTTGAGAGAACTGACTCTGATTTTGAAAGAAGTTCTACTGTGTGCAGAATGCTATCAAACAGCACTGCATGCTACAGAGACATGGTTCATGAAAGGAAGAGTCAATTGATGGGGCAGACGTCACTGCTGTCTCACTTTAAGAACTACCACAGGCACCCCAACCTTAGCAGCCACCAGCCTGACTAGCCAGCAGCCACCAACACGGAGACAAGGCCCTCCACCAGCCAAAACGTTACAGCTCACTCAGATGATGGTTAGCATTTTTTAGCAATAAAGTCTTTTTTAGGGCTTCCCTGGTGGCGCAGTGGTTGAGAATCTGCCTGCCAATGCAGGGGACAGGGTTCGAGCTCTTTTTTAGGGCTTCCCTGGTGGCGCAGTGGTTGAGAATCTGCCTGCCAATGCAGGGGACACGGGTTCGAGCCCTGGTCTGGGAAGATCCCACATGCTGCGGAGCAACTGGGCCCGTGAGCCACAACTACTGAGCCTGCGCATCTGGAGCCTGTGCTCCGCAACAAGAGGCCACGACAGTGAGAGGCCCGCGCACCGCCATGAAGAGTGGCCCCCGCTCGCCGCAACTAGAAAAAGCCCTCGCACAGAAACGAAGACCCAATACAGCCAAAAATAAAAATTAATTAATTTTCTTTTTAAAAAGTCTTTTTTTAATTAGGGTATGTTCATTGTTGTTTTAGACATAACACTGTTGCACACTTAACAGACCACGGTATAGTGTAAACATAACTTTTATACGCACTGGGAAACCTAAAAATTTGTGTGACTCACTTTACTGCAGTGGTCTGGAACCAAGCCCACAACATCCCTGAGATACGCCTGCAGTAACTTCAGCTCCGTTGGTGGCAAATGTCTAAATGCACTACTGTGGAGGGAGGAGTGAAGAGACAGGCCGTGATGTCCCTTTGCTCTTTAGAAGGAACCTTCCGTCCTGAGATGCCACCAAAGTAAAACTTTTGTTTTGAAAAGACCTCCCTGTTGGGTTTCAGAACACTAGCTTGTAAATGCGCTTCAAGGCCAGATTTGAGTATTGTGCAACTAAGGAAACAGTCATTGAAATCAGACAGTTGTAAAGGACAGGATTGCTCAGTTGATTAACAGAGTATTTCCTGGTTCAAAAAAAAAAAAGATGAAATATAATTTCACAATTGACTATAACATGCATTTCTAAAATGGACATTTTAAGGCTTATTCTGATAAATATGGGAAAGAAATCTCACCCAAAATATAGAATAAAAATTTGTATCTTTGGTCCAAACATATAATTTTGAAGTCATTTCATCTCCTCACTGCAGAATAACTGCTTATAAACTAACCCATAAAGATGAGAGACTATGCTAAGTTCAAAGATTTTCAGAGAAGGAGATATTCTATCTGCCTCAGGTACTGAATTTAATGTTAGATAATTCCCATTGCTAGAACGTTCTTCCCCAAATCTTTCAGGCTCCATTTTAAAGTTTGTTCACCCTTTTAAGACACCTACACATGATTTCTGGGGGTGGGGGGGTGGGGAATAGAATGACTAGAGGACTAATTTAAAAACAGGATACCTCCAGAAGGATACACAGGTAACTGGAAACACCAATCACCTCTGGGGAACAGAAGCGGGTGGCTTGAGGATAGTGGGGAAAATGGAACTTTTCATCATATATCCTTCTGAACATTTAGAATTATATACCATGTGAATATACTATTAACATATATTTACTACACAGGGAATGAGGTAGAGAGAAAAGTTTCAGGAGCACAGCTCCACATCAGATCTCTGGAGCGGGGTGAAAACACCCAGGGCACTTACCACGTGGTCCTTGGATTGGGAAGGAGGTGCTAGGTGACGCTGAAGTCTGCTTAACCTGTTCGGTGAAGACAGCCTTAAATCTTCTGGGGAAAGACCCTTTCCTTTGCAAAGAACTCAGAACTGGGAGTTGGCTGGAGAACTGGGAGTTGGCTGGCTAGGGGTCTGGTTCTATTTTGACTCCTAAATACTTACGTAACTTCGAATTGATCATTTACCTTCCTGAGGATTTGTTCTCTTCTGTCATCTGAAAAAGGTATATTAGATGAGCTCTCAAATCCTTTCCTGTTTCAAAATGCTCCAAATCTCTGAAACATATCTAAATATATTTCTCAGTATACAGAAACAGTAATTTCCTCCTGTGGCTACTAATAAACTTCAACAAAAGGGCTCAGAGGAAACGATTTCCTGGTCTGAGGAGAGTGATGGTCTTCTGACTCAGCGGTAGCTGTCAGGGTGCACGGTGATGAGGGCAGACCCAACAGCACCTGTGACTGGTGTCAAAGATCAGTGAAGCCGGACACTAGTCAAGGAGCTAAGGACAGATTTTTACCCAGTAATCACTACTGCAATAAGAAGGAGGTGAACCCAACTTCCACTAGTGCAGACATGACCAGGCATTTTAAAGGGAGAATGAGAGAGCAGCGAGGGAGGCGGGGGCTACAGCAGAGCCAGGGAAGTGGAAATTTTGCCAAAAGTGGGAGGTGGGGACTGTCAATGTCATTAGGCCATCTGGGTTTTGCTAGTTAAGGTCCAGAGACTGGGAGACAGGGGCCCTAGTTTCAGGTGCCGTAATTCTTCTGGCAGCCTCGAGCTTTCCCAGGCAAGAACATTGGAAGGCTGGAGTTGTCATCTTTAGCTACACAGCCTTGCGTGGACAGAAACTATGCTAGTGTTTGTTTAAGACAGAGAGAGAGAGAGAATGAAACGTTTGTGACGCGAATCTAGGTTGACAGGCCAAGGCTGAGGCCCAGTCAAGAAGAGGGTTCAGTGGGGCCTGCCTAGAATTTAGTCAGGAGAGTGTCTGCCACTCTTAGTGACACACATCACCTCCCTCTAAAATGACACCAGGATGTATTCAATGCCAATGGTAGGGCTGTCAGAGCAGCAAGGCATTCGAGGTTTAGGAATGCCAAAGGGAACCCTGGGAAGCTCAATCCTGTAGTGCAGCCATCCGGACAAAGACCGCCATTCTTGCAAGGGCTCTGCGTCAGAACCAAGGCCACTGCCATGCTGTGGTATTAATATAAGCATATGAAGAAAATATAACACTAAACTGACAAGAAATTGACTTTAAAATCATTTAGACTACCAGTTTTAAAAAATACGTATCTTTTTAAAAAAATTGTGGTAAGAATACTTAATACGAGATCTACACTCATAAATTTTTAAGTGTACAACACAGTTTTAAGTGTACAATATCGTTCACTATAGGCAAAACGCTGTGCAAAAGACCCCTAGAACTTGTTAATCTCGCATAACCGAAACTTTATAGCAACTGAACTGCAATTCCCTGTTCTCCCCTCCCTCCAGCCCCGGGCAACCACAATTTTACTCTCTGCTGCTATGCGTTTGATTATTTTAGATACCTCATATACATGAGATCATGAAGTATTTGGACTTTAGTGACTGGATCATTTCACTTCGCATAATGTCCTCAAGGTTTTTTCATATATTATTTAGCCTTCCTTTTTTTTTTTTTAAGGTACGCAGGCCTCTCACTGTTGTGGCCTCGCCCGTTGCGGAGCACGGGCTCCGGACGCGCAGGCTCAGCGGCCATGGCTCACGGGACCAGCCGCTCCGCGGCACGTGGGACCCTCCTGGACCGGGGCATGAACCCGTGTCCCCTGCATCGGCAGGCGGACTCTCAACCACTGCGCCACCAGGGAAGCCCCTAGCCTTCCTTTTTTAAGACAGTATTTCACTGTATGTATATATTTCATTGTAAGAATATATGACATTTTCTTTATCTTTTCATTCACTGATGGACGTTTAGGTTGCTTCCACATCTTGGCTATGGTGAATAACGCTGCAATGAACATGGCTGTGCAAATACCTCTTTAAGAGGCATTTGTTTTCAATTCTTTTGAATACACAGCCACAAGCGGGATTGCTGGGTCATACGGTAGTACTATTTTTAATTTTTTGAGGAACTTCCGTATCTGCAACGTTTTACGTTCTCACTACAGTGTACGAGGGTTCCAGTTCCTCCACATCCTTGCCAACACTTTTGTTTCTTTTTTTAAATAATAGCCATCCTAACAGGTATAAGGTGATATCGGACAGTGGTTTTGATTTGTATTTCCTGATGATTAGTCATGTTGAGCATCTTTCATATACTTGTTGGTCAATGTAAGTATTCTTTGGAGAGATGTCTATTCAAGTCCTCTGCCCATTTTTTATTCTGGCTTTTCTCTTCGTTTTTTTATACTTTATTAATTTTTGTTTTTAATTTTTTTTGCTGTTGAGTGGAAGGAGTTCTTTATATATTTTGGGTACTAACTACTTAACACATATATGGTTTGCAAAGATTTTCTCCCGTTCCACAGGTCGCCTTTTCACTCTGTTAATTGTTTTCTATGCTGTGCAGAAACTTCCTAGTTTGATACAGCCCTACCTCGCTAATTTTGCTTTTGCGGCCTATGCTTTTGGGGTCATATCCAAGAAATCATTGCCAAGACCAATGTCATGAAGTGTCCCTTATGTTTCCTTCTAGGAGTTTTACAGTGTCAGATCTTGTGTTTAAATCTTTAATCCATTTTTTAGTTGACTTTTTAATATGGTACAAGGGTCCAATTTTATCCTTTTGCATGTGGATATCCAGTTTCCTAGAACCATGTACTGAAGAGACTACCCTTTCTTCATTGTATATTCTTGGCACCCTTGCTGAAGGTCAACTGACTACATATGGGTTAAATTTCTGTTCCACTGGTCTCTATGCCATTGGTGTTTATGCCAGTACCACAGGATTGTATTTGGCATAGCATATTGTAATGTACTTTGAAATCAGGAAGTGTGATTCCTTCAGCTTTGTTCTTTTTCACAACATTGTTTTGGTTAGTCTAGGACCTTTGTGGCTTCATCTGAATTTTAGAATTTTCTCCCTATCTCTGTATAAAATGCCATTGGGATTTTGATAAGGACTGCACTGAATCTGTAAATAGATTTGAGCAGTATGGACACTTCAACCATAATAAGTCTTCCCGTCCATGAACACAGGATGTCTTTCCATTTATTGGTGTCTTCTTTAATTTCTTTCCTCAATGTTTGATAGTTTTCAGTGTACAAGTCTTTCACCTCCTTGATCTAGTTTATTCCTAAGTATTTTATTCCGTGGCATGCAACTGTAAATGGGATTGTTTTCGTCATTTCCTTTTCAGATAGTTCATTGCTAGTATATAAAAATGCAACTGATTTCGGTACACTGATTTTTGGATCCTGCAATTTTACTGAATTCATTTATTCTAACAGTTTTTTTGTGTATGTATAGTCTTCAGGGTTTTCTACGTATAAAACTATGCCATGACTTCTATTTGATGCCTTTTCTTTTTCTTGCCTAACTGCCCTAAGACTTCTATTATTTTGTCAAATAAAAGTAAAGACAGCAGGTAACATCTTGTTCCTGATCGCAGAGCAAAAGCTTTCAGTTTTTCACCACTGAGTATGATAATAGCTGTGGAATTTTCATGCATGGTCTTCATTGTGTGGAATTAATTTCCTTCTATTCCTCGTTTAGAGTTTTCTTATCCTGAAATGGTGTTGGATTTTGTCAAATGCTCTTTTTCTGAATCTAGTGAGAACACGGTTCTTATCCTATATTCTGTTAATGTGGTGTATCACATTAATTGACTTATAATGTTGAACATCCTTGCATCCCAGGGATAAATCCCACTTGACTGTTGTGTAAGATCCTTTTAATGTGCTGTTTAATTCAGTTTGCTAATATTCTGTGGAGAATTTTTGCATCTATGTTCATCAGGGATATTGGTCTATAATTTTCTTTGCTTATAGTGTCTTTGTCGGCTTTGGTACCAGGGTGATGGTGGCCAGATACTATAAAACTCTTAGAGGAACACATAGGCAGAACCCTCCTTGACATAAGGAGAATAATCACAGAAATATCTTTTTCGATTCATCTCCCAGAGTGACGGAATAAAAACAAAAATAAACTCAAAAGCTTTTGCGCAGCAAAGGAAACCACAAACAAAACGAAAAGACAACCCACAGGATGGGAGAAAATATTCATAAATGATGCTACCAACAAGGGATTAGTCTCCAAAATTTACAAACAGCACATGCAGCTCAATATCCAAGAAACAAACAACCCAGTCAAAAAATGGGCAGAAGACCTAAATAGACATTTCTTCAAAGAAGACATACAGATGGCCAAGAGGCACATGAAAAGATGCTCAGCATCGTTAATTATTAGAGAAATGCAAATCAGAACTACAATGAGGTATCACCTCACACCAGCAGAATGGCTATCATCAAAAAATCTACAAACAATAAATGCTGGAGAGGGTGAGGAGAAAAGGGAACCCCCCTACACTGTTGGTGGGAATGTAAATTGGTACAGCCCCTATGGAGAACAGTATGGAGGTTCCTTAAAAAACTAAAAATAGAGCTACCATATGATCCAGCAATCCCACTCCTGGGCATATTCTCTGGAGAAAAACATGGTTTGAAAGGATACATGCACCTCAATGTTCATTGCAGTACTGTTTGCAATAGTCAAGACTGAAAACAACAATGACAAAAAAAGATACAAATGAACTTATTTACAAAACAGAAACAGACTCACAGACTTAGATAATGAACTTATGGTTACCAGCACTGAAGGGTGGTGGTGGGGGGGTAAAGACTGGGAGTTTGGGATTGACATGTAGACACTGCTATGTTAAAAAAAAATTAAGAAAAAAATTAAGTTCATTAAAGTAAAAAAAAAAAAAAAAATTCTTTTTACCCATTTTTGTTTCTTTCCTCACATAAAAATAGCAAACACTATGTGACACACTATACTATGTATACAATTATTATTAAAATAAACCTGATATGGTATTTAAAATGAAAAAGGTAAACACATCTGTTAGGTCCACTTGGTTTACAGTGTTGTTAAAGTTCACTGTTTATGGATTTTCTGTCTGGTTTTTCTATCCAGTATTGAGAGTGGAGTAGTGAAGTCTCCTACCATTACTGTATTGCTGTCTATTTCTCCTTTCAGTTCTGTCAATGTTTGCTTTACATAATAATTTAGTGTTTTATATACCTAGGTGCTCTAATGTTGGACGCATATATATTTATAATTGTTATTTCTCACTGGTTAATTGACCCTTTTGCCTTTACGTTTTTCCTTATCTCTTGTGACAGATCTTGACTCAACATCTATTTTGTCTGATATAATTATAGTCACCCTTGTTCTTTTTGGTTATCGTCTGCATGGAATATCTTTTGCCAACCCTTCACTTTCATCCTACATATGATCTTAAAACTAAAGTGAGCCTCCTATAGGCAGCATATAGTTGTATCTTGTTTTTTTTTTTTCATCCATTCAACTACTTTGTGTCTTTTTATTAGGGAGCTTAATCTATTAACATTTAGAGTAATTATTGATAGGGAAGGACTTATTACTGCCATTTTGTTAACTGTTTTCTGTCAGTCTTTTAGTTCTTCTGCCCCTCTTTTCCTCTCTTGCCGTCTTCCTCTGTTTTTCATTGATTTTTTTTGTATTCACATGCTTTGATTCCTTTCTCTTTTTCTTTTGCGTATCTTCTATAGGTATTTTCTTTGGTTACTATGGGGCTTACATAAAAGAAATTATAGTTACTCTACTTTTAATTCACCCCTCCCACTGCATTTTATGTTACTGATGTCACAATTTATACATTTTTATATTGTGCATGCACTGGCATAGTTTTATAGTTATTTTTAATAGTTGTCTTTTAACTTTTATTATAATTAAAAGTGATCTATCCATCACCATTACAGTAACAAAATAGTCTGTATTTGTCTATACCTTTATTAGCGAGTTTTGTACTTTCATACTGTTGTTTATCATCCTTTCATTTCAATTTAAAGAACTGCCTTTAGCATTTCTTGTAAGGTAGGTCTAGTGGTGATGAACTACCTCAACTTTTGTGTGTCTGGGAAAGGCTTTATCTCTCCATCACTTGTTAAGTACAGTTTTGCAAGGTATAGCATTCTTACTCGGCAGGTTTTGTTTCATTCAGCACTTTGAATATATAGTCACACCTCCTCCTGGACTGAAAGTGTTATGGCGGTTTCCTTACATGAGACAAGTTGCTTTTTTCTTACTGATTTCAAAATTCTCTTTGCCTTTGGACTTTTGACAATTAGATTATAATGTATCTCAGTGAGGATTTTTGAGCTCATCTTATTGGGGATCCATGAGGAGCCCTGAATCTGGATGTCCATTTCATTCCCCAGATTTGGGAAGTTTTCAGCCACTACTTCTTTGAATAAACAGTCTGACCCTTTCTCTCTCTTTTCTTCTGAGGCTCCCATAATACATATATTGGTCCATGTGATGGTATCCCACAAGTCCCTCAAGCTTTCTTCATGCTCTCACTCTTTTTTCCTCCTCTGACTAGATAATTTCCAATGACCCATCTTCAAGTTTCCTGGTTCTTTCCACTGCTTCATCTAATCTGCTGCTGAAACCCTCCAGTGTATTCTTCATTTCAGTTGTTGTACACCTCAGCTACTTAATTTCTAATTTTTAAAAAACATCTGAAAGCCTCACTTGGTTCATGCTTTGTTCTCTTGAACTCACTGAGCATCCTTATGACTGCTGTTTAGAATTCTCTATCAGGTAAATTATATATCTCCATTTCATTGGGGTCAGTGTCTGGAGATTTATCTTGCTAGTCCAAACCACTGTCTTTGTTCTTAGTGGCCCCAAGGTGTATAGAGTATGCTGGGTCCTGTCAGTGCTCTAATTCAGAAGCCAGTCCCTTGGGCAGTCCTCAGGAAATCTGAACATTGGATACATGGTCCAACTCTCCCCGCCCCCCAACCCCCCACCCAAAGTAGAAGCTGGAATCTGGGCTTTTTTCACCAGCTCACTCTGTGTTGGGCCAGAAGGAGGGGCTGTGTTGAGTGATAGTTCAAACTGCCACCACTGTTCTCAGTGGCCCCGGTGTTCAATCAGCCCTTTGAGACAGGTGAGACAGAAGCCAGTGGCTTAGGCTACCCCCAGGAAAAAAAATCAGAATATTGGATGTATGATCCAGTTCTTTCCTTCTCTTCCCAGGGAGAAGCTGGGAGTTTTCTCCCAATCATATGGCACTTTGCCAGGGGTAGTGCTTACGGCAAGAGGGTATCTCAAATTTTCCTACCAATTCTGATGTGGCTGGTTTCACACACACTTGGGGTGCGGAAGCCTCTCAACTGGTTTCTGGATTTCTCACAAAGGGAACTGGTCTGTGTATTATTGATTTGGTGTGCCTGTTGAAGAAAGGAGGGTCCAGAGCTTGCTATTCTGCCATTCTGCTAACATCACTCCTGCCCAACATAGTCTTTAAAGGGTGTATTTAATAACAGCCATTGTACACAAATAACTGCCTCCCATCTTTCATTCTTAACCTAAATTGCCAAATGTAAATTTCAAGAAAGATTTTCTATTTAGCATATTATATAATTTATCTGTACTGAGTGTTCTATATAGTGATCCAACAATGATCTGAGTCTGGAGATAACAAAGAGCAATTTAATTTTTAAATGACTTAATTGCCAATGTCACTCAACCAAAACAGCACAAAATAGTACAAACAGTAGTTTCACCTGTTTTTGCTAAAGAAATCTATTTTTTCCTATGAAGAGCTCAACAGAATATCCAGAACACACACGTACAAACAAAATCCAAAAAAATTTAAACTGTATTCATAGTAGTATAAAGATAGCCATAATGGGTGGGAGGCCATCTCCTGATTTCCTTTCCTGAGTATGTTTCCATTATTTTCCTTAATCGTTACTCACATCCTCCTTGCCTATTTTGGCAAGAAGCATTCCTCTATATGTTCAGTTCAAGGCTCTAAATAAAGATGAGCTTCCCTTGTACAGTACTCTTCTAGTACATGCACCACTAGAAACTCATGGGAAAATCTAATGGGAAGAGAGGGAAGAGAATCACTTTTTCCACTGGTTTAGATTAAATCTGATTTCAAAGCTATGTTTCCACAAGCCACTAGGCAGGAGCTCTACTCCCCAGGTCCTTTAACCTACTTACAAGTTCCCTCGCGACTGAGGGTCTTCAGAATAAGAATGGTTCACTGAGTTGTTACTCTAGTGAGTTTGTGGATTAAAAATAATAATGGTAATAAATAACTTGAGTACAAAAGCTTGTGTAAGAGATTTCCATGCTCTTCTCTCACTGTGTTAGCACAATGGCTTTCAAGTCTTTCCAGGGGAGCTAAGACCTATACAGTTCCTATAATTACTACCTAAAAGGACTAGATGCAGGCTCCCTGGAGAGGTGGGGGCAGCACTGTGGGGGGCAGTCGGCTGAGTCACTCCAAAAACCAGCACTTACACAGCCAGCAGAGCAGAATATTTTCTTATGGTGAGGAAAAAACTCCTTGTAAATTACAAACTGTGACTCTTTTTATTTTGGTTTTGTTAAGTCTGACTTTTATCTATCAATGATCGGGCCTCATCTATGAGACAGTCATTTCCTGTATGTCAAATATCAGTAAATTACTTTTCAATTATAAAACTATGGTGGCAACATCACATTTTTAGCTGAGAAAGTAAAGATTTACATTGCTTTTTAAAGTTCCCTTTATAAACCATTTCCTATCTTACAGTGTAAGACAAAGAAAAACTTCAGAATGAACACCCATCTTCTTGATGTAACAGATGCCCTCCTTTAACACCATGGCTAATCCAAGCCCCAGACAAATCATTTACTTTAATCTGACAAGACCTTCTTCAAAGTAAAGATAAGAGGTGGTATGATAACAGCACTGTGGCTATGGAAGGAAATCCCACATTTTGAAGAGATTTATATTGAAATAAGTATGGGTGAAAGGACATGCTATCTGGGATTTGCCTTCAATACAGCACAGAAAAAAAAAGAATAAAGGGATAAAACAGCAAATGTGGTAAAATATCTGGGTCCTTTATTTATTTTTGACGTGTTACTGAATTTTTTATAATCAAAGTTTTAAAATTTATAAAATTAAAAAACCCTACAGAATCACTTATTACTTAAAATACTTGGAGGGAGTCAGCAAATCTACTTGAGTTCTATGTTGGCACTTCCTAACTTTATATTTCAGAATTAAATGAATAATTACTCTTTTCAACCGACTAATGTGTTAAAGCTTTAAGCGTATATTAGTACCATAACAGTTCCTTTTTCACAAATTCATATCTCTGGAAAGATGCTGTATAGTAATGATTTAAATTTTTTTATTTTTAAAATTATTTGAACTAAATGAATTAATCCTGCACTGAAGTATCCCCTTTAACGCTCCTGCTACACCACTCAAGTCCTGACTCCAGTCTACTCCAAATGAGAAATAAAGGTCATGTTCCTCACGAAGCGTGTACATAAAAACAGCTTTCATTTCATAGGTGTCACAGAGGCACAAAGGGTACTTTTAGTGATTTTTCTTGTTGTTGTCGCCCACACCACAGCACCGACTGCATTTAAAGTTGTAAAAACACTGGTGGATCACTGATCACATCAGCAGACACCAGACACTGGATCAGGAGGGACCACATTTTGTGAAAAACTTACTTTCAGCCGATGAGAGGAGGCTTGGAATCTACCATTTGTATCCAAAAGCAAAAAGAATAAACCTCTCTTCGCCGGTTAAAAACAACGAAACAACACACCAGGATGGAGGCCAGAGGAGAAAATTTCACCCCACTCACATGTGCTAAGACTTGGAAATTGGAAAGCCTTCTCTTGGGGCTGTTTAAGACATACCAACCCCAGACCCCTTCTAGTTTATCTGAAATCATGGTTTGAAGTGTCTAAGAAAATATTAAGTCTATTTAAGTATTTAAGACTTCCTTTGCAAAAGGATTTAGTATTTAGTACCAGGTTTTAAGCTTTGGTATATAAACAAACATTACCTCTACTCGTGGAAAACTAAAGTCTGGACATTTAGCAAAAAGATGTATTAGGTGAAGAATTCCCATTTCACACCAAACTGCCTTCTAAATGAAGGCAATTTCTACAGAATATTCTTTTAAATAGGAACGGTTTCCTTACATGGATACTTTAAGTATAATTATGATTATAAACACTCAGTTCATCTACATTTTAAAATCTAGTATATAAAGTGAAGAATACCTGTATTTCTTTAGGACTATTAACATGAGTAGCAAACACTTAAATATTCCAGCTATGTGACAAATGTCTGTTTCCTAACAGAACATTCCAAAGGAGAAACCACTGGTTATTCATTATAATTGAAGGTCAAGCATAATATGTGTCTACTGAAATAATAGGTTTCACTTGTAAGACTGTGTCTGTAAATCCTTTGGAGCAGAAAATTTGTTTCCATAGTCTACTCTCTCTTCTATTGCATAGGATCGTTCTCCTGTTTTTGAAGTTCATCATCATCACACAATAACCTCTGCTGTATAATTTAATCATAGTTTGTATCTGTCGTCGCCTGGATAAACTCTACAAAGTAATTATCAGTACTTCCAAATTTAATGAAGAACACGTATTTGCCTTTATGATTTTTAAAAATATTGACCTGTGGGCTTCCCTGGTGGTGCAGTGGTTGACAGTCCGCCTGCCGATGCAGGGGACACGGGTTCGTGCCCCGGTCCGGGAAGATCCCACATGTCACGGAGCGGCTGGGCCCGTGAGCCATGGCCGCTGAGCCTGTGCGTCCGGAGCCTCTGCTCTGCAAATGGGAGAGGCCACAGCAGTGAGAGGCCCACGTACCGCAAAAAAAAAAAAAAAAAAAAAAAAAAGAAAGAAAAAATACTGACCTGTGTCCTCACTAAAGGAAAAGAGCCTTAAAGTGTCTCTCCTACGGCTATAGACTTCCTGAATGTAATTCCAGGATGTTCTTCATGAATTTTTATCGGGAATGATGTCACCAAGCTGGTGAAATTGTCGTTCCTGACTTTGCTCTGCTGCACCAGAAGAATAACTAATAACTATTCACCATACCACTGAGAGAATCCTGGTGAGGCTAAGTACCCCCCCTGCACCATGGAGACCAAGGTCTGCAATATGGTAACAGTGGTGCATAATTCACTTACAACTAAAGTTAAGAAAATGAATATATGTCATAGGCACACTGGGGAAAGAGGAGAATTTCAGAATATTGACACTGAAAAGTCTGTTGGCTCAGGATAAAAAAATTCTCATTACTGTAAAGAAGAGATGGAAGAGAGGGAAAAAGAGGGGTCAGATATGACATAGGAAGAAAAAAGGAAAAAAATCTTAGGGCGGGGTGGTCTGTGAAGACGTCATCAATCCTAACCCGCCGTCCTCAGGCAGCACTGCAGGGACACCATGCCAGGAAACGGAAACATGTAATCTTGCAAAGGCCTTCATCCAAGGAAACCACGCGGATTTTCTTGGTACTATATCCTAATTGCTAATAATTGTCACTGAGTTGAATTTTCTATACTGTGAATCAAGATGAAGCTGACAATTCATATTCAGAAACTGTTTTTGGATTTGAGTAGGAAGAAGAATTCAGTTACTAGGACCCTCACTCACACTGCTTTCTGAAGGAGGGATAACCACACAGCCTAAAAAATTAAGAAAAAAACCAACGCCCCACTCCACCCCTCAATCCAACCAGCCTTAACTAATGAAAGATTCCACACAAGTATCAGGAGACGTGAAAAACCAAAAAATTAGACTTTTCTGTATGAAAGACTTATGAATGAAAAACTAGTGCTGGGCCCTCCCGGGACAGCCTATGTGGGATAAACCAAGAATTCCTCTCATGACTGTGTGGTACCTGAGGACGGGAGGAAATAGGGCAATTCCTTAGGCGAGGATAAGGACTTAATCATCACCAGGCGGAGAGGAGGGGGAGGCCGGCGCTTCTAGAGAAAGCATTCTTCCCGCACTCACTGCATGACTGCACTACTGCTGCACAGGGAACAATGAGGCGTGGCCCCTGCCCTCACATCTGGTAAGAAAGAAAATATGCAACCAACAGTTACAACACAATGTGGAAAATGTTACAAAATGTGCTCTTGGTGTACAGGAGGTGCTCCTGGAACACTCCAGAGAGAGTCTAATTAGCTCTGCCTGGGCTGGAGTGGAGGAGGGTGGCAGGGAGCAGACTGTACAGAGGAGGTGATGTTTGAGTCGACCCTTCAAGGACAACTGGAAATTGACTGGACAGACAAGGGGCAAGGGCAGAAGCAACAGCACGCTCGAAAGTAGGAAAGCGATGTGAGCTCAGGAAATCAAACTAGTCCACTAGGGCGAGTGTGAAGGGGAGAGCGGGGGCAGAGAGAAGCCTGGAAAGGTACGAGGGGCTGCGTGATGGACTGAACACCTTCCCGAGCCCCACTCAACTGAGGGGTAATGAGCGTGAAACTCTAACAGAGAACTGGAGAGAACAGGTCAGCGGCGAGAAGAGGTCAGCAGACAGAGAAGTCAACACTTACAAACTGACAGCACATGGGCATGTGGTAAGTGACAGAGTAGACCAGAGTGAGCTGAAGCCCAAAGCTACATCAGGAAACACAAAAGAGTAAGCTGATTAGGGTCATCTTCCCAGAGTGGACTGGTTGGACGCCTTGAAAGGGAATGGTTAGCCCTCCGCATCTCCTCTCCTACCCAGGCAGGCGGGTACGTATCTTACTCTCTGTGAAGGGGCTGAACAGAAGGCCAGACACAGCTCAGGGGCCTAGGGTGAAAAACCCAGCAACCAAATGCTAAAAGTGAGCCCACTTCAGCCACCAGGTAAGGCCTACAGGCAGCCAGCCTCCAACACTGCCACGGTCAGGAAGAAGATTGCTCAAAGACAGACTCTGATGTCCAGACGGGTCTTCCAAGTAGAAGGACAGGTCCACTAATTACCCCATCCCACAGGCTTCCAGGTGCTTTTTAGTATCTACCTCTTAAATATGAGCAGACAACCAAGGATCACCAGACATTTGAGAAAAGCATCTAATATGAAAAAGAGAAGCCAAAACAAAACCAGAAAGAACCTGGAGGAGAAAGACAATGAAGAATGCAAAAGAATACTTCAAATCAGGGCTTCCCTGGTGGCGCAGTGGTTGAGAGTCCGCCTGCCGATGCTGGGGACAGGGGTTCGTGCCCTGGTCCAGGAGGATCCCACATGCCGCGGAGCGGCTGGGCCCTTGAGCCATGGCCGCTGAGCCTGCGCGTCCGGAGCCTGTGCTCCGCAACGGGAGAGGCCACAGCAGTGAGCGTACCGCAAAAAAAAAAAAAAAAAACTTCATATCAATATCCTCACGTTGTTTTGTTCTCCATGAGATAAGAATAAAATGATTTTTTTTAAAGAAAGAACAATCAGAAAACAAAACAAAAAAAGCTCCTAATAATTAAAAATGTGATAGCATTAATTTTTTAAAAGTCAAAGAAAACTTGGAGGATATAGCTCAGAACATCACCCAGAAAACAAGATTAGGCAAAGAAAAGAAACAGGGAGAGAAAAGATATTAAAATCAAATCATCAACCTAAAAGAATGCCATCTGAATAATAAGATTTCCAGAAAGAGAAAAGAAAATATCACAGAACTAAGACAAGTCCTTGGAGGCGAAGGGCAAGTTGGAAAATGACCACCATGTCCCAGCCAAACAGGTGAGAGAGACAAAGCACAGCATCTTGAAACATACAACACACTGAAGACACGTTCCACCAAAATGAGGGGACAAACCACAGAAATAAAGGCGCTCGTCCCAGAAACAGGAGGAGATGAGGGGAACAGGTGCTCAGGATGCCAGGTGTGCTGTAGGCCAAGGGCAACCGGTTCAGGCCGGAGCAGGCGGCTGAGGGCCCAGGGAGGGGCAGCTCCAGGAAACAAGTGAGTCGGATGCACCACTTGGGGTGGTGGAACATTTCAGAGGAGATTTTCAATTGTTTGGAGAGTAGAGGGATTAATTTGTGATTGGTACACAGAAAACTAAGGAAATACATAAAGCAACTTTACTAATTCTGGAAAAAGCAAATGACTGCATATGGAAGGCAATGCTATCCTGGTTCTTCTGTGCGCAAGTCGGGCCTTCAGCGAGAAGACAGAGCACACTGGGAGGATGGGAGGTGGGGGGCGGGCAGCCGTGGAAGGGGGCCTTCTGAGAGAGCCAGTCCTCATCTCCCACATGCAAAGTCAGCAGAGAATACCTGAGTCCAAAAAAAGATCAAGATCTGGCACATAAGCCTGTAACTCAGAAATGCGGAGGGAAACACAAGCAAAGTGCTGGCCACAGGGAGCAGGGATCTGGGAGCGGGAGGGGCGGCGCAGGGAGCTGAAAGGTGCTTGTGTTTTGTGGTTTTTAAAAAACATTCATTATAAACCCAGTAGTACTATTTGACTTTTAAAAACTACAGCTCTTTAATAAAAATTAGTAAAAATACATAGGAAAGGAAGTTAGAGAGGAAGCAGACTGTGCAGAGAGGGAGCAGATTCCCATCCCAACATCCCATCTAAAACTAACGGAAGTGGGGCTGCCCCGGGCTCTGCTGGGTGCTCTCCGCCCCCTCCTCCCCGGGCTGTAGGCCACCCCCAGCCCCAGGAAGGCAGATGCACACAACTCCCTGAGGAATGCACACCGTGTGCAAAGCCACTGCGGTAGCCAAGGGGATCCCTCGAGGAACTCCAAAGAGCTGAAGAGCCACTCACTCCCTCACTGGACGTGAACCAAGAAAAAGGCAGCCCAGTTGGCAGGAGCAGCCACTGGACACGACAGAAGGAACCAGCCAAGGGACGAAGCTGCAGGAGAGGAGCGGTGGGAAGAACCTGGGAGCCCCCAGATCAACCAGCCCTACTCCAGAATTCTAGGTACGTGGAGCCTTACCTACCTTCACGGATGGTAGTCTGAGCACAGTCATCTGCCACTTTTAAATACAAATAAATCAATTCCTGGCCCTGAAGTATTTAGGAAGTGGACTCAGTGGGGTTTAGTGACTACGTAGAGGGTGCAGCTAAGGAGGAGGGAAAGTCAAGCACAGCTCCCAGTCGGGGGCGTAAGTGATCAGCAATCAGAGGAGCAGGGCAGGGATGAGGACGGACCAGAGAGTGCGGACCACACGGGATTCCAGCGGGGTCTGCGGGCAGCCGGGGCTCAGTGTGAAGGACCAGAGGGAGACATGAGCATAGCACAGAGCTGGGGAGCCTGAGATGCACACGTGGCAGTGGAAGAAATTGCCCCGAGGACAGGAAAAAAGGGGGAAGGCCAAGGAGCACGGGAGCCTGAGGTGGCAGCGCCAGCACAGGGCAGCTGGGGAGGGTTTCCAGGAGCAGGCAAAGGGCGACACTGGGAAGGGGAAGACGAGGCTGGGACAAGGGCTGGATCTGGCCAGCAGTGACCACAGAGCACAAAGCCTGGACGTGTGGCCTGGGGCCGAAGGGGCCGAGCAGGGGGGCAGCAGCCAAGGGAAGCTGCGGGCTGCTTGGAGGACAGCCTTCACCGGAGGCAGGAGCCCAGAGAAAAGATGCTCCAAGACTCTGGAGGCCCAGGGGGCAGGCAACCTGAGTAGAAAGTGTGGGGAAGTGGCAAGAAATGCCAGCAGGCCAGGACTGGGTGTAGTGGGAACGACCACTGGCTCAGGGAGGGAGGCTGCAAACGCCGGGACTGAATGAGTCCTGTTTGATCAGGGGCTACACTGACTGTGTGCAAGCAGGAGTTGCTAACGTGCCTCACGTGCACATGGCTTTGACGCCCGAGATCCCTTACAATGAATCCACACACGGCTGGCGCACCCAGACCATGCACGTGCCTCTCGTGGGAGCTGTGACAGAGAAGCAGCAACTGGGACAAGGATGGAACAAGGCCAGCAGCCTGAGAAGTCCTCTGCAGAACCCCTGGTCCCCACCGCAGAGGGATGTTTCTGGGAGCCGCCTTCTTGGAGTTCTCCCAGGAAGGGCGGAAAGGAAAGGAGGGAGGGTTTTCTTCTTGTGCTCAGAACTTTAACCACAAAATCCTTCTTCATCTAACCTAAATCCATCAGATGTAAGCGTGAGGCTTTTTCCTCTGTCCTGCTCTTGTGGACACGGATCCACCAGCTGCTCACCCTCCTCCTGGGACAGCAGTGCTAACTCCTAGACACATGCTGGCTCACGTGCCAGCATCTCTACCTTTCTTTTTTTTTTTTTTTTTTTTT
>NW_006777895.1:3305417-3378553 GCF_000442215.2 Lipotes vexillifer | reverse complement strand
TTTTTTTTTTTTTACATCTTTATTGGAGTATAATTGCTTTACAATGGTGTGTTAGTTTCTGCTTTATAACAAAGTGAATCAGTTATACATATACATATGTTCCCATATCTCCTCCCTCTTGCGTCTCCCTCCCACCCTCCCTATCCCACCCCTCTAGGTGGTCATAAAGCACCGAGCTGATCTCCCTGTGCTATGCGGCTGCTTCCCACTAGCTATCTACCTTACGTTTGGTAGTGTATATATGTCCATGCCTCCCTCGCTTTGTCCCAGCTTACCCTTCCCGCTCCCCATATCCTCAAGTCCATTCTCTAGTAGGTCTGTGTCTTTATTCCTGTCTTACCCCTAGGTTCTTCATGACATTTTTTTCCCTTAAATTCCATATATATGTGTTAGCATACGGTATTTGTCTTTCTCTTTCTGACTTACTTCACTCTGTATGACAGACTCTAGGTCTATCTACCTCATTACAAATAGCTCAATTTCATTTCTTTTTATGGCTGAGTAATAGTCCATTGTATATATGTGCCACATCTTCTTTATCCATTCATCCGATGATGGACACTTAACGGAAACACGTCTCAAGTTCTCCACAGCCAGCTGAAAGGCTCTGACAGTGAACTGATACTCAGCTAAGACGCAAAGCGAGCTAGATGCATATTTGCAAATGTTCATGTCTGAAGAGGCACAGTGTTCACCCAGACCCCCCCGGAAAAAATGAGGAAAATATATGACAAACAGGAAAATGGCTAGATTTCAAACTCACTGCTTGTAAAACTGTACTGCTTACATTCTGAAGAGTTAACAGGAAGCAGCCTAAAATCCCATTACGATCAGAACTGTCTCAAGATGTGAGGAGGCGTCCTGGAGGCTGTTTTACTCTACATCAAGGGCAGAAGCTTCTCAAGGAGAAGAGAAGAGATGTAGCCGGCTTCTTGCAGCCCACACCTGAGACTGTCCCAATGTCAAAGCTCAGGGCATTAATTACAAACATTATACTGTCTTTACACTCTTTTCTCATCAATAATTTTCAAACTAAGCAAAAGATACGAAAGAATGACAGAGACGGAGGGAGGAATGTCTCAGTTCAAACACGACCCATAGAGCGTCCTACACACCTCTTCCCTGTGTTAAATTCCTCCAAGGTCTGCAATCTTTTTTTTTTAAAGGCAATGGAGCTCTTTCCTCAAATGAAATCCCACCTGCTGGCCCTCAATACAGAACCATAAAAACAGCCATCCAGACAGAGGTGTGGGCCAGGAGCCCAACCATCTGCAAAGCTGCTTTGGGGTCCTGCCGACAGGCCTAGGGAACCCAGTCGAAGCTGCAGCCCACCTCGCTTCCATCCCCCGCTCGACACCATGCTGTCTGCCACCTGGGCAACCATGTTGTTGGACACAGCACAAGGTGCTTGTGGGCCTGCCTCCTCCAGTGGCCCAAGGCCCTCAAAGGCAGCTGCTGCATCTCACACACTGTGTCCCCAGCCTCTCTGGGTCCCATGCCTGTCACACTCCAGGTGTGCAGTCTGCTGGGGACACTGGCCAGCACAGCTCAGAGGGGACGGTGACATAAGCCTCACAGTTCCGTCACTCCAGGTGAGGGAAGAATGTGAAGCCGAGACTTCCTCTGACATATTCTTAACTGCTTTAGCATCTGTTCCCTCAACTGATCATTACAAAAGCCCTGGGAATTAGGCAGGAAATAATTCACACCGCTTGTCACAGAGGAGGAAACTGAAGCAGGGAGAGGTTAAGTGTGTGTGCAAGGTCACTCACTGGGCCATGGCACGCATCTCTCAGCAGACTGCAGGGGCAGTAAAATCCTACAAAAATAAAATGCTGTAATGAATAAATCCAAGTGCTTCACACAGAAACACACATCTGCTATTGGATACTAAGATGCCTTTGGGGGATGGGGAGGGAAGAGACTCAAGAGTTGAGACTACTACCTCTTTGTAATTCCCGTAATACTAATTTTGAGAAGAGAAAAAAATACTGAGCATTTTTACTTGAAAATAAAATGGAAACATGAAATATATAGTGACAAGAAGTAAGCAATTCATTAATAAAAAGCAAAGTAAAAAAGGTTCCCAAAAAAGTTATGGTTTCATACTATACTGTTCGATTTTGCCAAAATTAAACTGAAATCTCAAGTATAAAATGTTCTGGCATTTTATGGGTTCTCCTGTACTTGGAAAACACAAGTTTTACATTTACAAAGGTTTTAACTAGTCAACCCTTATATTAAAAAATGAATTATCAATATATAATTTTATTAGGTTATTATACATCATTTTATCATGAACGTAAAATAGGCGCCTTAAAGAAACACCTGAAATTAGGTTTTAAAAATGACCCAGAGGCTCACCATAAAATAACCACCT
Organism: Lipotes vexillifer; assembly: GCF_000442215.2. Classification (NCBI taxonomy): domain Eukaryota; kingdom Metazoa; phylum Chordata; class Mammalia; order Artiodactyla; family Lipotidae; genus Lipotes; species Lipotes vexillifer. The sequence continues at coordinate 3,376,173 of NW_006777895.1, read as the reverse complement.
ACGTGCGGCATTTTGATTAATTTCCTTCCAGTTAGTTTGACAATGTGGGTAGCTTCCTTCGGTTGCTTTATGATGTGGTAATCACACCACATACACCATTTCGTATCCTGGTTTTTCTCCTTAACATTATATCATAAGAGCTCTTTCAGATTATTACGTCATCTTTATAACCACGATCTCTAATTTATTGAACTACTATATGATCCTTTAAGTGGTTATAGCACAGTTTACTTAACCAGTCTCCTATTTTTGTAGTAGCCTGTTGCCAAATTTTTACTATCATAAATAATGCTTTAACGACCACAACTTTTATTTTCTTCCCATTTTGTCTCTTTTAGATAAATTCCTAAAGCATATTACCAGGTCAAAGCAGATGAGAATTTTTTAGACTTGCTTAAAAACTGTATCAAATCTTTGCCACCCCAAAGATCGAATGCATATTATTACCAGCAATGAATGAAAATATTTATTTGATTAAACCGTTACAAATGATCAATAAAGTCATCGGTATCATTTTCTCTGTTAATAAGTGAAAATATACCCTCTCACTATGCTATTTCGCATTTTTCCCCGGAGAGTACATACTTTCCCATCATGATTACTGACTAGTTGAACTTCTTTCGCGAACGATGTACGTCCATTATCCATTTATCAACTGGCTGTTGATGCAGATTTTAAAGTAAATTTGTATGAGCATTTCCTATAATTAAGCTGCTAACTCAGTATTCACGGTGTCGGTGGGGAATGTTATTTCCCCAATCTATTAACACAGGCAATTTTGGTGTTGCTTCTTACCTGGACAAGCCCAGGGTTCTTTGCCTTTGTCATTCGTTACCAGCCCCTGAGCCAGCTCTCCTCCGGGCCCGCCCCAGCCCCGCCGCCTTACGCTTTTCCCCCTCAGCTCCCGTAGTTTTAACATGACACATCACGTTCGAGGGGCGTTTACCTGTTGGTCATCAGGCGTCCATATGCCACACGTGATCTGACTTTCCAAGTTGATCTCAGATGACCAGTGTCTTTGTCCACTGACAGAACCAACCAGGACAAACCCATCTCGATATGAAATAAGTGCTTGAGTCCCGTCGTGGCTCCACGTGAAATCACTCACCTTTGGGACACACAGATAAAAGGAGTCAAGTTGTAATCTGAAAGGGAAAGCACTTTTATCAAAGGCTAGACCTAGTCATTACCTTAGCCTTTGGCTAAGATCAAGATGGCCTTAAAGAGACAATACAATATGCTGTTGCATGTATTTTAACAATAACACATAAAACACATTATTGGAAAAGCATATGCCAGTGTGGAGGTGCTAAGTGCTTCACACATGGTAATTCATTAAGCCCATGGTAATACCTCCCACAGCAGAGAGAAGCAACTTCTCCTTGGTCTCACAGAGCTGGTGAGGGGCAGAGCCAAAAATGATCAAGGGTTGTGTGGCTCCAGAATCCTTGCTTTTAGACACTGTTCTACGGCCTGGCCCTTATAGTACCAGATTCTCCATCAGCGTCTCGTGGTCACTTGTCAAGACAGTAAAGCTCTCAGTTTCTGACTATATACGTTTCTCAGTCTTGCTAACAACATTCCCGCAATCAAAATGAGAAATAATCTCTAACCGGAACACATTACTTATACTTGGGTGTTGAGTTCTATCAAATGCATTTATTGCATTTATTCAAAGGACCACATGTTTTTCCTCTTTAATCTATTACTGCAGCAAATTACTTCCATGGATTTCCCAGTTTTATGCCTTCCTTACATACCTAGAAGCAGCCCAACTTCGAGGTCAAGTATTGCCCTTTACACATACAGTTGAAGTGGATTATGTGTTTGGGATTTTCCACATCTGTATTCACGAGTGAGGCAAACTTGTGATTTCATTTTTTATAACGTCTTTGTTTGAATTTATCAGGGTTAATGCTGACCTCTCAGAATGAGTTAGAGGGTAGTCCCTTTACTTCCATGGCCAGGAATAATTTGTATAAACTGGGCCGACCTGGTGCTTCATAGTTTGGTGGAGCATGCCTGTGAAACCATCTGGCTTTGCACTTTTTTGTGGGATGATTTTTAATCATTGCTTCAATTTATTTAATAGTGTTAGCAGCAGGCAAGCTTCTCTTTTTATTTCTTCTTGAGTCAGTTCTATTCAAATACTTTTTTAGGAATTTATCCAGTTCATGTAAGTTCTCAAAACTGTTGGCAAGTAGTTGTTAACAGTACTTATTATCCTTTTAAATATCACCTTTAGTGAGCTATAATTTACGTGCAATAAATAAAGTTCCCCTTGGCAGTCAATTCCCTGCCCTCACCCTGGGTCTGAGGCAACCAGTGACCTAACTTCTGTAACTAGCTGCTTATTCTAGGAATTTCGCATGAATAGAACCACACAGTATGTTCACTTTTCTTTATGACTGCTTCTGCTCAGTGTAATAATTTTGAGAGTATTCTGATTTCTTGTGTGCACCAGTAGTTCATTCCTTTTTATAGATGAGTCATATTCCATGGCATAAATATACCGCAATTTATTCATCTCCCCAAAGGGCTGGGCATGTGGGTTGTTTCCAGTATTTGCTTATTACAGAATTGCTATGAGTATTCACGTGCAAGACTTTCTGTAGGCACATGGTTTCATTTTTCTTGAGTAAATACCTAGGAATGGAATTAACTGCTGGGTCACATGGTAAGTGTATGTTTAAATGCATAAGAAATTACCAAGCTTTTCCCAAGTGGCTGAACCATTTCACATCCCCATCAGCAGTGTATGTGAGTAGGTCCACACCTCAGCAGCACTCGGTGTTGCCAGTCTTCTTTATTTTAGCTATTCTAGTAGGTGTGTAATGGTAGGACACTGTGCCTTTATTTTGCATTTCCCCAATGACTAATATGCTGAGCATCATTTCATGTGCTTATTGCTCATATGCACATCCTCTTTCGGAACCTTTCTATTCACATCCCTTGCCACATATATCTATTTGTATATCCGTTCACGTTCACCTATTCATTATATACGTAAATACACACACATACACATATGTATACAGATATATAGACGTTTTCGACCTTATTGTGTTGTAAAAATTCTAGATACTATCCTTTATCTGAATATGTGCTGCAAATAATTTCTCCCATTCTGTAACTTGCCTTTTCATTTTCTTAAGGATATCTTTCAAAAAGTAAGTTTTAAATTTTGATGAAGTCCAATATCAAGTTCTCTCTCTTACGTTTCATGCTTTTTGTATCCAATCCAAGAAATCTTTACCTAACCCAAGGTGGCAAACGCAAACTTTCCAGAAGAGGTGTACAGCTTTTACATTTATGTCTATGATTCATTTAATTTTTGCACAGGGTGTATGGTAAGAATCAAGGTTCTACTTTTTAAATTTTAAATGCAGATATTCAGTTGCTTCTGCACCATTTGTCAAAAAGACTATTCCTTGGATGTCAAATAGACCTATCGTGGCGATCATTTCCCAGTAGATACAAAGTTTGTTGTACACCTGAAACCAGTATGTTATATGTCAATTATACCTCAATTTAAAAAAAAAAAAAAAGGTGATTCTTCCCCCACTGAATTACCTAGGCATCTTTTATTTACCTTTGACTACCTTGTAATCTCTACCTTATCTACAGTTATGCTCAACTTTTCATTCATAAAATTATTTTAGGTTTCATCTTTCTTCTCTCACTCAAGGCTTGCCAGCAGTTTGTCTACTTCATTAATTTTTTTCCAAAGAACACATTTTTGAATTTGTTGATCTCCTCTATTGTATGAATTTTTTGCTATTGCATTAATTTCTACTTCTACTTAAATTATATTTTCTTTCTCCTTTTATTGGATTTACTCTGTTCATTTGATCAGAGTTTTATTCCTTTCTAATATACATAAATTAAGGATATATATTCTCTTTAAAAAAAAATTAGTTTATTTATTTATTTATTTAACTTCGGCTGCGTGGGGTCTTCGTTGCTGCACGCAGGCTTTCTCTAGTTGCGGCGAGCAGGGGCTACTCTTCGTTGCGGTGCGCGAGCTTCTCATTGTTGTGGCTTCTCTTGTTGCAGAGCATGGGCTCTAGGCACGTGGGCTTCAGTAGTTGTGGCGTGTGGACTCAGTAGTTGTGGCTCGCGGGCTCTAGAGCTCAGGCTCAGCAGTTGTGGTGCACGGGCTTAGTTGCTCTGCGGCATGTGGGATCTTCCCGGAGCAGGGCTCGAACCCGTGTCCCCTGCACTGGCAGGCGGATTCTTAACCACTGCGCCACTAGGGAAGACTCTAGGATATATATTTTCTTATATCACCACTTTAATCCTATCTCACAAGTTTTGATATGTAGATAGTCCGTTATCATTCAGATCTAAGATTTTATAAATGGCCATTAAATTTGTTCTTTAACCCATGAGCTATTTAACAATGCATTTAAAAATGACCAAACGTCCAAATATTTGGTCAGCAATTTTCCTTCTTTTCTTTTTTTCTGGCCACGCTGCATGGCTTGTGGGATCTTAGTACCCTGACCCAGGGACTGAACCCGGGCCCTGGCAGTGAAAGGGCCGAGTCCTAACCACTGGACTGCCAGGGAATTCCCACCAATTTCTTAAATTTATGTTTTTGTTATTAACTTCTAACCCATTCAGAAATCATGGTCCATAATCATGAGAGCTACCAATGGAAATCTGTTTAGGTTTTATGAATGCCCTAAAACACAGGTTGGCAAACTATGGCCAGTGGGCCAAATCTATTTGCCACCTACTTTTGTACAGTCCACAAACTATGGTTTTTTTTGTTTTGTTTTGGTTTGTTTTTTTTTTGCGGTACGCGGGCCTCTCACTGTTGTGGCCTCTCCCGCCGCGGAGCACAGGCTCTGGATGTGCAGGCTCAGCGGCCATGGCTCACGGGCCTAGCCGCTCTGCGGCATGTGGGATCTTCCCAGACCGGGGCACAAACCTGTGTCCCCTGCATCGGCAGGTGGACTCTCAACCCCTGCGCCACCAGGGAAGCCCCACAAACTATGGTTTTAAATGGTCAGGAAAAAATTTCGAGAGGAATGATACTTTGTTGTGTGTGAAATTATATAAAATTCAAATTTTAGCATCCATAAATAAACTTTTAAACTTTATCAACAAAAAGTTTTCTGGTTTTCTTTTCTTTCTTGTTAGTACTTACGTAATATACTCAATTCTGACTCCTCATCCACAAAGCCTAAAATATGTACTATCTTGCCCCTTCACAGAAAAGGTCTGCGAAACCTCAGAACATGATCAGTTTTTGTAAACATTCTGTGTGTGTCTGAGAAAAATGTATGTTCTCTACTTGGTGGATTCAGAAACTACAAGTGTCCATCAGGTCAAGCTTGTTAACTGCGTTGCTCAGATCTTCTATATCTTTGCCGATTTTTGTTGTTGTTGAAACTTCTCGGTACGTCAATGAATTTATCAGTTTTTACTTTCAGTTCTGTCAATTTCCTTCATATATTTTGATGCTATTATTAATAAGTGCATCAATATTTAAAATATCATCTGGGTAAACTACAGCCTTTATCATTATGTGGTAGCACTCTATAAACGAAACATTACTTTCTATCTTTAAGTCTATTTTATCCAAAAGTAACAGTTGCTACTCCAGGTTTCTTTTCTCCTGGATATTTGCTCAATATATCTTTTCCACCTTTTTACTTTAAACTTGTATATGTCCTTAAGTTTTAGGTGTGGCTCCTAACAGCATATAGCTATGTTTTTAAAAACGTAATCTGTCAAGCATCATCTTGATCGGTGAAGTCAGCCCAGTTACATTTATTCTAATTATTGTTATATTTGGTCCTGTTTCTATCACCTTAACTTACTTTTTCAGTTTGTACTACCTTTTAAATATTTTCTAACTTAAAAAAATTGATTATCATCTTCACTGTTGCTTATACTTGGAAATGTTCACCTTCATTGAAATCTGTAACATTACTGGACTTTTCACACTTCAGGTATTAATAAAACAAATGAACAAACACCAAAAGGACATGAACTTCTTGCTGTTTTCCCAGCAGGGATTATAGGTTATCAGTGGTCAGCACGTCCCCCTCATGACAATGGCATGGGGGTGTAGAGACAGCTCCTCGACAGCTGGTCTGAAGGTACTGGAAAAAGCTGTTTGTTTTTCAACTCGGAATCTTGGTTTCTCTGACCTTATGTTTCAACCAGTTACGTTATCTAGTTTTTCTTAAGAACTGAAAAGATTTTTTTTTTTTTTTTTTTTTTTTTTACAGACAACACACTAATTCTGCAATAAACTGTAAAGGTCCTTTCATTTTGCAAAGATAATGCTACTTATTTACATGGGTCTTAACTCATTTATCTTTGTGCTAAAGGAAAAACATCTCACTAGAGTGAGAAAACATATAGCCAGTGACAAGATGCTTCTCCAAGGCACCACTCATCTTACAGTCACAAAAAATGATAACAGAGGATGTTTACATGATCTAATTGTGCTTATTAAATTAGGTTGGCATAGAGTGATAAGACTATACCAAAACTGGAAAAACAAAACCAGGGGAACTGAGTCCCTAGTGCTGTTAAGGAAATAAGCAGAAAGCCCTCTGCTGTGGTCTATCCGATGCGGGGGGCCGTGGCACTCCTGCCCCACGTTCAGGGCTCTCTCGACATGACTGACCAAAGCTGAGGAGCAGCCTGGACGGCCCGCCGCCCAAGACAGCCTTTCCTTTGACGGTCCGAGGCCTGTGCCTGGCACAGCCGGCCTGTGACCAATGCTATGAAATAATGCAGGCACTGTTCCAGACTCATTTTTGAAATAAAGGACTCATAATCATTTCCTGAAAAAAAGAGTGTTAAAGCTTCACTTGGCTTCTGCCAAATGTCTGATGACTTCACGACAATGAAAGGCATGCTATATAACAAAGATCACCTGTCATCTCTTCTAAAGAGTATCACTTCAAGGACGCTCCTCCTCCAGGCACAGAACTGTCCCTCCCGCCCCCAGACACCGATCCCGGCGCACGGACCCTCCACTCCCTCCACCAGTGAGCCATCCTCACCAGTGCATGACGCTTCTCATACAAGACGAGACTCCAACACAATTAAAAGCGGCCAAATCTCCCCCAAATGCAAGTGCTTAACGATAACAATTGCTCAATGGATTCTGAGGTCTGTAGAATCAGAGTGGCAAACAGCAAAGCCATATGAAGATCTGGATCAGATCACAAGATACAGTGATTACTCTGGTCGAACCTGAAAGGAACAGGCTTTTGGGAGATTCTAGGTGCTTCCAGATGTTCTATGGTCCATGTAAGCTCATTCACTTCCGGGTCTGAATTCATCTGTTCTTGTTTCTAACACGCTTTTTGTTTGCGCCAAACTCTCAATGAAAAGAAAGGCTGAGGGTATATGGCGGTGGCGGAGGCCACACAGCTCTGACGTGGAGGTGACAGATGTCTCCCTCCTCAGAGAAGCTGCCGTCAGCAGGAGACAGTGTGGCAGCACCACCAGGCTGGGGGGGCCGGACTCGCCAATGGCAGTGAAGCCTGAGCTCTCTGGATGTACTATGAGTATATGCATTTCTGCTAAAGAGAAAACAGTTTATTGTCTGGGAACAAGACAGAGCTTTGGATTCAAACCTGGGTTCAAATTCTGGCTTTACAAACCATGAACTAATTTCCTTGGGTGAGTTACTCAACCTCCCTGAGCTGGGTTTTTTCTTCCATTAACTGAGAGTAACAACATCTTCCCAACAGGGTTCCTGTGGAGGTGAGGGATGACACCTGGAAAAGGCCAGCACCGAGTGCCATTCTGTAAGAGTAACACTCTGTAAGACCTCTTGCCGGCCAAGGTCTGAAGACATGTCTCATGTGATCACTGAGCCTTTCCAGGGAAAGGCTTCACTCTGGTGCATGGGAGAACAATGGCACTTTAAAGACCCTCATGGGCAAGTTCAGAAGAGTCTCCACTTCACGGGAAGCTGTGAAGAGTTGCTGCCTCAAGGCCTGAAGCTGGTCTTTGGTGATGACATTATGGCGACAACTTAAGGGCAGGTATGCCCTGTGGTCGGCGGCTATGGGTGCTGGCACCTCATAAGTGCTTCAGGCACCATCACAACTTGTGGGGACAACCATCATGTGCAGACAGTGGCACAGCATTTTCCACATTTAATCTGGTTTTTTTTTTGGCCCGTGCCACGCAGCTTGCAGGATCTCAGTTCCCTGACCAGGGACTGAACCCGAGCCACAGTAGCGAAAGCCTGGAATCCTAACCACTGGGCTACCAGGGAACTCCCTTCCATATGTACTCTTCTGTAATCCTCCCAAGTGATCCGTGGAGGCAGGCACCATTAAACTCCCTGTGTACAGATGAGGAAACTGAGGCACAGAAGTAAAGTATCTCCCACTGAAGCGTGATGGACTGAGATGCTGACTCCAGAGCTCATGCTCTTGACCACAGTGTCCACCTTCTGGGTGACGTGAACTTCTTATGGCCGTGAGGTTTCCACATCTGTGGCTCAATTTCAAGGTTAGTTAGTAGTCACAGTGTAGGTGCCACCTCTTCCTTTTTCCACTCACGGCGGAATATAGGAAACCGGTAAGGCCTTACCAGAGTCAGTCAAAATTATTACACTGACCCAACCAAATAAATAAACTCACACAAAGAAGTATGTTCTGTTTGCACCCAGAGGTAGGTTTGCCTTCTGTGATGACATCTTACAAAGTTCCTCAGCCTAACAGTAACTGCTAGTAAGAGCTTCATTCCCTGCAATTTTATGTCACCTCACCGGTCTGCATCCTTCGAAGTTGGAGAGCTCGTAGCTTATTTAAGCAACAGATGGGAGGAGAGAGGGTGAGAATTCCTTTCCTTAGGAATGTATAGAAAGGCAGTCACAGGGGAACCACCCCGCAGAGTCAAACAGACTAAGAAACCCCTTGTCAATAAAGGTTCCCCCAGCACTCAGGCCTGTCAAATCCTTGGCACGGGACCCGTGTCCTTAAACACACGAGACAGGAGCTCTACGCAGCCGTCCTCACAGGGAGGGAGAGCCAGGGCCATACCATCAGCCACGGGAACCCACGAAGTGGTTTTTAAAATAGCACAGCTCGGCAGGGCGTCCCTGGAGCAACTGTTTTCCTCAGAGCAGCGACAAACTGGTACCAGAAAGGGAGAGCTGAGCGATGACAACAGGTGGCCCCACTAATTGAAACCTGACCAAAGGGAGTGTGAAAAACTCGGCTTGGGGATTGGCTGTGAGAACGGTCGTGTGGAGCTCCCCGTGAGAGAACTAGGAAGATGACAACACGGGAAAATGCCTTCCACAGGGCAGCAAAGAAGCCCTACGCCAGGAGCGCTTCGTTAAATCGGAATTTAACAGGTAATCACAACACTGAGTGGTGAAAAACGACTTCACAGGTTTAATTAAAGCTTAAGGCCTGGAGCGTTCTCACAACAGCCGCAGAGTGGAAGAGAAGGAAGGACGATCCTTCTCTCGCTCTAGTGATGTACTCAACGGGCAGCACGAGAAGCAGGATGCTGGTTTCATTCATCTGCCCTCCGCCCTTCCCTGGAGGAGCGTCCTGCCCGCTCACCTGGGCCCCTCGGTCGTTGACCAGCTCCACAGACCACCGCCCTTCGTACTGGATCCACACGAATATCCCGCCGTCCGCATCGCACGTGGCCAGCTTCTGGTACGGCTCATTCCACCTCACCAACACGACCTAGGAAACGACCAAAAAGACACTTACTGCAGGGAAGGAGCCCGTGGGCCGCAATCACGTCTACGAGGTTATCAGACCCAGAACTAACTAGAACGCACGGACAAAGGCAAGGACTCAGGGAGGATGGGGGGTGGGGAGTCCAGCAGAGAGGACACACAGCAGCGCCTCAGGGGACCAGGCCCACGTGACGTGGCCTCCTGACAAACAGCAGGCACCTGAGCAAACCACGAACCACAGCGTCCCAGCGCCCGTTGCCGTGACCGCAGAACGGGCCCAGAGCCCACCCGCACCCGGCCCTGCCTCCACAGTGCCAGGCTCGCTCGCCTGAGGGCCCTGGGCGGTGGGGAAATGATTTCCTCGAAACCTACTGTGTGTACCTGAGTCAGGGCACTATTTGCTTGGTACAGATGGAAGAAAGGGTGCGGCCTATGTAATCTCATTTTCTCCCAAGGTGAAATTTTCTGTACCTTTGCCAGGCTACATTATTTCCAAGTAGTTCAGCATCTAAGCGTGCCAATTTGGAAAAAATACACAGTTGAAATATCTAAGCTGTTCAGGATTTATCACAGAGGAAATACGAAGAAACTATAAGCTTCAAAACGGATGAGTATGAGAACTTAATTTTTAAATTTGAAAAATCCCGAACGTGGACAATCATTTTCATCTTTCTCAACTATCACTCGTTCACGTAAAAGGTGGCCGCAGGTAGGTGGTCTGTGGGATCAGCCCTCACAGAGCCCAGTAAAACCTGTAAGGGCACAGGGCTATGAAGTGGTCCCAGGAGGCACAAAACCAGCGCCGGGCTCCCCACGGGGAATGCTTCCGGAGGTCACCTGGCTCGCCTGCGCTGGTGACCGTGATCGTTTCCTTCGTTCAGCTCGTACTCATCAGATCCATGCTGCACGCTGCCGCGTGACCAACACGGAGGTGGAGAAGACGGGGCCTGCCCTTGGCAAGCTGAAAGTCCAGCTGGGAGCCAGAAGAGCCATGGATACGTGGACACATACGGATGTATGTCAGTCAAATGAGGACTGTTACTAACCAGCAAGAGCACCCCTGCTGCTCATAAGATGCGAATCCCGTCTCCTCCCAGGACTTTGTGCCTAATAAGCTAACAATCCTCGTGAATACGTGGCACCGGTGCATATGGTCCCCAAGTTCCACTTATGTTCTAAACCACTGACTGCGAGCGGCTGAGGCCAAGGACTGACTGTCACGGGCCTCCAAAAGCACAGCTCCCTCCTCACGTCCATCTGCATCCAAACCACAGACCAACACAGAAGCCCTGCCCCTTCTCAAAGTTGTACCATGGGCACCAGAGAGCCGGGAGAGGCCCCCCAGCCTTGATTCACCACACTTGGTGGTACCAGCATTTGTTGCAAGATGCATACTAAAATCCTCAAATTGTCCAAGAGGAAATTACTACCCACTTAAAATGTAAGGATACTGTAGCTCTTTTTAAAAACTGTGCATCAAGAGCTGAAAGGCCGCAATCTTTTGAGACCTGGCAATTGTCGGCCAAACGTAAGCTAGTCAATGGCCCGCCTGCAAAACGGATGCCAGTTCCGCGGATGTGGACACTGCCAGCTGCCAGCAGCCCCATCTAGCTTTTGTCCCTCCACTGCGACTGCCTGTCCCTCTCTGGTCACTGCTCTGCAGGTGCCGTGCTGACACCACCTGCTATAACCACAGGTTTACGTGCACCCTCCTCCCCCTGAGCTGGGCCACCGGAGGAAAAGGGCAGAGGCATGCTCACCTCTGAACACTGACACACGGGAATGCTGAGCATATCGTGCCAAACAGCCACACGTAAGTTACGATTCTCATTCAGTTATGCTTTGAAAACTGCTTCAAGCAGGTTACTTTCGACTCCCAAAGGCATTTTAACAAGAGCCAATACTGACAGACGGCCTATTACAAACCATGAGGCTGCGAGGATAGAAAGTTAGGAAATCTTTGTCCCTGCGGAGTTCAGTTCACTAAACAGACATAATACCCTGCTCTACATGCAAGTACAGAGTTGTGAACATACACAGGAGGGGGCCTCAAAACAGGCGGACGGGAGGGCAACAAATCCAGATTCATTTTTTTAAAGTCTAGCTTTAAAAATTCTGTATTTAAATTACTGATCTAATTTTTAAAAATAGTAAAACCAACACAGTTAAAGTCTTTAAACGCACCACACTGAATGTGTCATAAAATTCAGAATTTCCAAGTAGCCAATAAAAACCAACTTCATAAACTTCTTTCGGACCCAACAACAATCGGCCTGAGCAGTGCCGCCCCACAATGTGCTGCAATTTGGTCCCTCAAGACACCTGCGTCACCTAAGCCCACAATCACTAATGCACTTCAGGATGGCTACAAGAGGGCGGAATATGACAAACAAGAACATTTATTTCCTAAGTTAAATACAGTGAACATTCATCTACTATGACCTTCCTTATAATATTTGATGACAAGATGTCACATTTCAGAGAACAGAGGTTAGTCACATTTTCTATACTTTTGCCTTTTTAACAACCATCGCCACACATGATTGCATACTTAGTTATTATCAGTAACAAAACCTCTCTTCTTCATGAAGACAGCCTGCAAGTCGCAGCATGACACAAACAAAAGAGCAGAGGCAAAAAAACATTTTAAAGTTATTTCTAACGTTAAAAATGTCTTGGTCTTGGGACAACACAGTAGTAGTTGTTGGAGAAACAAAGAGTTCACAGACTCAATGTCATCTTTTCGTAATTCCCAATCAGTTGAGATGCAGCAGTAAACAGAAGTGCAGTCCCCATACACACACTTCTTTGCTGTGAGTATAACCGGTATAACTGAATATAGGTGGGTTGCTCCCCTAAATTAGAGAGAGAAATCTTTCCAGTGATCCTTGGTTTAAAAATAAAGTTAAACTGCAATGTTGTTTCCCTGGATTAGTTTTCTCATTTCCGCTCTCGTCTGCGATTCGGAGCTGCCCGTCTTATCTCCCGGCCGCTTATTTCCTGTTCTGTGAATCCCTCCAGTCTGCTTGGCAATGTCAGGACATACCAGAGTGTTGAGGAATTACCAAGCAGGGGCCAGCTGGGTTCTCAGTTGCCCAGATGACGTGGCAGGGTGCTAAGCAGCTGCCCAAGCATTCTAAGGCAGAGCTTTCCTTCCCTTTTAAAGGAAAATGGGGCTCCTATTTGCTTTGGGCACAAAAGAACTTCAGCATTTAACATGTTAGCTGAAGCATGTGTTCCTCTACAGACAGAGGCTAAGCCAAGTTTTGACCCAGGTCTTTGATTATTCCCCCCAAATGCCAGCCTGTCACCCTCTCCAATGTTAAGGTTTCTATCATTTTATAGCTATCCTTATCAATAAATACTTATTGAGTACAATTAACGGTAGAGAAATCTACACTAAAAATACAGTGCAGGTCTGCTGAAGGCCTATTTGGGCTGTACTCTAATGCCCTCAATTAGTCACTTCACCTCCTACTTCTAGAACTATTTTTAGGCAGAACAAAACTCTAGTGCCAGTTAATCCAAGGCACCAGTTCATCCAAGAATGTTCATCGTTTGAGGCAGGAACCCTTCAAATGGTGTTGGTAGATATAATTTCTATTTTATAGATATATACAGGAAACCACCGCAGTGAACAACCAGTATCACCAATGTTCAGAAATATTTCCCTCAACCCTCAAAGAATGTAATCTGGACATACGTTAAATACAAATAGCTCAAGTTATAAATCCCTGTAAGTGATTATTACCACTCAGTTCTTCTTATTCTGTAATTTATTAAGTGAAACAGCACTAACTTCACTTGTACAAGAAAAACAAAATGAGGGCCAACTGAATTTTAGATACATTTAGCTGTTTTTTAACAAAGAACCAAAAGCACCCTGAAAAAGAGGCTGGAAGAAATTCAATGTGGACAACGGTTTCATGCCCACCAGCATGACGGTCCCGTGAGGTCCAGAGCTCAGCCCCGGCCGCACCGCTCACCAGCTGCATGGCCTCGGGCACCCTGTTGACCCGCTTGGGTACCTTTTCCTCATCTGCAACGGGGGTAACAGCAGCAATCCTTCTAGAGCTACTGTGAAAACTATGATGAGAAAGGACCTTAGAGCAGCACCAGGCACACAGCAACGTCCCCCTACCCAGTTCTGGTGCACGCATTCACACCCTGCACACCATCTCTGGTTCTCACCAGCCTGATGATTTCTTTGCATCTGCATTCCTGAAGCCTGGCACGATGCCAGGCACACAGCAGCACTCCACAAATCTTTCTAAATTAAAATATTCCTGAAGGACGATTAACCATATTTCTTTAGAATTTTATACTGTTCTCTTTCAACACTAAGATGTTAAAACTAGTCCAAGTGAGATCTGGGGTGGGGCGGGGGGGCGTCAACAGTTGTACTGAGACAAAACTGACATACCATACAACCCATTTAAAAAGTAAAACTCAATGGTTTCTGTATCATTTATAGAGCTGTGCAATCATCACAGTAAATTTTAGAACATCTTCATCAGCCTCCAATACTCCCTTCAGCCCGAGACAATCACTGATCTTTTGTCTGTTCATATTTGCCTACTCTGGACACTGCACATAAATGCAATCATACAGTATGTGGCCTTTTGTGCCTGGCCTCTTTCACTCAGCATAATCTTTTCAAGGTTTATCCATGTTGGAGCATGTACCAGTACTCACTTCCTTTATATGGTCAAATAAAATTTCACTGTATGGATATACCATTTTGTTTATCCATTCAGTTGATAAATATCTGGGTTGTTTCCACCTTTTGGCTATTATGAATAATACTGCTATGAACATTTGTGTATCCATTTTTATTTTCTTGGGTATACGCCTAGGAGTGGAGTTGCTGAGTCAAACGATAATTCTATGTTTAACTTTTTGAGGAACTGCCAGATTGTCTTCCAAAGTGGCTGCTCCAATTTACATTCCCAGCAACAATGTATGAGGTTCCAGTTTCTTCACATTCTCTCCAACACTTGTTATTATGTCCTTTTGATTATAGCCGTCCTAGTGGGTGTGAAGTGGTTTTGATTTGCATTTCCCTGATGGCTAATGGTTTGGAGCATCTTTGCAAGTGCTTACCGGGCATCTGCTTACCTTTTTTGAAGAAATGTCTATTCAGATCCTGTGCCCCTTTTTAGTTGGGTTGTCTTTTTCATTAGTGAGTTGCAAGAGTTTCTCTTCCTAAGCCTTTTGAAACACTCTGTTTGAGGGAAACTTTCGCTTTTATTTCCACATAATCTATTTCTCTCATTTACATGTTCACAGATCCAGTCTTCATTCATTCATTCAGTTCAATATGCTGATAAGAACTCCATGAAGGAAATGGTTCAGGGACAATAAAGGAATTCAGAAAACACGGGTCTATGGTTTTCTAAGCCCTAGGCCAGGGACCAGGGTGCTGCTACGTGGTTCTAAACCTGAATCTGAATCTGGGGGTGACTTCCGCAGTCCTGGCTCCCCAAGACGCTTCTCAGGAAACTCACAGCTACACACTCCTTCCTGATGTTTTCCAAACCATCTTGTTGGAAAATAATACATCTTCTTTTTGGGGAGAGTTTATATTATCAGGCAGGACTGAGTTAGGAAAAAAAGAACTCTATCAAGTCTCCTGATACGAATGCAAAATTACCGTCCCTAGCCTTCTCATCTACTAGGTGGCAGCGAGAGTCTTCCACTAAAGCAATATATAAAATGCTTTGAATGGCTTCATCCAAAAGTACAGTCTGTAGGAAACCCAACAGTCAGTACCTTCATCTCCTGGCCATTTTCTGATTTGTGCATATCTCAAAACCAGTGCAGTGAATACTCCCTGTGACTCCCACTTCCATCCTTCTCTGTCCCATCTCAGTTGCCATCTCCCAAGCAGAATTTTACTGGAAAGTATGTTCAGTCACAAACACTGTTCCCCGAGGTTACAGAGCACCTTACCAGGGCTAAGCATGTGTTCTCCATCGTCACCTCCCACTTATTCTCACACAAATACTCTTGGTATAGACAACGGTTACTGGCTTTAGCCAACTGAGAGCTGACACGACCACGCAGTCTCACAGATGAGGATGGGGGCAGCCAGCATGAGGTCATGCAGAACG
Organism: Lipotes vexillifer; assembly: GCF_000442215.2. NCBI lineage: Eukaryota > Metazoa > Chordata > Mammalia > Artiodactyla > Lipotidae > Lipotes > Lipotes vexillifer. Next base: position 3,360,372 of record NW_006777895.1, on the reverse strand, counting down.
CTCAAGGTAGGTCAGGCTCCAGGCCAGAGCCTCAGTCTCCTCGCTCCGGTCCGCAACCAAACTGGCCTGGGGCCATCAATCCCTCAGCACCACCAAGGCGCTGCTCACGGGACACACACAGATGGAGCAGACGCCCTGCCCTCAAGGAGCGCCTGGGGGAGCTTGGAGAAGCCGCCTCACGTCTTCTTTCTTACTCCTGCTGTCAGACTTCTGCGATGCAGAAATATTCTCAAAAACAGCTGTACCAACAAACTCTAATTCTGACAGAAGAAAACAAAAATCATATGCTAAAGAGAAATAAACTAAAACATTAGTGGTGGTGAAGTAAAGGGATTTTCATCAGAATTTTTCTACGTTTTCTGATCTTCCCACAATGAACATATTTCCAGCTTCACCTATTTCTGTAGCAAGGAATTTGAACACTTTCTTTTCGTAGTAATAATAATAACCAAGAGTCTGAAAGTCATTTTCACATACATTAGCTTATTTTATCTTCACAGATATCTTAGGAGGAGGTATTACCGTTATTCTAACCTCCCATTTCACAGATTTTTTAAAAAGTGGAGCTGAGAGAAGGTACAAATATTTCCATAGCCTTTTAAAAAAAACTTTAAGAAGAGTTTTCACAATATTTATGGCAGACATAACAGGTGAAAGAAAAATTCCCCTAAAGTATTGTCCTCATTCAGCTTTAGGAAAATATCACCAGGACCGTCGGAAGCCCCCGTGTGCTCCTCCCACACCTCAGCCCTCCCTCCTCTGAGGAAAAGAACACTTCCTGGGCATTTCATGTTTTTTAATTCACATGCATTTTTATACCCACGTATGCATTCTCACTTCAGTATTTCGTGTTTCTTTAAAAATTTTAAATATTACAGAAAACACTAAACATACACCCAAGAAGAGAAACCAGGATAATAACCTTCCAGGTACCTGCCATCCAGCTTAAACATGACCAGCCTTTCTGCATGTTCTCAAGCTTTAAAACCTCTCTGTATTCTTTAGCTCAACATTAGGCTGTGAAATTCATCCTTGTTGACAAGCGTGGCTCCAACTCGTCCATTCTCACTGCTTCATCGCAGTCACTGTGACGACACCACGGTTTGTTACCTCATCCCCTTGCTGACAAACATTTAGGCTGCCTTCCCTTTCTTTCCCGCTTTTATTACACTAGCACTGCTGCTTATAACCATGCTGCCACCAGCCCGCTGTGAACCACAGCAGGGCTCCCCTGAGTCTGCACTGGGGAACAGCTGGACCAGATGCAGGCGCAGCTCTGCCTTCGCCAGACGGTGCCAGGTCACTTTCCAGAGTGAGCCGACAGCGCACATCCCAACAGCAGTCCACCTGTGCATTAGATCCTAATGGACTCGACCCTGCCAGACTTCAAAATGTTTTCCAATCAGACACGTGTAAAATTATTTCAGATTCTGCTTCTGAGTTTTTGCGTATCTCCACAGACTTTCACATTCGATTCTACTTGACACGTCTCAGTGCCATGCTCTGAGGAGACAGACCGAGGCTCTTCCTTCTCTCTGCCCCTCACCGCCCCTCCGCTGTGCTTCCGGACAACGGTTTCTCAGCTCCCGGCCGTGCACCCACCACCAAGGCCTCCCTTCATGGCTTCCTCCAAGAAGAAATCAGAGTCGTCTTATGAACCCGACAGGCATCTCTAGGCGCCTGCCACACAGCCACCGCCGGGCCCGCCAAGGGCGAGCAGCGCAGGAGGTACAGCCGTGCCCTGGAGGAGCCGGGCTGCGGGCAGAGGGAGGGGGGCAGACTGGGCAGGTGGTGGGCTCTGGTGGCCCAAAGACCCGACCAGCTCAGCACACATCACATCACTCTTGAGGTCCTCCTCTCCATTCCTCTGGGCCGACTTGCTGTGGCTCGAAAGTGAATATCCCGCAGGGCCGGCGAGCCTGGAGAGCTCCCAAACGGGAGGCTGAAGCCGACAGAGCCGAAAAGGGGGCCCAGGGCCACTCCAGCGTGGCTCTTGAGTTAAGCCTTGAAGCTGGTGCAGGATTTCCTTCAACGCGCAGTTCAAACATCACTTCCTCTATGGCAATGTCGCCACCTCTCGTGGGCAGAACTGCGTCCTCTGTGTCCCCAGCCCCCGGCCCGGCCTGCCTCCAGCTTTGCCCGTGGCCTCCCTGTCCCGCGGTGGACAGGCTCCAGGCTCCAGGAGGGAGGTCTGTGCCCGGAAAAGGAAGAATGGCAGCTGACATTCACTAAGGCACTTGCCTCATCCCTCAGTAAGTCTTCTCTACCGGCGTCTTCGGTGATGGTCCCTGAAAGCAGAGCCTGGGACGGAGACCCACGCACTGAAGCCTTTCCCTGTGGGTCCTCCCAGGACAAAGGCAGTGAGCGAGGCAGGACAGGTCTGGGGTGTAAGGGAAGGACATGTGTTGCTTCCTCAGCCTGACCCACAGGGAGCCCTAGTGTGTGGCTCCGGCACAGCTGGCCCCGCTCCGAGGGAGGGGTGGCCTCCAGTGCCACCCCGGGCGTTGGTCATGGGCTGCTGGCCGCTTGGCGGGAACGGGGACGGGGGAGTGGGGCAGGGGACCAGCTGGCAGCTGGACGCCCCAGTGGCCAATGCGCACCGCGGCCGGGGGACGGTGCACACAGTGGCCTCCAGTACCCCTCAGTCTCCCCTTTGCCAGCTCTCCCTATTCCATCCTCTGAGGGGCACAGAGCTCCAGGCTCAGTCCTGACCCTGCCCTCTTCAGTCTACTCTGCCTGCCTAGTCATCTGATCTAGTCTCAGCTTTAAATCCATGGTTTAACCATCTAAGCACGATGACTTCCAAGTTCTTGTCTTCAATCCCTTACTCTAGATCCTGTCCAACATCTCTGCTTGGATGCCAGACAGGCCTGGCAAACTCGGCACATCCCTAACAGGTCTCTTCCCCCACCCCCCCGCCTCGGTGCTCTTCACCCACGTGAATGACACCATCTGTCAACAGCAGGAACACGGACAGCAAAGCAGACTTCCCTCCCTGCCTCTCGGGCCCATCAGCTGGGTGGGGGGCCTGTCTGGGCAGAGACACGGTGCTGCCCCCCTGGCAAGGGCAAGGCTTCCTGCAGTGTGGGTGGTGCCCCCTCTGTGGCTGTTAAGTAACAAAGGATGAAAACCTCGGCCAGTGCAGACAAGATTACTCTCTGCTTGATCTTCACCACCCAGTTCTATGTTTTAACTGTGGTGCTAGCTCCAACGTGTTTCTTTAGATATGGCCTTAATGCTCATGAAAAACAAGCCCCTGCCTAACTGGAAACTAGAGGAGAAACTCAAAGAAAGGAACTGAGAATGTGTTTGAAGACAGTGGTACACTACACAAGTATCAGCTCCTGGGGTTATTGCCAAAAAGGGTAAACAGCTCTTTAAATTTCTAGGAGACTTTAAATTGTAGAATAGTCTTAGATTTACAGAAAAATTGCACAGATAGTACAGAGGTCCCATATATGTACCATACCTAGTTTCCCCTATTATTAAGATCTTACATTTGTATGGTATATTGCCACAATTAATAAATCAATATGGATATATTATTATTGACCAAAGCCCATGCTTTATTCAAATTTCCTTAATTTTAATGTAGTGTCCTTTATCTGTTCCAGGACCCCACTTCGAGTACCACATTTAGTCACCACGTTTCCTTAAGCTCCTCTTGACTACAACTCAAGAAAGTCTCTCAAACGTCCCTTGTTTTCGGTGACTTGGACAGCTCTGAGGAGAACTCGTAGGTGTCTTCCAATGAGGGTGTGTGTGATGTTTTCCTCGTGATACGCTGGAGTTATGAGTTTGGGGGGGACGACCACAGAGGTGAAATGCCATCAGTGGTACACACTCTCTACATGACCTAACGCTGTTGAAGTTTAACTCAGATCACCTGGCTAAATAGTCTCCGTTCAGTTTCTTCACTGTAAACTGACTCTGACCCCCTTTCCTCACCTGTACTCTTTGGAAGAAGTGACCATGGGCAGCCCACGCTTCAGGACTGGCGATTTATGCTCCACCTCCTTGAAGGAGGAGTGTCTACATAAATTACTTACAACCCTTCTGCTCAGGAGATTTGCCTTTTCTCCATTAATTTTACCAGTATGGACACTAATAGAATTAACAGATGTCTGCTCTACATTCTGGGTTATAATCCAATACCACTTCCATGTATTTTGCTGCTCAGACTGTTCCTGCTTTGGCCACTGGGAGCAGTTTCAGTTGGTTCCTCCGTCCCTTTGACACACCCCCGACACTGTATGTGTTTCGTTTTGTTTTCTGAGTGCCATCTTTTTTTTCTGACACCACAAGATGCTCCAGACTCATGTGTATTTCCTGCTCCAGTCCTTGAATAAGACATTTCTCCATGGAACCCTGGTTCCTTTTATTGGAAGATGGTACTAGAAACGAAGGTCTGCGTCTAGATCCAAGAAACCAAGATCTAGGTGTGCTCATTGCTACTTGGGTAGGTAAACGGCTTTTGACATTAAAAAAATCAACAAATTACAAGATGAGCCTGGGACACCTTAGTATCCCACAAGGCAAAACAGATACCAAAAGACCTCTGGACCCAACTGGAAAGGGCTCCCAGTAACCAAGGACGGAACAATTTGAGCGTCAAAAAGTGCAAAAGGCGCTGAGACAAGTACCTTAAAATTCATGTATGCTAAATCCATGAGTTCACGACAATCCTAAAAAATAAAATCCTCACTGTTAACTTTTAGAGGATGGTATAGAACTTTCTGCCCTGAAACCAGGCACAAAAAGGGGAGAAAAACCAAAACCCACATTTATCCTGCCATTATTTACAAACACTGCCCCATAACAAACAAACAGGTGATGAGGCAAAGTTTTTCTTGGTGTAAGTATTCCAGTTAATAAATAAAGAAGGAACGACAAAATTAGGATATCATTTTGCAACTACTAATGGAACAATGGCTGTAGGTGAAAGGTTGATGGGACTGCAGTATGAATGGATCAAACTGACAATCCCTAACTAACTCACCAATGTAAACATCACAAAAAGGCAGACAATCATGTATTACACGCCTCCTGATGGAAGTGAATGATGCCATCCATGAAGCAATTCCAAAACGATACCCACCCACCCCCGCCCCCCAAAAAATCAAACTTGAAGTCTCTAGACCTTAACAACTAGTTTACAAGAAATACAGAAGACAGAAAAACAGACTAAAGAACATCCTGGGGATGTAATTAGGAAAATCCACTTTTCCTACAGAATTTCTCATGTTCTGGGTTTTCCTAAAGCAAGGAAAACAATAAAGAGATGAGGAACCTATAGATTAAAAGATTTAAAGGGCACAGCAACCTAAGGCGATTCATGTAACGGACCTTGTTTGGATCTGACTCTCAGAACTCAAAAAAAAAAAAAAACCTCAATTTTTTCTAAAAGGTAAAAGATTTCATAGACCTTTCACCAAAGAAGTTATACAGATGACAAATAAGCATATGAAAAGATGCTCAACATCATTTGTTATTAATAAATGCTAACTAGAAGCACAGTGAGACAACCCTACCGTGGAGTCATTAGAATGACTCAAATTAACTTCTGAGGATACTTATTAGCACTTGTGTTCAAGTCTCAGCTTTTTTTTAACTGATCCTTGTACTCCTCTGAAAGAAACAAAGGAAATATATTACCTGTTCCCCCTGCTGTAAATTTCATTAAGTATTAAGTCAGGTCCAACAGTGTCTTTCAATAGAAAGGCTAAAGGGACGTGGGCTTTTAACCTGTTGGTAATGAAGGCTGTTGTTCTTTTTAACACAGGTATACTTTACATAGGTATCAGATCATTGTGATACACATTATGCACAGAGTATTGAGAGCATTCTTTTTCAAGCTTAAAGTTACATTTTAGTTAGAATCCATTAAATCATAAGATAATGTGCCAGGCAGTGTATCTCAAAGAAGGACCTAAAAACGTATCAGATTTGGGGGCATGGTTTGTGGGGCTGGAATACGTGGAATTTGAAAAAAAAGCATATTAAGCATAATTAAAGCATACTAAGTATAAATGCTTTGATTTACTTTTTAAAAACTTGTTATTAAAGTATACTACACATGCTTTAATTGATTTTCAGTCATTTCTTTTGAAATTTCTAACAACATTGAAGGAGGATGTAAGATTTTATCACTGGCTATCATACAGAACTAAACATTTCTTGTAAAACATGATTCACACACATACACAAAAAGCTCAAAACCGGTGTCACATGCACCAAATTCGATTGAAACACTGTATTACTATTTCCTTTTACACATTTTTATTTCTTCCCCCCAAAACCGTGACTGTGAAACAACCCCCACTGTAGGGGTATTAATTCCCATACTTTGGAATTAATTTCTCAATAAGTAAATATGTTTCTGGTTGGCAAGAGAGAAGAAGAGTGTGTGAAAAAATGGACTCAGTGCTTGATTTTAAAAAGGAAAAGAAAGAAAAAGGCCGCACGTCCACTATTTTCACAGTGGGAAGAGCACATCTTTGTGTCGTTCAGCCTTCCAGTCTGGTGAGCCTGACTGGAAGCAAACGAAGAGAACTCAGGTGCCAACAGCTGTAAATAAAGCAGATTACCTGGAGTACCAAAAGAGCAGAATCAGGCAGGAACAAATTAGAAATTAAAATATTCTGAATAAAAAGCATTAATCAGCAAAGGCCACTAATTTCTTAAAGTCATTATTGTCTATTAGTAAATGATACTTTTTCCCCCTTGGATTTAGATCTGATTCTAATGTGGAGGTAGCAGGGATCCCAGCTAAAACCAACATTTTCACATGGGCCGCACTAGAGGTATGCGGTGTTAACTTAAGCCAACAAATGTGTTAGCTTCCACAATATAACTCATACATTTTATTTCTTCTTGAATTTCTTAAAATCTCTTCCCAGTCTCTAAAATAAAAACAGAAAAGCATAAACTGAATTGTCAACCCACCACATTCATGGGGTTCAGACTTCCGAGAAAGCATCATCTATCCTTTTTTAATCATCATAACTTGTTATCTAAGCCCCTGATAAATCAAATTTATAATTCAAAATGTTCCATTCTAAAACAAGGGAGTTAACCTCCTATATCTGTAAGGAAATGGACAGACTACAAAAAACATCTGATTCTCAAAAGGGCCTGGTACCTGGAGCAGGCATTATCATCTTCACTTTATAGAAAAGGAAACTGAGGTTCAGGGAGGTTCACTTGCCCAAAGTACCCAAGTGGGAAGAGGCAGAGCAGGGGCCGGGAACCAGGTACCTCCATTCCTAGTCCAGTGTGTTTTCCTACCTATCAATACAAAGTGAAGTAAGGCAGAATCACTTCATGATCCTATCTGGGGTGTGTGTGGCGGGGAGGAAAACACCTATTCACCCTGGGAAAACTACTGTATTTGTGAAGGATGCTCAATTTGTTTTTTAATTAGAAAGCTGAAATCTCTAGTCTAGAATTTTTGACTACCCAAAATGAGCTATGAAAAATATTGAGAAAACTAGAAAAAAGTCTTGGGGCAGAACCAGGAGACATAAGCGCAAATCATAAGCCCAATGTTTATTGTGAAAGAGAACTTTCTAACAAGGAGCACGGCCAATCACTGGAAGGGGCTGTCTTCAAAAGGCACCTGGAACACTGGAAAGGGTTTAAAAAAGAGGCTGGACAGCCAACTGCCAAGGGTACCTGGAAGCAACTCATCTAACCAGTTGTGTGTGTCTTGGGGTGCTTCTGGATTAGAACTAGAGGACCTCCATATCACCATCCATCCAACTCCAAGATGACAAATCAAAATTAAACGCGGCCTTAGCATCAGTGATGCTTGGCCTCAAAAAAAGAAAAGGCTGATATTAAGCTCTTAAGCATCTACCTACTGATAAACTGCCACTAAATTTGCTACAGGGAAATTCAATTATTAAAGTAGTTAACTTGGCTATTTGAATTAAAAATTTATATATTAAATATGATAGTAATCTTGTCAACCAGGTGTGTACTTTAGCCGTTTACATTTAATCTAGCAGATGCTCCTCTTCAGTTCTCAGAGCAGTTAAGATAGCAGGATTCTCAACATCCTGCTCTTTAAAATCGCTACCTCTCAGTCACCACCTTTGATCGGTAGCCAAGTTTGCCAGGCTACCAACTGAAGACAGAACCTAGCTCATCTCCCAACAAGCTGACTCTCAGCCCAGCCTAAAGCACGCCTCTCAGATCCAAGGGAGCAAGGCAGAGCCAGAACCGAGAAGCCCTTCTCACTGACAACAGAAAACCCAAGTTCCACTCTGGTCTCTAACACCCTGCATCTTCATTTTGTCTGAAAAAGTAAGTTGGCCTAGACCATTTCTAAAGATACTTCCAGCTCTAATATTTTGGCACATTGGATTCTATCTGGTCAAGTACTAAGCAAATACAGCCTAGTCACTCCTAAGTGCAAAATCCTGCAATACTTAAACACATTTACCACCCAAGAAAAAAAATCTAGCACGTGGATCATGACATAACACCTGGTAGGAGGGTGGGTAGCTGATGGGAGTTGAGTGAATATGTTATAATAATTCAATCAGAGTTAGGAGCTAAATAAAAGTTTCCTCCTAAGCACTCATAATTTTAAAAACCTGAGAGATGTTACTTTTTAGGTAATTAGTTCAAGAGTTACATACAGATTGAGTTTCTATGTATAGTGATAGTTAATTTTATGTGTCAAATTGATTGGGCCCCTTTTGGATTTCGGAGGCAACATGCTCCTAATCTGGGTGTGACACTCTGGCCTATCTACCTAGTGAGCCGAAAAGCTGACCGTTTTGAGTGGGGCCCCGAACAAGAGGAGGCTCCTCACGGGTCAGGCCACCATGGGAGCTGTTCTCCGCTCGGGTCACGTGATCCAGCAGATCCAGTGGCGCCTGAAGCACCAACGGCAGAAAGGGAGGCTGCTTGGAGCCTCTGGTGGATGAATCTCAGTGCACGCCCTTAGGGTTTTGGAGCGAAGCCCTGCCATCCTCCACAGACAACCACTCTCCTTTTGAGAAACAGCAGCTCTTGGCCTGAAACAGACCGAATGCTTAACCACGGACCAACAAGCCACCATGTGACCTGAGCTGCCCATCAGGACCTGGGTGTTACCTGATCCATCAGCCATAAAGCCGGGAGTGCACAGCAGCACTCCCGTGGATGGCTCAAGTCACACGAGGAAGTGGCCGAATGCCGTGGCCCCCACTCCCGCGGCACTGCCTTCTCCTCCCAGCCCGCACCTACGGCCCCACGGGGGGCTCCCCGCGATGAGTGCCGGGGAAGCTAAGACTTCCGATGTGCGGATACCGCCCCCCACTGGACAGGTGCGGAGCCACAGCCCCTCCCTGGACACCCCTGAAGGACAAGGTGACGGAAATCCCCGCAGTGGGCAGAACCTGGAGCACCGCACCTGGCTGGTCACGCTGCTTGGAAGGAGAAATGGCCTGATGTGCAACTGTTTACCGGTTCTTGGGCTGTGGCCACTGGTTTGCTGGATGGTCAGATACTCCGAAGGAACATGATTGGAAAACTGGTGACAAAGACATCTGGGGAAGAGGTATGTGGCTAGACCTCTATGAATGGGCAAAAAAAGTGAAGACGTTTGTGTCCCATGCGAATGCTCGCCAAAGGGTGACCTCACCAAAGGGTGACCTCAGCAGAAGAGGATCCTAATCAACACGTGGAGAGAAGATCCATTCTGTGGATCGCTATCCACCCGTCATCGCCCAGTGGGCTCGTGAACAAAGGGGCCACGGCGGCAGGGATGGAGGTGACACATGGGCTGGGCAACGTGGACGTCACTCACCAAGACCGACCTGGCTACGGCCACCGCTGAGTGCCCAACCTGCCAGCAGCAGAGATCAGCACTGACCCTGACATCACACCCTTCCCCGCGGCCATCAGCCAGCGACCCGGCGGCAGGCTGATCACACTGGACCACTTCCATCGTGGAAGGGGCAGTGTCCTGTCCTGACTGCAACAGACACTCTGGGCATGGATTTGGTGTCCAATTACGCGGAGCCAATTCTCCCATAGCCGGTATACACAGGTCCAGGAATCAAGGGGTGGAAACGGGCATGGCACCACTATTACCCCAGGGGACCCACTAGCAAAATTTTTGCTTGCTGTTCCCACAGCCCGACGCTCTGCTGGCCTAGAGGTCTTAGTTCCACAGGGAGGAATGCTTCCACCTGGAGACACTGAACTGGAATTAACACTGCCACCCGGCTTCCGTGGGCTCCTCATGCCTCGGAATCGACAGGCAAAGCAGGGAGTTCCTGCGCGGGCCGGGGTGACTGACCCTGACCACCACGGGGGAAGTGCACCCCTACTCCACACTGGAGGCAGGGAGGAGTATGTCTTACTGTTTCCGTTTCTCGGGAGAACCCCAATCAATACACTGCCTGATGTTAGAATTACAAAGATTTTTTGTTTTAAATTTCTGATTGCTCCGCATTTGGTGCAACGTTAAAGCATTAAGTTAAAATATCTTACAATTTTCTCAAATATTCATATATGATTTTCCCTCCTAATCTTCCTTCTAGTCGTGTAAATATACGCTAAGTAAAATTCAGACATTACAGAAGTATGTAAGTAGAAAAGGAACATTCCTTGAGATGCTGTAACTCTGAAACAACTATCTTAACTACTTGGTGCACATTCCTTCAGATTCATACTTTCCCTTCGCTGGTGAACAGACCTGCACGACTCCTTAATCCAAATAACTGTGTACTCGTCCTCCTCTTTCCAAAAGCTAAGTTCCTCACATCGCCTCACAACAATTCCATTTCCTGTCATCACCTCTGCACACACTAGTATCTTGTTTTCGAGCAATCTGTCACTTCTGAATTCTGTATTTAAACTGAACCACAAACTCATGAGCAGAGGGAACACCCCCCGTCCCCCTCTTGTTCCCACATCACAAGACCCTGGTGCCCGGGAAGAGCAGCTCCTTAATACAGCTCGTGTTAACCAGCCAGGACTTCCTTCAGGAAAGTGAGGAGCCCTCCCTCGATGGCGCCACTGACTGACCTTCACCAGAGTCCGTGGATGGTCGTCCTAAAGGACTGTCCCACCAGAGAGCTCCTCGGGGCTCCTGGAACTGACACAGTTTTCAGTTAGATGAGAGACGGCCACAGGGAAGAGCTTCCCAACGTTCTCAACTGGCAGCAGCATGAGGGCACGAGGCAGCCCTGCTGACGGCTCAGCCTGGGGGCACAGAGGGACCAGAGCGCATGCGAGGACTGGCTTCACCACGTGCGAGCCACAGCTGAGCTCGCCGCTCGTGGGGAGCTCTTCCTGCCCAAGTACCTGGTGCCCCGGCTTTGCCCCCGCCCCCCGCCCCCGTTCTCAGTTACCCCACACGTTGCCGAATCCCCAGTGCAGCGTGTACCACACTGTGCCATAACCCTCGGTATCTCAGTGCCAGGCACAGTCCCAACCCCGAGGATAGTGCCTGATTGTTGTTTGGACTGAATTGAAGTGGAAAAGCAGAGAGCTCACAGATGGAATCACAGACTGGTGTTTTGTTTTTTTTTAATTGAAATACAGTTGATTTACAATGTTGTGTTAGTTTCAGGTATACAGCAAAGTGATTCAGTTATATTCCTCTCCCTTATAGGTTATCACAAAATACTGGGTATAGTTCCCTGTGCTATAGTGTAGGTCCTTGTTGGTTATCCATTTTATATATAGGAGTGTGTATATGTTAATCCCAAATTCCTAATTTATCCCCCCCCCCCCCCCATTTTTTCCTTTTAATCAGTTGGCAGATAGCATTGACCATGGTTATTCTTTCAAAATTATAATATTTGTATCACAAAAATTGAGTAAAGAATGGATGTCTGTGAGAAAACAGAAACGAAGATGGTGCAGTTCTGTACAGAAAACCATAGTCATATTAAAATTAGCTGAACTTTCTCTTACTTCTCAGTTAAAGGGAGGGAGACCAGTATTTTAAAAATTATTGTTGGAGAATCCTTGGTTGCATTGCACTGTACATTTGGTTGCATTTCAATTTTTTAAAGCATGGTTATTAGGAAGACAATACCACATGGAAGGTATGAATCACCTATGGGAGGTCAACTCAGACCTAGGTTTTAGGCGATGTTTGTGCTTTCGAAGCTCAAAGCAGCACCAAAGAATTCTAATTAACTTGTCCTCATAACATCCCTGGGAAACTTCACAACTTTCTCAGAAGTCGGGGAGCATTTTCACATAAGACAACATACATCAAAGTTTTATCTAAGACCTTTCCATGACTTATCTATAAGCCAGCACGAAGATTCAGGCTCCTAAAAATCAGTCCAGAATACCACATGCTTTTGAGTGATTAATTTCAACCACATTGAGGTACAGATTGAACCACTTTTACAAAAACCAGATGGTCACTGAGCATTATGAAGAAGTCATATCCACCGAAAAAAGAAAAAAGAAACAAACAAAAGAAAAGAGATAGGAGGTGTAGTCTCCACCTACTAGGGTGATTCCGGAGAACAGTAAAAGTTAGAAGACAGCACTCTACGTGAGACAAGTGAGAAGGTCAGGCTCAGCTAAGCTACAGACTGGGTGATGAGTCTCTAAGTCACGGAGAGCTGACTGTCTGCTGACTGCTTGGAAGGCCCTGCCCACACCCCCACACGGGTCCCTTCAGCGCCTCCAAATGAAAGGGCCCAGCACAGCTCCATCTCTGGCACTCACCACTGTCTGACATATTCTGTTTACTTCTTTTTTTTTAAAGTATTTTAAATTAATTAATTAATTGGCTGCGTTGGGTCTGTTGCTGCGCGTGGGCTTTCTCTAGTTGCGGCGAGCGGGGGCTACTCTTTGTTGTGGTGCACGGGCTTCTCGCTGCGGTGGCTTCTCTTGTTGCAGAGCACGGGCTCTAGGCGCGCGGGCTTCAGTAGTTGTGGCACGCGGGCTCAGCAGTTGTGCCTCGCGGGCTCTAGAGCACACGATCAGTAGTTGTGGCACACGGGCTTAGCTGCTCCGCAGCATGTGGGATCTTCCCAGACCAGGGCTCGAACCTGTGTCCCCTGCATTGGCAGGCGGATTCTTAACCACTGCGCCACCAGGGAAGTCCCTCTTCTGTTTACTTATTGGGTTGTGGGACACTTTACACTTACAACCCAGAATATGTGCAATAGATGAAAGTAAGCAGCATAGGCAAACATTCACTGCGTTTTATGAGAACAACTGGTCAACCTGAACTACACCTACCTGCCGGTTTTCTCTTCTCAATTGAGAGGCCTTACTGAGACCTTATTTCCTGCTTACTTATTTCAATACACAGCCAAGAACACCACGTTGTCCCATCAATGAGTCCATGTTAAGAAATGAAACGTCATTATTCTTTTAAGTTATATGATACACAGAAATACACAAAATAAACACAACTTATAGGAGGGGAAAACCCAGCTGAGTTTCTTATCAAATTGATTTATGACTCTTTCACACTTTGAAAGGCTAGAAGTGAAATTCTGCGTTACCAAAACTATTACCAGGATGACTTACGTCATTTCCAACAATGCAATTATTAACAAAAAGTACTGGGGTGGCTAGCCTATAGAATTAATAGGCAAATGACACTGGGCTTACACCCCAATTAAAATGTACAAGACATAGTAGAGGACCCTGAGGCACTTCTTACACTTAGCAGGCATTTGCCCCACGCCAGACACCACGCTGGAGCCTGAGAGACAGCCGAGGCTGGCACTTGGCTCACACGCCCGAGAGGCTCTCAGGACAGGGAGACAGGCAGGTAAGTAACTGTACAACCATGGGCTCAGCGAGGTGCCAGAAACACTCTATGCAGAGAGAACGCGTGGGGAGGCTTCCTTAGCCACAGATCCCTGCAGGAAAGACATTCTCAGGTGTCTCCAAACCCCCAGGGCCAGGGGAGCTTCGCATTCCCTGCTGAAACACTAATTATCTAGAATTCCTTCAACAGGCAAGAGACTTCCCTTCTGCCCAGTACTCCCTTTCAGAACGAAAACTGGGGTGGGCTTTTTGACAGCTACAAACAAAAAATTATAATTATATATTCCCTAATATATTTAGCATTTAAGATTTCCCCTTCAAAATATTTCTCAGTGCTTAGTTTTCTGTGCATATGTGCTTCTGCAGTATAACTTACCATTCATTGGATCTCAGTCAATAGCCTGAAATACCTGAAATGCACTTTCAATCCTTTTTAAACCTAAATTCCACTTTAGCAACTCAGTATTTGCATTTAGCTCTATGTTCCTATTTATTAAAGCTCAGCTTTTTTTGCATCTTGCTGAAGGACCCACTGCTCTACACATTTCTGGAGCAAACGTTCTTTGTGAAGGGAATCATCAAAGGCAATGGTGGCCAAAGAATTCAGCCACTATTTTACTAACCTGTAAAAAACAAGAGTCAATTCTACTCCATCGTGAGTACTGTTAACCAAAAATGGGGCACACGCCTTGCCAGCCTCTGGGTGAGTCACAATCTCGCTGAGCCTCAGTTTGCTCATCTGTAAACAGAGGCATCAGCACCTAACTGACAGGACTGCTGCAAGAGTCAACTGCAGAGAAGAATAATTACCATTCACTCTGGACTCACCATCTGCTTGGTTCTTCACACATAGCACCTCATTTAATCCTCATGCCAAAGCCCTATTGGGTATGGAGGACCATCCCACCACAAAGATGAGGCAACTGAGGTTTAGAGGTGCTCAGCAGTTTGTCCCAAATCTCTCAGCAACTGGGAACAGAGCCAGGGATGACCCTGGTCAGTCAGACCCCAAAACCTGTCTTAATCTCTAAACTGCCCTCTCCTTCCTGTTAGAGACGATGCAAGTACAACCCGGGGGCCAGTGCCCGGACAGAACAAGCCCCATAAACAGCATCCACATTAATGGCTGCTATTAAGTAGCACATCGTTTTTTAACGTTGGTGAGAAATCCTCAGCCAGGAGAGTGGCCTGGGCATCATATCCCACCCTGTGTTCTCGTGATCATACAAACCCAAGTCGCTCCCTTCCTTTCAAGCCCCCAAGTCCACATGTGCCCCAACTTGAATCACGTCACCTGCACTCTCTCGTTCCCTCCCATCTGCTCCACTAGGCAGTCTCCGAAAACCCAGCCAACATTCCTCAGGGAGAAAACACGCAGCCCCGGGAGGTGATTTGCGCCCTCTGCCCCATTTCTCTGCTGCTGCAGGGGTGAAGCTGGACCCCGTGCTGAGTCTGGCCCAGCTTGTCCCACGCCGCCTACTCCCTCTCGCCTGAGAGCCTTTTCAGTAAACTGTTCAAACAAGAATCCCCAACTCAGGCTCTGCTTCGAGGGCACCCAGCTCACCAAAGACGCTCTGTTAAGTCTGGAAAAATGAGACTCATGAGAAACTTGGTGTTACCACAGCCAGAGGTTCTCAAAGTCTAGTCCCAGGTTCACCAACACAGAACAACCTGGGAACTTGTGAGAAATGGAAATTCTTAGGCTGCCACAGACCAAGTGAATCAGAAATTCTGGGGTAGGGCCCACCATCTGTGTTTTGGCAAGCCCTCCAGGAGATTCTGATGAAACCAGTTTGGGAGCTTACGTGCGCCATAAAGGCAGGGCAGCAGCTGTACCCGTTTAGTGGAAGATGCTTCAGCTCCAGGTGCTGAAAAAGCAAACCCAGCTCCTACCAGATGCCCCAGGGAGGGTGCTCCCGAGAGGCCTGAGCAGCAGGAAGACACACACCCACGCGGGAGGAAGGCAACAGGGAGAGGGGTCCTTTGTACATATCCGGTACATAATTATTTCTTCAGCAGAAGCCAGAAAGGCAAGATTCACTGTGTAAAATTTTTGGTAAGAGCAAGGGATTGACGGAAAAGGGAGGCCACTTGCAGAGTTAAACTTTATATAAAGTCAAGAGAAATCTGAGCCTTTACATTTATGAGGCTGAAACTTACTGCTGTCCTGTGGAACCCCGACTGACGGTCCTGGGGAGACTGCAGAGTCACATCACGGACACCTGACCATTTTGAACATGAGGTCATTTTTCAAGAGGACAGAAACCATCATCGACCAAAGGCTGTAGTGAAGAATAGTACACTACCATTATAAGGTAAAGAGAGCTGTGGTCTTGACTAGGACACGGCAATCACTGAGTGCCACTGCCACCCGAGGAAGCCTCCATGTCTGAGGACCGGATCAGAGCTCCGACAGGCAGACCCCATAACCTCCTCCAACTGACCTGGCAGCTTAGCACAGGTGCCCCAAGGTGTACACAAGGCAATCCACTGGGAGGCGGGGAGAAAATACTTTTCCTTGTACCTATTTGAAGTTAAAGTAAACAAAAATGTTATCAATATTTAACATATGAACTATAGTGGGGCCCTCTGGTCCCCAACTCGGAAAGGTTACCCAGGTCAGGTATGACAGGCCAGGCCCCAGAGGAGGAGGGGAAGCTGTGCAGCGCTGCTGCCGTCCTAGGCACGCGCACGGACGCACACCCAGGGCTGCGTTTCTGAGTGTGCACCCAGCTTACCTAAGCCAACCTCACAAGGAGGACAACCAGTTTTAAAAAGACATTGCCAAGGAAATGAAGGTGAAGATAAAACTAATTATGCAAGCACAAGGGTAAACAAGAAAATGGTAGGACCGACATTCTTCCTACTGTCCGAATGGGTTCTTCACCAGTGACAAAAGTACAAGGCTGATCTAGACAGCTCTGACAAGACATGGCCTGCATGTGTGTATTAAATAAACCTACATAAATATTAAATATGTATATATGTATAAACATACATATATTTCAAATTATCAAGAAAGAAATTACTGAGATGACCGTTGTAGATATTGACTGACAAGGACAACTGTGAATCAACAGAGGGCCTTCTAAGCACTATACCTTCAGACATTAATGACGGAATGAATCTATCAGATTGGCAAGACATTTAAAATTACTACTTATTTCACTATTTCACTGACATCGCATGCGTTCACAATTTCTCTTTTGTGTTTATGTTATAAGATACACACTTTTTATTGGTATAGTAGCATATAATATGTAAATAAATTTGCCATCTACTGGAGTACGTGCTTTTTTTTTTTTTTTTAAACTGATGGGGATTGGAGGTGCTTGTTCAAGGAAAGTTTGTAGCTCATGCTAAGGTATAAAAAATACCTTTACATTATTTCACTTCAGTAAATTTAAAAAAGGTTTATAGATAAAATTCTTTAATTTTTTTTTTGTTTGTTTGGTTTTGGTTTTTTTGGCGGTACGCGGGCCTCTCACTGTTGTGGCCTCTCCCGTTGCGGAGCACAGGTTCCGGACGCGCAGGCTCAGCGGCCATGGCTGACAGGCCCAGCCACTCCGCAGCATGTGGGATCTTCCCGGACCGGGGCACGAACCCGTGTCCCCTGCATCGGCAGGCGGACTCTCAACCACTGAGCCACCAGGGAAGCCCTAAAATTCTTTAATTTGATCAACTTTATCAAAATGGTAACTCTGTAAAACGATAACACAGTTAAATTTCATGTTTATCAGTAAACATTTTATCTTGTTAAATGTGATTTGTAGCATACAGTTCTGAGGCTAACAGACTGTTAAGCAATGGCTATAACATGCTAGCACCTTCTCTTCTGAGTACTGGAATCTGAAAGCCCGGTCAGAATTACCCCAAGTGTCAGAACATCAGCAACGCCAGGCCCAGGGAATTAGCATCTGCATGTCAACAGGCATCTCATATGCGTGGTTAAGTCTGTGAGGCAGAGCCCTACAGGACTAAACGTCCACATCGCCAGCTATGTGGTCACATAAAATGCTGGGACACCCACTCAGCATCCGGAAAAACCACCCAGGTGAAAGCTGCTAAGAAGGGAGCACATTTAAGCCCACAAGGTCATTCCTTGCCAAGCACCAACCCTTCCTGTCTTTTCTCCTTTCTCCTGTTACTTCAGCAGTCCTAGGACAAACTGCCAGCCTTTCAGATTCCCAGCAAACTAAGGATTACTCTGAACAGCTCCCAAACTGAGGCAGAGGAAGACATCTTTTTCAAAAGTGAACACTGGTGCCCGTGAGAGGAAGGTGCCAGCAAAGGCTCACATCCACACCTGCGCACACCTACACACACATCTGCACACGCACATCGAGGGTGTTCTCTACTTAGAAACCCCCTGACCGACAGGTGGACGGTAGAAACTGCCGGACTCAGATGAACACACGGCCACCACTCAGATGCAGCCATAGCAACGACCTGTGTTACCAAAACAGAACATACCAGTCACTGAGAGGTCACGATGGCTTTGTAATTTTGTTAAGGCACTGAAAAGTAAGAAAACTCATAATGGAAAAGAATCTGAAAAAATTGAGAGAACTGAATCACTTTGCTGTATACCTGAAACTAACAACACTGTAAATCAACTATACTCCAACTAAAGAAAACTCAACATCAGCTGTATATTAGTGGAAAATGGTTTTGCAGAGTCTACACAGGTGGTTTCACGAGTGAAAAGTGTTTTGCTTGGGGTGAAGGCAGCATATTAAACTGTGACTACAGCTGCCCCTCAGCGAAAGGCACTCTTCCTATGCAGGACGGGGGCAGCGTCATTTGCAGCAATGTGGGTCAGTGTTGCAGGAAGCACCGTCTGGCCTCGTGGTGAAGAGGCAGCCCTCAAAAGCCTCGGGGACCAGGCACTGGGCCGACCACCACTGGGAGCCGAGGATGCCGGCGCTGGGCCCCAGCGGTCACACCGGGTTGCGAGCCGCCATCCAGGAGAGGAGCCTGCCTGCCGTGAGCCTGGTTTGGAGAAGCAGTGAAACCTTCCCCACATGTGGTGTTTCCCAGGGGTAACAGGTTGACTTCCCAGATCAGATGGACTACGGACATCAGGCTCCCCAGGGCCAGCCCTAGGACCTGGTGAGGAAGGTGGGAAGCCTTTGGCTGTGTGTCCGGGCACTAGCTACCTGTTAGGTCATCACCCTGATGGGGCTCAGGACACACTTCCCCAACATGTGCACATGCTGGCGCGCTGGACATTTTACACTGAAGGAATCTGAGAAATGGCAGGAGCGGGAAGGGCTCGGACCTTGCCCTCATCCTTCCCCCCTGAAGCAGGTCATCGACCCTCACGGGAGAGGTGGCCTCCCCGTACCCCGAGGGAAGGGGCACCATCGTCTCTGAAGATGGAGGGATGTGAGAGGACTGGACAGACGAGCCTGGCTAAGCTCCCCCAGTTCCCTGCACTCAGCCACAGCCCTTCTGTCCTATCACGTTCCCACCACTTCCCAGTCCGCGTCAAACCCAGCACGAAACACTCAGGCTTGAGCACTCCTTCACGGCTCATTTCCTCAAGAAAGCTCTCGTGTCATGTAACACGTATATTAAATAAATGTGTATGATGCTTTGCTCTCGCGCATCTGTCCTTTAGTTAAGAGGCCCAGCTGAGAATGTAAGACGGGTAGAGAAGAGAGATTTTTACTCCCCTTCGACCCACTAGACTGCTGGAGCCCGAGGCAGGAAGGCCCAGTGCGAACCTAACACTGGGTGGTTTTCTGGGACTGGATCTGCCCTCACCACCCTGCAGAACATCTATTATCTCTCTTTCTAACTCTATTTTGACTTTCAAAGTTTCATGACATATGAAAAAATAGGAGGTCATCAGTATATTTCATACACCAAAATGAACCTATTCTCAATAAGCTAGGAGGGGGGCTTCCCTGGTGGCGCAGTGGTTGAGAGTCTGCCTGACGATGCAGGGGACACAGGTTCGTGCCCCGGTCCGGGAAGATCCCACATGCTGCGGAGCGGCTGGGCCCGTGAGCCGTGGCCGCTGAGCCTGCGCGTCCGGAGCCTGTGCTCCGCAACGGGAGAGGCCACAACAGTGAGAGGCCCACGTACCACAAAAAAAAAAAAAAAAAAAAGGTAGGAGGATAGGATTGCCAACCTAATAGAAGCAGTATTCCAGTTCCACCTGGGCCCAGGAACAGGTGAACTGGCTCTGCAGGTGAGGACAAGGGCCAAGGCCACAAATCAACCAAGAGGGGCCACGTCTCACTGTGATAACAAGTAATGTCCCGAATCTCACAGGCTTAAAATCGCACAGGTTTCTGTCTTGATTATGCTCCACAGCCGTGAGGGTGAGTCGGAGCTCTACTCCACACTGTCTTCACCGGGAGACCTGGGCTGATGGAACCTCTAGTGCCTGTTCCATCATCACCGGCAGTGCAGCGCAAGGGGGTGTGGAGAATCAAGCAAGCCTTTTCAAGGTTCTGCACGTATTTCATTGGCCAAGGTGAATTAACTGAAAACATCTAACTTGAAGGGAAGGAGAAGGGCAATCCTGCATGTCCCTGGAGAAGTCAGGGCACCAGCGTGGGGAGCACAGCCAGATTCCAAGAGGCACTTCTGACTCTGACCTGGTTACTCTGAAACTCAAGCGCCCACAGTCAAGGCAAATGTTTCCATAAAGGCTGACAAACAACAGCACCCTTGCTCCCAGGACCTCTTCCTGAACTTCCCTCCAGCTGCTCTCCACATGGTTGTCAGCTAACACCTAAAGTTCATCTTATTGTTGAAAATCCCTCTTGCAGAGCAAACACATTCTCACTTTTCATAATTACATCAGCTAATCCCATCATGGTCCACTTTCCTCAATCCCTGGTTAATGTCCTGTGAAGATAATGAAGCTGAAGCCTTACCACACCTCCAGCTGCCCTCCCACAGATTAGACAGAAAGCAGGCTAGGCCAGTTTCTCCAGGGTTCTGGTTGCCTGGGCTTAAGAAAAAGGCATGTACATTTCTTGTAGGGAAGTTACAACCAGTAAGTTTTAAAAAAAAAAAAAAAACCTCTCCCACTTATGACTACTTAAGTGAAACATCTTAAGTTATATCACAACATATGTGTATGTGTATAAAAAAAAGCCATCTAGAAGATGGGATTATAAAAGAGTTTTATATGCTTCCTGCTGTACATTTTTTACAAAATAAATATATTTATATAAATTTATATATAAAAGATTACATAAAATTAGAAAAGCTGTATTAAATTTGGTCCCTTTAGTATATTTTCAAAGGACCTATTTCATGACAATGAATTCCTTTTGTATACATTACCCCTCTGACTCTGCCTTTTTAAAGTAGCGCACCTGATGTAAAGAAAGCAGTTGACTATCACAGTACTTAAACATGACTTGTAAAACTGGACCTCTGTCTCAAAGAAGGCATGCAGAGTTAAGCTTTCTGTAAATGTTTGTTCATAGTCTGACCGAATTGCCTAAAATTAAGGAAAATTTTTGCCAAGAACATGCAAGTGATGAAGTCAGCATGAGGGCACGACAAAAGGGAGGAAAGAGGCAGAGCTCTGCTCTTGACACGACAGCAGTGACGGGATGGGCTGGAGGGAGAGGCAATACCGCGAACAGCAGTAACTACAGCAGCTACATTCACCAGGGCCAACACTCGGCTCGGCTCTCTGCTAACAGCATTACATGCATTTTCTCACTGAACCCTGAGCATTACTTCACTAGTGAGAACTACTTTTATCCAGACTTTCTGTGACGAGAAAACGGAGGCACAGGAAGACTTCCTACTTTGCTCAAGGTCTCAGCTGCTGCAGGCCGGGCCATGCTGTCAAGTCGGGGATCTGGGTCAAGGGCCAGCTCTCTACACCTCGCCCGCATCACACTTCAGATCAAATCCAGGAGGACTGAGCAGAGAACGGAAATATCAAACAACAGCACATCCAGCGTAAAACAGAATTGTACAGGTGTAGCATCTTTGAAAACTGACCATTTTCTAAGCTTTGAAGCAACAGGAGAAAAATCAAAGAAAAACAGGAGACTCAACTATAGAAACACCCGCATGCTCCTGTCAGGTCTGAGCGGACACCCCATTCCTCTGTGTCCAGCAACTCCTCATCCGCCCCGTGTGCCGGTGCCAGGACTGCCCATCATTGTGCCTCCCTGCCAGTTGGCTGGGATGACCATGACTCAGGCCGCCAACCAGGCCTTCCAGGCGGCTGCTGACGTCACAGCACCAGGGGTAGAGGGTCTACTTTTCACCTGGTGCTATGAGCCACTGAGGTCATGGAAGCTGGGGGCGATCAGAAACCACCTCCTGTGGAAGAAGCTGATGAGTGAATACAATCAACACATGGAGAAAGCAGAGCTGAAGACACCACCTGATGTGTGGACTGAAATACGTCCAAGCCAGACCAACCCAGGGCACTTCAATCATAAGAGGCAATAAATTCTGTGTTTGGGGCTAAGTTAAAGTCAGATCTATGCAACTGGCAACCAAAAAAGATATAACTAATGCTAACTGAAATTGCTAAATTAGTAAATTTAAAAGGTTAAAACAAACTAGGAAAAATGTGTCTATCAAATACAATAAAGAATTAAGAACAGAAAACGCTAAATAAATAAATAACCGGAAATGCTCAGTTTCCCTAGTGAGCGAAGAAATGCAAATGTAAACAGATACAGTGGCAGTGTAGGACGGTGGATGACTTACCCATTATCATCCAATCCCGACACACTCCCTTCCTTATCTGCCTCTGCTGATTTCCTAGGCTCCCCCCCCGCCACCGGCCCCCGACCTCCCTTGTAGTCAGGACTGGTCATATATCATAGTTCTGGCCAATGAGATGTGAGTGGAAAGCAGCCGAAGCCACCCTACCCTGCTTTCTCTTGCCTTATACTCTAATGCGGTGGAGCGAACTGCAGCAGTCATCTTATGGCCATGAGGAAAAGGCCAAGAGAATGGCAGAGATGCTGCTTCAGGCTTTTTTAAAAAAACTGGCAGCAGCCACTTGCCTCTGGGCTTTCTATTATGTGATTCAAAATCCTATTTCTATGAGCTACAGTTAGGCATATGTTGTTACTTCATTCAACATATTACTGAGTGCCCACCACATTCCAGACACTATCCTAGGCTCTAGGAATACAGAGCAAAGCAGAAAGGGCTTGATCTTGTGGAGCTTCCTTACAGCACAGAGGAAAGCACATCTAAGCACTACAGACAGCATTAAGCATCTATTCATAAGCAAAACTAATAACAACAAAAGGTCACTGTGAAATACAACATCCAATGCTGGTAAAGTCACAATAAAACTACAATCGGACTCCAAGACAGCCTGGGTCACACTGGAAAGCAAGCAGACCACATGTATCAAAGTAGCCCACTCCCACTCCTAACTCGTTCTCCTTAATCCAAGAATTCCATGCTTTTTACACCAGGTATGGAAATACATTTGGAAGCCCCTGCCATTCAGTATTTCTGGTCTAGTTTAAATTTTATCTTAGGGGAAACATGTAGTTGCTAAAAGAATATTTTTTTAAATACTCACCAAATTTGCTTCTTTCTGTTTAAATTTCCTGAGCAAACCCTCATAAAGTATAGCCGATTCTAAACTGCTGCTAATGATTATTTGGCTTCCATCACAGCTCCCTGTGATCCTCTCCTGTGGGCATGATGAACTTTAAAAATGCAATTATTATAAGGAAACAGAAAATAAAAGCTAAAGACCTTGCTGTATACAAGGGCTGTACTTGTTATTCAATTTCCCAAGATATATCCATATTATTCCATTTCATAATAAAACACTTCCTTATGGTTTTTATTTTAAATTTTACAAAAGGGAATAAGTACCAACTCTCATCCCCTACCTGCCCCCCAGACACAAATACATGCACAAACACTATACAATCTAAAGAAAGAAATCCTTACAGTACTAAAGTTGTCTCCACGCTGCTATTTATTATTTCAAGTATTTCCATTTTATTCCTATTTTAAAATAAACATAGTACCCATACATAATAAAATAAATGCGCTAGTTGATGGAAATTCTTCACTCGAGTTTTTAATTTCCACAAAACCACTCCGTAAACAGTGTGCTTCTCTCTATCGTCTGACTTTTCAAGTACTTGGTACACAGGCTGCGATCTTCTTAGATCTTCTGTTTGCTCCCTTTCCTGCTGTGATTTGATTTTCCCATCTGTTGGGCATAGTAACAACTTCTCCGTTATCTAGGAAACTGTCACATAAACACCCTATAGATGTTCTCTAAAGACACTTCCAGTTACATAATGTATTTGATGAAATGAAGTATAAAGATTGATAGGCCAAACAGAAGGGGTCAACCTTCTATTCAAATGAGGTTGAACACTTTGCGGGATAAAGTTAACTGCAGGAAGAAGTCAACAGTACAATAATGTTTGTAGATAGTTGCAGCTAGGAGTCCTTACTGCAGTAACTGACAAATTGGAATCAGATTGTTATTTTTTTTAAGTTGAAGATGCTAACATATCAATAAGG
The DNA here is from genome assembly GCF_000442215.2 of Lipotes vexillifer. Lineage (NCBI taxonomy): Eukaryota > Metazoa > Chordata > Mammalia > Artiodactyla > Lipotidae > Lipotes > Lipotes vexillifer. The sequence goes on along the minus strand of NW_006777895.1, from coordinate 3,336,111 downwards.
AGAAAACAACCTAAACATCCACCAATACATGGCTGAATAATTAAATAAATAATGGCCCATCCATTCATTTGAATAACAATCTTTTTCTTTTTTTTTTTCCTCTCTCTTTTTTTAAAAAAAGTGTACTGATACGAAAAGAAGTTCACATATAGTCACGCAGAGAGAAAAGCAAGTTGCTGATCAGGTGTACCGTGATTCAGCTCTGTTTTACAAAAAGCTGTGGACATTTATGTACATGTTACGTGTCTTTCTGCCTATTCTTGAATGCACAAAACAATTCATGAAGAATATCAAACTGCTATCCATAGCTGCTTCCCCAGATACTGGAGAGGGTATTTCACTTCATGTATTTCTTTATTTCTCACTATGCAAATGAATGACTTATGTTTTAAACATGTTTTAACACTATTCAAACCAAATAAAACTACCTAGCCTGGTTGCTTGCTTATTCACGTGCACATCAATTTTTGTTCAACAATCTGAACTGGGCTATACTCTCCAACAGATACCCTAACCTTAAATCAAAGGCTCTTCCCATACTTGAGGTGTGAGGGGTGCCACTGGGCTCTGGCCATCTTCTGGCCAAATCCATACTTATTAATAATAGAAATTTCATCAAAAGCATTGTTTGCCAACTCCAAGGAAAGAGGCACACCACACGATTCATATGGCCCTTTATAGCATTTTGCGATTAATTATATTAATTAAAACCTAAGAAATAATTTGTACAATAAAATCCCCAAATCCACCTCTACTGATCTCCATTCGAAACATGTATTTTTATGTATACGATAAGAAGTACAGGGGGAAAAAATGCTGTCTCACTTTTACCTCAGGGAAAAGTTGCCTTTTACTGATTTCAGTTGTAGGTTTTAGTGAGAAAATTAAATCCTTTGCCTATTAAGATACTTTCAGCAAAACCTACCATAGCCGGCAAAACTATGACACTGTTTACTTTGGTCTCATGTATCTCTTTGAAACATGAATCAGCAAACGCACATCATCCTGAGCTGGGACATTCCTCCTCAAACCTCAAATAAGGATCAGAGATCCTGAAGCTGGACAGAGTGACAACAGACCTGTGCTCTTCTCGGTAAATACTGGCAGTCACCATGGAAACTGCCCCGAGGTGGGAAGTGTCACCTTTGCTATCACCACAGAACTCAGAACAACTGTGATCCAGTCTAGTCTGTGCTTTATAGTTCTTAGTAAGATTTCAGTTGTGACACTGACCATAATTTACAGAGTTAATTTACTTTTGACCATAATTTACAGAGTTTACTTTGATTACTTCAGGAAGATATTTTTAAATTTAAACTAAAATTTTTTTTGGCGACTGTTTTTTAAAATAATAACATAATTATACATATGCAGAAAAACGGTACCTTTGATGAGGGCTTTCTTTGATTCATTAGAAAAGGAGTATACTATTTTTCTCTAAGAATCTTACTTGATAGATGAGACCAAATTTTATTACTAGTCTTGTATATAAACAAAATTTCAAGGCTTATTATTTGCTAGTTAAGCAGGGAAATTACTAAGTCCTATGCCATATGAATTGGATGGAATTTGGCAATCTGCTAGAATAGATGGAAAACAGAAAAGATGTGGTTATTTATATTTACTCTAGCTAAACCATTTGAGATACCTGAATCTCTTAAAGCAGCAATTTTCTCTAAGCAACTATGTTATATGCACTAAAATAAGACAGCAGAACTGATTATAGGATTCAGTTTGGGGGGCTTCCCTGGTGACGCAGTGGTTAAGAATCTGCCTGCTGGGCTTCCCCGGTGGCACAGTGGTTGAGAGTCCGCCTGCCGATGCAGGGGATACGGGTTCGTGCCTCGATCCGGGAGGTTCCCACATGCCGCGGAGCAGCTGGGCCCATGAGCCATGGCCGCTGAACCTGCGCGTCCGGGACCTGTACTCCGCAACGGGAGAGGCCACAACAGTGAGAGGTCTGCGTACCACACACACACAAAAAACCAAAAACCAAAAAACAAAAAAAGAATCTGCCGGCCAATGCAGGGGACACGGGGTCGAGCCCTGTTCTGGGAAGATCCCACATGCCGCGGAGCAAGTAAGCCCATGCGCCACAACTACTGAGCCTGTGCTCTAGAGCCCGCGAGCCACAACTACTGAGCCCGCGTGCCACAACTACTGAGCCTGCACCCTAGAGCCTGCAAGCCAAAACTACTGAAGACCATGCGCCTAGAGCCCATGCGCCACAAAGAGACACCATCACAGTGAGAAGCCCACTCACCGCAACGAAGAGCAGCCTCCAGTCGCCACAACTAGAGAAAGCCCATGCACAGCAACGAAGACCCAATGCAGCCAAAAATTAATTAATTAATTAATTAATTTTTAAAAATTTACTTTTGGGAGGAATGAGTTAGAGTCATTCACATGCACATTCATGAATATGATTTAACTATGAAAACTAAGTTCAATTTGCAAAGATTCAATGAAGGCAGATCACTTAGAAAGATTTCAGTTGAATTGAAGGTGATCCGACTGTCAAAAATCAGAGACAATAATCTAGAGAGAGCGCCCACTGTGAGCCTTCCCTTCCAAGTGGCTTTCGTTCTGCTCACAATAAACAGCTGTAAACATTACACTGAACATTCAAACTTTAAACAGGTGAATTGTATGGTATGTGAATTAAAAAGAAAGAAACGTGTGTGTGTGTGTGTGTCTGTCTGTCTGTCTGTCTCAGGGTAAATGGGGAGGGGGGGGTAAGAAAGATAACCTGAAATCCCATCAGTATCTTTCTTGAGTAAAACACTGGCAGTGTGGTATTTCATGGCAAGTAGCACATGCCTTGGACAATGGAAAAAACATCATGGAATCCATGTAGCGAACATATGGAAAAACTATTTTACTGGTTAATTTGCTGCTCAGAAATTATGCTTTAAGTTAAAGTAAAACATTTAAAGTAAAATGCATCATTTTTTAATCGACTCCTTACCTTATCCAACTTTTCTCTCTCTTTTTTCTCTTTTGGAGTAACTAACCACCTGCCAGTCTCAATTCCTTCAAATAAGGACATCTACCAAGGCATGCTACGTTGGAGAACATCTTGAAGCTTTAAGATACACGTGTAACTGGCGGGTGCTCATTTAATACATAAGGCATACAGCAATTTTGATGTCCTACATGAGAAGTGATCTTCAAATTTCCATTTGCACTTTGGTATAATTCAATGAACTTGCATTAAAAGCTTTAACTGACAACTATACAAACAGCTCCACATTTACTACATGGCAGCATGATTCCCTCTCTGCTTTAGCCCCTACCTGCTCTCCCAACTGTACTGTACAGTTTCTTCTATCCTCTGCTTTTACAACATTTTCCTATTTTGACTACCTTCTCCCAATTTTCCCTAACCTGTTTATTTCTGTAATCACTTTGAGATGAGAGAAACAAACAGAAAATAAACTAATTCTTCCTCAATTTTCAAAGTTTTAAAAAACAGGTAACACTGTGTGCTAGATACAATTCTAAGTACTTTCCAAGCTTTAACTCATTTAGTTCCCTTGACAACCCTATGAGACAGGAATGATAACTGTCCCCATTTTGCAAATAAAGATATAGAAAACAGTAACGTTTAGGAATTTGCCCAAGGTCATTCAGCTAATAAATGGTTACGTCAGATTTCTACTCCAGGCAGTCTGGTTTATGTCTGTATGCTCAGATACAGCCTTTCTGAATAGGGACTGTCCTATCTGAACTTTGTAGCTATATTAAACTGTAGTCAAGGAATTAAGGGCTCCTTCTTACGCATGAAATAAGTTACGTCTGTAATATGTTATTTTGTTTTAAAAAAGAAATTTATATACATTAAATTAGTAAAAAGATGGGTTTACGCCACTGTGTCTCTTAGCACCTATGAACACCTTATGCAGGTGTTGTTCTCTTGAAAGAGGGCTAGAGTACAAATCTCTTAGTAAATTTCACTGTGTCACCATGAAAGATTGGATGTTCTCCAAATTATATCTAATTAATGTTTTACTTTGTTAAATTTTGAAAATTCACTGTTTTATTAAGGTCTGAGCACTGAAATTCCAAATTTATTATTCTAATTCAGAAATAAAACTTACAATTAATAGGGGCAGTGATCTGACAATTGTGGCTAAGATTAAATAAAATAATGTCTGGGGTGAATATTTCAGCTAGCCAACTGCAATCTTTATAATCAAGATATTATACAGAGTATCTGTAAGCTTTTCCTTAATCAACGTAAATTGAGCTACATGGCACCATATTTGTTGGCAAGATGATTATGGGGAAGAAGGGAGAATCAAAATTAACACTGAATAAGGAACTTTATGTACCAAGCACTACAGTAAATGATACATACAATGTATAAATTATAATGTATATTTACATAGTGTATATACAATTATATGGGTGTATATATGTAGATACAATATATGTATATATGATATATGTGCATATTAGCTTAACCCTCACAACTCCTTGAGGCGGAGGTATCACCATTTCACAGAACAATCTGAGGTTAAAAGCTTGCTCAGGGGCTTCCCTGGTGGCGCAGTGGTTGAGAGTCCGCCTCCCGATGCAGGAGACATGGGTTTGTGCCCTGGTCCGGGAAGATCCCACATGCCGCGGAGCGGCTGGGCCTGTGAGCCATGGCCGCTGAGCCTGCGCGTCCAGAGCCTCTGCTCCGCAACGGGAGAGGCCACAGCAGTGAGAGGCCCACGTACCGCAAAAAAAAAATAAAAAATAAAAAAAAGCTTGCTCAGGTGACACATTTACTAAACTGAAAGGCAGGATTTGAAGCCAGAGTCTGCTGAGATCCAAGATCCCATGCTCTTTCTGCCACGTGGCATTGCTTGTTTTGACCAAAACCATCCCTTGTGGGCTATCACATACAGTACAACCTAATTAAAGGTGAGCTGGAAGCCCTGACTGCACAGGTGAGAAATAATAGCAGCCAGAGGCAACAGAAAGTCAGCAAGAACGGCCTTGGAATGTTTGCCTATAATGAACTGTCATCATAAGCCCCTGATAATTTTACCAAGATCACCATTTTAGTGGGTGATGGAAGTGGAAGGCCAGTAGGTGCTCATGCACCTTTTCTATTTTTCTTGGTAATTACTGAGTGACCTACTGAAATAGAGCCTACATTCACAACAGCACCTCCTGAGGCAGGTGAGGGCATCTGCTTTCCAGGTGAAAGCATCCATTTGTTTATTGTCGTCAACGGACTCTTAACCCAATTAAAAGCCTAACTTTGGGGCTGCGTACCGGGAGATATAATCTGGAATTAGTTTCAGAATTCTTAAAGCTACTGCTGGGAAGTTTTCCAAGCAGATCGTTTGATATTGCAGTCTCTTCATGTTAAACACTCTCCAAACATTTATAAGGTGAGCCCTTGACTACGTTCCAAAGCAATAAGGCCCGGGACGTCTTGCTCCTAGAGTCCTTCAGTGACAACCAACAGGGGCACATTCAGGTCCGATGCCAGATGGCTACAGAGTCAACCGCTCATCCTAGTTTGGGTGACAATGCCACTTTACCCCATCTTAGTCAGCCAGCTAATGGCCTGTCAAACAATTAAAACGCATGGCCTTAAGAAAGCATCAACCACTGCCAACTAAGAAGAAGACAGAAAGTTAAAAGCTAAACAAGCATATAGTTCTTATACTAAAAGGCACATTTTCAAAATTAAATTACTTCGTCATGATGTCTACTACATTCAGGGAATGAAAGAATTGGCTTTCTATGCTAGGAAAAAATTTGTGTTCAGAATATCTGAGGTAATTTATTTTAAAGAAAGAAACTACGGTCATACAGAAGGTTAGAACAGAGCTCACGAACTTCACCAAAGTCTCCCCACCAATCCTACCAACCAGACTCAGCCGTCACTGCTAGACCCACCTCCTCTATCCACAAGTCTTGTGATAGATAACGTCTGATTCTGCAGTATGCATCCTCATCCATTTACTCCCTGCCAAATCCAGATATTTCTTTGCTCTCATTTTCTTCCAAAGCCTTATCCAAGCCACATCCAACTCCTACGAGACAGTCACCCACTTTGGAACTCTTTAGAAGGGGGTTCACCGAGTGTGCTCATCTAGTCAAGCCCTGCAGATCAGAACAAAGCCCCTTTGATGGTCCGCAGTTCCCACCCTGACCCCACCCTCACCCCGTCACAGTACATCCATGGGCCATGTTCCCAGGTTTTCACTCAGGCTCCACCTGCGCACTCAGAATGGCCAGGCTGTGCTCTCCTGGGTCCCTCGGGCCCTCCAAGTCCAGCTCAGAGCACACTCCCGGTCGCTGTGGGCTCGCCTATCATCCCCACGCTGCTGTGGGTTAGTCAGTTATCTGTCCATCCTATAATGCTAATGTTCCATTTCTTTTCACCTTTATAAGGTTCACCTCCAGACTAGTTGCCCACAGCCTTGAGAACAGGCACTACCCCAACCCAAACGATGTAAATCCACACCTTGGTAATAACAGCCGAAATATGTATAAAATTGCTGTGTGCCACGTTTAGTTGAATCGTTCCATTACAATACTCACAAGAGTACGCAGAAGTAAATATAATCATTCCCATGTTACAGACAGGGAACGGGATACAAGATTTCACAGAATTCACCAAGTCGTGTTCTCATCATCACTGGCACCTGCCAAACGTACCCCGGGAGCTGGTGTTACTCTGAGCAGGAGTAAGGCCGGGGGTGGGGGGGGGAGGCGGCATCCGGGTCTGAAGTCACAGGACTGGGCCTGAATCTAGCTTCTACACCTTAAAGGCCACGGGACTTTGAGGCAGGTGCTGAGCAGAATGGTCCAGGGCAAGATGGGTTCAATTTAGTCCCAGATTCAACAAACTGTGCCAAACTGCTCCAGCAAATACTTCTCATGATGCACTGGGGGCTCAATCAACCGTGTGACCTTGATTCTTCTCATTCCACTTTCAGCACCCCCCCTCTGCCTCTGAGGACCTCCTTTCTGATTTCCCAAGATTAATGGTATTTATTATGGTATTTAACTCACTTATGTGAAAAGGACATTGCTCTAATTAATATGTCAATCTTTGCTGTAATGACACCTCAACTTCTCACACAAATGCCAGAGTTCCTCTCCAAAGTCTCAAGGCACACACAGGGGTGGGGTCAGTGATGGAACTTCCATTCATCCAGGCTTCCCTGGTGGCATGTCCTGCACCACAGTACAGAAATAGCTCATTTCATCCTTACTGCGGGCCTGTGAGGTAGAGCTTATCTGTTAATCAACATTTCAGAGGTAAGAACCTAGCTCAGAGATTCATGGGAATTCCACCAAAAAGAAACTAGTAAGGAATGGCAGACCAAGGATTCAACTCCCAGTCTGCTGGGCTCCAAAGCTCTTTCTCACCCATTCTACCGCCTGGAGGAATATGGCAAATGGAGAGGGGAAAAAAGAGGGATCCTGTCATCCTCGTGCAGGGAGAGGTCTACCGTGCTGAAGGGACAGGTGAAGGCCCCCAAACTTCACAGGGCACTGAAACCTCCACTTCTCAAGGTTTAGCGGGCACAAGAGGCCATGGACAGAGTCCCAGACTAAACAGATAAAGTGCCCAAACCGCAGAGCAGCCAGCCAGCCAGATGCAGCCTCAGAAATCTGTTTCTGAAAGTTTCACTCCCGACCGTCAGTTGAGTACCAAAGAGCACGCTGACACCTCCAGAGGCTTCTGAAGAACACGGGAGACAGCATCCCAGTGTCAGGCCAGAGCCACGCACCCAGCACCACCGCCGCCTCCTGCTGCTGCTCTTCCAACTGGCACGTGTAGCCCTAAGTGTCCACTATGCCGACACCAGAGATAAAAAAGACAGCACCGGGCTTCCCTGGTGGCGCAGTGGTTGGGGGTCCGCCTGCCGATGCAGGGGGCGCGGGTTCGTGCCCCGGTCTGGGGGGATCCCGTGTGCCGCGGAGCGGCTGGGCCCGTGGGCCACGGCCGCTGGGCCTGCGTGTCCGGAGCCTGTGCTCCGCGGCGGGGAGAGGCCGCAGCGGTGAGAGGCCCGCGTACGCAACTAAAGAAAGCCCGCGCACAGCAATGAAGACCCAACACAGCCAAAATTAATTAATTAATTAATTAAAAAGAAAAGAAAAAGTGCACATTAAATTCACAATGAGATGCCATTAGACAGCTATGCCAATGGCAAAAAAAAAAAAAAAAAAAAAAAAAAGCGCCTACCTGAAAAGGGTTTCCTGTCTAGTGAGGAAGACAAATAATCTCACTGCACGTAATGAAATGCCATATCCAAGTAAACACAGATTACTGATATTAAGAGAGAATTCATTCTACTTGGAGTTTCATCAAGAAAAGTTAAATATTCTTAATTTGAGCTTTTAGAAAGATAAATGCAACTCTACTATTGTCATTATTAAAGAATAAGTACGCCTGAATTGGTCTTCTTGGTGACAGTTTACATCTTCAGCTCAGAATGCAGGGTTCGTCCCACACAGCAAGTCACAAATTCAGTCACGTTACCCCCGCATTGTAAAATATGCCCCGCGGCTCTAATGAACATCGAGTCCGTAACAGAAGAAGAAAGTAGGAAGCAGCGCCCTACATTTGGAATTCAGGTCAACAATCAATTATCCACAATTCTGAGCTCTAGAAATCTCTGAAAATCCGATGTTTTTCACTAACTCATTTGATGTTAAAACCTAAGCTGACTTATTACTTGGCCACAAATCATGTTCTGAACTGGCACATGGCTCAGTTAGGCCTTTATTCATCCATTTAGGGAGCTGTGCTGAAATACTATGTTTGGTTACAGTGTTACCCAGCTCTGCGAGGAATCTTTCACACTCCATGGTATGTGCGTCCGATACCTTCTAAAATTCAAAATATTCAGAATTCAAGAACAGAGTCTCAGATAAAATTATGGTGCTGTATTTGCTTTCGGAAGCATAGAGGAAGTAAGAAATCAAAGAAACACTACTTTTCACTGTCAGGTAAAAAGTATCTATCTTCCTGCCTGCAGACATTCCCCCAAATCACCAAGAATCAGAGCAAAACATACAAATGAGTCACAGTGCGCCACACCCTGGTCAGGAAACCCTCTCCGGCTCCAGTCCCCCCCCCCCCCCCCCCCCCCCCCGCCCTCCAGCCCCCCGCCCACACCGCCCCGCCGTTACAGGGCTCTGAATGGCCCTCCACCTGGCACACCCAGCGGGCCGCTGCCTGGGCTGCATCCATCTTCCTCACCAGACAAGAGCACAGCTGTCGTCATTGTCTTTCTGTCTGGGGCCCAGCAGAGTGCCTGGGCTCTTTCCCAACAGAAATTCATCTGTGTAGTCCCTGAGTCACCCCAACTCTAGATACAAACCACCCTTACCGAACTGCCCTACCCTCAGCAACGCTGAGCAACACCTGGGCCGCCGTGTTCCTCCTGGCACTCTGCTTTGCTTGAAAGTTGTGAGATAGAATCAAAACTGAGCTATTTAAGGCCTGGCTGCTGAACACAGAAAGGCCATTTGAGGGCTGAGAAACTGTTCAGCACAACTGTTTCCTAACTCTACATTATTGCCAAAGCAAGGGGATGTGTGGTCTGGAAGGTGGGGGGGGGGGCTGTGCAGAGCCTGCACCCTCTGTGAGGGTCTCCTAAGTGTGCTCCATTCTCACCAGATCACAGTTTTCATATATAAGATAGAGTAAAATTAAAAACTGTCGGCTGGGACTTCCCTGGCAGTCCAGTGGTTAAGACTGTGAACTCCCAATGCAAGGGGCACAGGTTCGATCCCTGGTCTGGGAACTAAGATACCCCATGCCACAGGGCATGGCCAAAATTTTTTAAATTAATTTTAAAATAAAAGGGCTTCCCTGGTGGCACAGTGGTTGAGAGTCCGCCTGCCGATAGGGGATGTGTGGTCTGGAAGGGGGGGGGGGGGGCTGTGCAGAGCCTGCACCCTCTGTGAGGGTCTCCTAAGTGTGCTCCATTCTCACCAGATCACAGTTTTCATATATAAGATAGAGTAAAATTAAAAACTGTCGGCTGGGACTTCCCTGGCAGTCCAGTGGTTAAGACTGTGAACTCCCAATGCAAGGGGCACAGGTTCGATCCCTGGTCTGGGAACTAAGATACCCCATGCCACAGGGCATGGCCAAAATTTTTTAAATTAATTTTAAAATAAAAGGGCTTCCCTGGTGGCACAGTGGTTGAGAGTCCGCCTGCCGATGCAGGGGACACGGGTTCATGCCCCAGTCCGGGAAGATCCCACATGCCGTGGAGCGGCTGGGCCCGTGACCCATGGCCGCTGAGCCTGTGCGTCCGGAGCCTGTGCTCCACAATGGGAGAGGCCACAACAGTGAGAGGCCCGCGTACCGCCAAAAAAATAAAAATAAAAATAAAATAAAATAAAATAAAAATAAAAAACTGTCTGCTGACAATACCTTAAGGTAAACAAAACCAGGAAGCTGTCCGTTTTTATCTTCAAACTCCTCTTAAGATCAAGGAGGTATGTGTAAATCCTATCGTTAAAGTTTTAAATCATAACTATCACCAAGTCCTGTTCACTTTTCTTTTAAATAACTCTCGAATTTCCTGCTCTCTACTCCTACTGCCACCACCCTAACCCAGTCCCTAATCATCTATTACAGCACCCCTAGGTGATCTCATCCAATCTAGTGGGGTTTTTTTAAAGTGGCTTTAAATACCAGTTATACAGAGCTAACCCCCAATTTTTATCTGCAGCCTGAATGTCCTCCCTGAACTCCAGATTCCTTTATGAACCTGCCCACCTGACATCACTGCTTGGATTGATAGCCAAGGCATCTCAAGCTGAAGCTCAAAGCATTAAGTCCTGAATTCTTGCCCCAAATGTGGTTCTCAATCTTTACTACCCCAGTAAATGGCAACTCTATCCTTCCAACTGATCAGGCCAGAAAGCTTTGAGTCCTCTCTTTATCTCACGCCTCAAATGTGATTCGTTGGCAAATCCTGTCACCTCTACCAGAATCCACTCTCACCATCATCACATGTGCCACCAGCCTGTCTCTCTCCTAGGAGACTCCTGCAGCCCTCACTGTCTCCCTGTTCCACTCCGGTCCTCCTATGGCCTCTAGACAGCACTCAGATTTCTGCCCTCCTCCCTTTTAGGGCAAAATCGTTCTCATGGCTCCTCCTGTCACCCTGGGAAGATGATTCCGAAAAGCTCTCTCTTGCCCCCTGACTTTTCCAGGTCCAAATTTCCAGTTAAATACAAGTTCGCTTGTGCTTGGATAAGCCACTGTCACCTCTAACTCAACATTTCCAAACTGAACTTATCTTTCCCCCCAGAACTGGGACCCCCATCCCAATCACTCAATTTTTATACATGATATCACCATACTCCTAAGATAAAAACCCTACAGTTACTCAGGTCTCAATGCACTGGAACATATTTCTATCATAACACTTGGGGCAGATTATAAAAATGGCCACAACTCATCCTCTTCCCCTTTGCAATGTGACTCTGCAGCTACTCCATCCATCAGGGGTCAGAGCCTAGTCTCCATCCCTTAAACCGGGCTTGCTCTGTGACCATGGCCAACAGAAGGCCGCAGAAGAGAGGATGTGTCAGTCCTACGTCTAGGCCTCGGAAGACCCTGCACACGTCTGCTTTCTCTCTCTTGGAATCCTGCCCAGTTGCCATGAAAGGAAGCCCAGGCCAACCTGGATGCCTGCTGGACGAAGAAGGACGTGTGGCCTGGTTGCCCCTGTAATTCCAAAGGACAGCCTGCCAACCCGCAGAGCACAGCTAGCTAGCTGGCCAGCGGCTGGCCGCAGATTCGTGGCTAGCGTGGCTAGCGTGGCTAGTATGGTCGAGCACAGAAGAGCCGCCTTGCTCAGCCCAGCCAACTGCTTACGCACAGAAGCCTGTTCTAAATAAACAGCTGTTGTTTTCAATACTTCATTTTGAAACGGTTTGTTATGCTACAATAAATAACCATTACAGAACTTAATTTGATGCATTAAAAGAGAACATATTAAAACGTCCTAGCTCACAGAAGGCCCTCGATAGATGTGTGTCGCATTCCCAAATGTGGTTACATGGAGGTCGGCCTCCCGCTCCATTTGGTTCTTCAAAGGCGCAGGTCCCATCATGTTTTCTCTCTGTGTTCTCAGCACCCAACATGGTGTCCAGCACAAGTGCAGAGGCTCAAAATATAGGCTAAATGAATGTCAAGTGACGATCTGAAAAATGTGCACTTCCAGGGCGAATTCCTTTCACACTTAGAACAACAGAAAACCTTACAATTCAACGTAGGCAAGCTACTTAACTTTTCTAAGCATCTGTTTCCTCATCAATTAAAAAAAAAAGGAGATAAGAGCACCTTCCTCACATAATAATTCTGAGTTTAAATTTAATAATTCACGTCATATCCTTAGCATAATACCTGGCACATAAAAAGTCGTATGTATGTGTATTAATATTACCCACTGGCTTTTCTCTTTTCAAGTAAACTATAAGTTACTTAGTAACAGTGATGTTACTTTGTGCTTTTTTTTATTCCCATCCTGCATAACACTGCTGAGCATGTAGTAGACACTGATAAATACTTCAGCAACGGATTGATTTCAAACTCTACACAAGAAGCTCAAATGGCTTCCCACTGCCTATTAAAATTTCAACTACTCTCACGCAGCAGCAATAAAAAAAATCTTACTACCTCTTCCATCCCATATTATATAATATCACATAGTCTCTCATTAGAAAGGCATTCAGATGTGAGCAACAGAAACCTCAGAAACAGTGTCTCAGACAAACAGGAGTTTTTCTCTTCCATGAAACAGAAGCCTGGAGGCAAACAGGTGCTGTCACTTGTCCGGGGCTGTCTAAAGTTTCTACGATGAACTGAATGTGTCCCCCCCAAAAATCACATACTGGAATCCTAACCCCTAAAGAGATGGTATTAGGAGGTGGGGCCTTAGGGAGATGACTAGGCCATGAAAGTAGAACTTCATGAATGGGATTTGTGCCCTTATTAAAAGGACCCCCAAAAACCTCACCCCAAAAAACCTCACCCCCCCACAAGGGCTTCCCTGGTGGATCAGTGGTTAAGAATCCACCTGCCAATGCAGGGGACATGGGTTCGAGCCCTGGTCCAGGAAGATCCCACATGCTGCAGAGCAACTAAGCCCGTGCGCCACAACTACTAAGCCTGCGCGCTACAGCCCGCGAGCCACAACTACTGAGCCCACGTGCCGCAACTACTGAAGCCTGCGTGCCTAGGGCCCGTGCCCCGCAACAAAGAGAAGCCACCGCAATGAGAAGCCTGCGCACCGCAACAAAGAACAGCCCCTGCTCGCTGCAACTAGAGAAAGCCCATGTGCAGCAACGAAGACCCAATGCAGCCATACAAATAAATAAAATTTAAAAGAAAAAAAAAAAAAAGCAGAACCTCACCCACTTTCTTCCAAGTGAGGTTACAAGAAGTTGGTAGTCTACAACTTGGAAGAGGAGAGCGACCCGAACCCAACCACGCTGGCACACAGATCTCATACCTCCAGCCTTCAGAACTGTGACAAATAAACTTCTGTTGTTTATAAGCCACCCAGTCTATGGTACTTTGTTACAGCACCCGAAACGACAGACAGTGCCAGAGCCAACCACTCTGATTCCCTTGGCCCTTCCCTCATGGTCACAAGATGGCTGACACAGCTCCTGGCATAACGACCACATCCGGCAGGGTAAACACAAGGCAGTGACAGTCATGTCTGCTCCCGTTACGTGGAAAACAAAGGTTTTCCCAGGGCTGCCAGCCAACTCCTCCTTATGTCTCAACTGACATCCCACAAGAGAGGCCGAGAAAGTGAACAGGCTCTGTGGTTGTGACAGGCTGCATTTCCCAAAGATGGCCATACTAATATACCCCATTCCACATGTTCTCCTTAAACAGACACTGAAACTCGCCCTTTGAGACACAGGATCCAAGTTCCTTCCTCTTGAATCTGGGTGGGGTTCTATGACAGCGCAGGTGATGCCGGTGACTGTCAAGGCTAAGTCAGAGGCGGGGATACAGCCTCCACCTGGACTTCCCTTTTTCCTGGACGTATGTCTCTGGGGCCCTGAGGCTCTGTGTGAAGAGTCGGGCTGAAGAGACCATGCAGACAGACGCCCCCCCCACGGTGGGGGGCTGAGAAGGGCTTTCCAGATGACCACAGCCCAAGCCCCTCACCACTGGACTGAGGCCTTCCATCAGACCCTGATTCAGAACTGCCTGACGGGGCTGCTCCTGAGTATTGGATTCACAGAAACTGTGAGAGATTATACACGATTACTACTGTTTTAAGCCCCTGAGTTTTGGGGTGATTTGTTATGCATCAGTGCAGACAACTAAAACAGTGGGGGGCAGGCAAAAGAGAAGGGGCTTAGGAAAGGGAGCTGTCCTTCCAGCTGCGGTCCTCACTGCCCCAGATCCCGCAGCTATTTCTGGCCTCCGCGCCTTCGTTCTTGCCTCACCTGGAGCTGCAGCCCCAGCCAGCACAAGCAGACACAGCCTCACATCCTCAGGACAGGGCCCCGCCTCACACTTCCACAGTGATCTCTGTCCATAACAGAGATTTAAAAATTTAATTACATTCAGCCACATTCTTTTCCCCCATTATACTGGCTTCTTAGATCTAGTATGAGTTCTTGTTCATGGAGATCCCAACATATAACTGCACTATATACATCAGTTTACTCCTTACCAGGTAAGGAGTAGAAGTTTAAGAAGCTCTTGCTGAATGAAATTGAGCATCCTGTGCTTCACACTATGCTCAGTGTCTCTCCACCGCTTAGTGCTGGGCTGTGTGTCCTTTTCTTATCCCACCCTCCCTTCTCCACACTCCTCAACTCCTTTCAGTTGTCCCGTTATCTTGGAATTGTGGGCCTGTCTCCTCACCAAACCACTTCGTTACTAAGGGAATGACTGTACTGTATTCCACTTTTTATTCCCAGCACCAAATGCTGACATACGGCAGGTATTCAACAAACATTTGATGAGTGGAGGAAAAAGGAACACATACTGAATTGCTAACAACTAACAAAAAAGGAAGAGCTTAAATTAAAAAAAAAACCCTCCCATTTAATTGCTTAAATTATAACTGAGAACCTGACTTTTTTTTAACACTTAGTTTAGGTAAGCATAGCAAGGCTACTACTTTAAGGACAGAAATAAAACCCTGATAACTCTATAAACACACCAAGAAGCATCCTTAATAAGCTACTTTGGGAAAATGTTACATGTCAGACCTATTTTAAAACAAAAATATAATGAGTCCTAGGAGGTAACACTCGTGAATAAATTCACTGCTTTAGAGCTGAAACCTGGAACTCATAATGACGGCTGGGACAGTATGATGTTTCCTATGTTCGTATTAGTATTGTTGGAATGGGCAATGCACCCTATAAACAACTTTAACCACTTCTAAGAAACTGAGTGAAACTGTAAATATTTGGAATCATATGGAGAACTTAAGGGATAAACCCTGTCACCTAAGGCAGCAGCAGGCTGAAAGCTAGACTCCTGACCTCCTCCTTGGTCCGTGTGACAGCTCCCACGAGAGAATCCAAAATTGGAGAGCAGATCCTAAAAGACTAACAAGGTAGTACCTTCTCTGAATTTCGTAATTCTTCTCCCATTTCTTTCCATTTTTGGAAAATCAATGTAAACCACAAAATACCACTCATATTTGCAATACATCCACACTACCAATTCACTCCTGGAAAATGTCTACTCTTTACTTCTAATCAGCATTTGCATCTAAGCAGGCCTCTGCACTGTTCTGTTATTAATAGTATCCTAATGGCACTATTAAAACAAGCCCAGAAACAGTCTGTGCAATCAAGATTCCCAAACAGCAGGATGTGTCAACCCAGAGATTCACAGTTTCCAGGTTTTAAGTATCTTACAAAATAAAGGAAAATAAGCCTCTCTCACGGTCCTCTCTGAACAACTGCACAGTCCTCTAGTAACATCGCTTGGTCTCTCCACCCACGTGGAACGTACCTAGTCTTTGAGGACCAGTTTGGTCCTCAATCCCTCTCTCCAGGGACTGGAACACAGTAGGGGCTCAATAAACAACTGATGAATGCATCAACATGAAAAATAACTTTAAAAAACATGCCACAGTACTTGGCAGTTGGTAAATAATTATCATGAATAAATCCTAAAGAAAAATCTGTGTGGCCTGAGAAAGTTAAAGGCAGCTTCTTGGAGGAATTAACCATTCAGGAACCTGGGGATGCCATAACCTGTTTATTCCAAATATTCTCTCCTTGAAAAGCATGAATTTCATTAAGACAGTATTATCAAGAGGAGATGAACTCCATAACTGTAAGTGGAACCAACCAAATTGTTTTTCAAGAAGTACGCATACCGTCCAGCCAGGCGCGGTGTTTAAGTCTGGCTCAAGGGCAAAGCCTTCAGGACAAAGGACCGCTTCTTCAGAGCTCCCCTTGGCTTTCTCAACGTGTCGCTCATCAAAGGGACCGTCCACTTGGGAGGCGAGACAGGAGGTGGTGAACAGTGTCAGTGCCCACACCTGCTAACTGGGTGCCTGGAGCAGGTCACCTCACCACCCCGTGCCCTGGCTCCCCTGCAACTGCCTCGGAGGCTGCTAAGACGACTCAGTAGGTTAGAAGATGCAGAGCACTTAGCCCAGTGCATGGGACACGGTGAGAGCTGTGTACGTATAAACCATTACTGCTGCTGTGATTCCTCTCACCACTGTGGACAGACTCTACACTTGCTTCAAAGAACTCCGTCTTTAAGAACCTGACTCATCATTTAGCTACGGTCAAGCTCCCACCCTACTCTACTCACTACCCATTTTAATCTTCAGGTTCTCTCTCTCTGAGCAGTGGCAAGCTGACCAGACCTTGCTCACTAGTAGTGGTGCCTGCTGACGGAGTGCTAGCAACAGTTTCCATTATTACTGCGTGAAAATAATCTAAATATCAGCTTGATTTCCTGGTTCCTTATATTTATGCCTAATGTTTTCTGACTGATCTGCTATATGCTATGTGCTACTTTTTCAGAATGTGAAAGCAATGAAGCAGCAAAAACAAAACCGTATACTGTGTATGTTACATTTGCTGGTAACAAAAAAGATGACACTTCAGAAATATGGTGCCGGGGATGAGATAATCACATAAAAGCCCTAAGCGGAAAAAAGGTCAAGATTATTGCAGATAGGGGGCATGAGCTCCCTATGCATTAGAAACATTTTTATTTTAAAAATCAGGTTAGCTGGAGGGTATAAAATGCTTGTCATTTCAGGGTTCATTTCTATCATTAAGAACAATGATCTATCATTACTAAAGCACTCCAGGGCCTTTGCAATTATCTCACTCTACTCAAATTCTCAAAATAGAAACTGATTTTAATTCAATTTAATCTTTTAAAAATATGCCACACTGCACTTTTAGGAGAGTATTGAGATGTCAGAAAACCAACAATGATATTTCTGCTATTATGTAATCCAATGGGTTCTGTGGTTCAATGCTAACAACCTAAAACAACACATTTCCATCCCTATAGTTGCTTGTTCTGATTTTTCTGCCTTGGAGGACCTGGTAGTCAAAATCATCATGCCGTCATGAGGTGTTGTCTTCCGGAGACCTGATCAGTCTTTGACATTCATTATTGTTGAGTTCCTGTTTTTTTTATTTGTTTTTAAGTCACCCAACATAGCTTTCTTTTTTTTTTTTTTTTTAAAGAGTAGCAGATGGAATGGAATCGTATTTTTTTTAATTCGAAAACAACAGGGAGTTTAAATCAACTCTGAAACCTGAGCAGAGCTAGTGTTTCCCGGCTGCGATACACCAAAGAGACTTGTGTTTTATCTTAACACAGTATTTGGCCTTGAGCAGAAGTAGAGTGTACCTGTGCCAGGCCTGGGAGCTAAATACCTGTTAGAGTCTCTCTTGCAGCCTCTACTCCACCTCAGAGCAAGTTAGTAGTAAAATGTGACTAAATATTCCAAAACGACCAACGTGCCAGGCACCACACTTCGTATTAATAGACATGTGTCATTTAATCAACGAGTGATCCTAAAATTCAAATGCTATTCCCCTGTACCAGCTGGGATTTTGTTTTCTCACATATGTGACAAGAAACTAACTAAAGCCAGAAAGTGAATTTATTGACCTGAGTACGTGAAGAGCCTAGTCATTAGCTGGGGCAGAACGAGCTGCCAGGGTCGCCTGATCCCACCTGTGGCTCCAGGCTCCATACTTTCCTCCTTGTTGGCTTTTTCTCTGGTTCTTAGGGTTAGAATGTAGATGACTGCTATTCCAAACCTCACACCTTTTTTTTCAGTCAAGTCCAGTGGGAAAGAACAAGAATTTCATCCTTGGATGTGCTAACAAAAGTCTCTCTACCTCTCACTGACTATGTCAAGGTCATGACCCTATTCCTGAGCCAATCGCTGTAGATCGGGGAACCATAAAACCTAGCTCCAGGTCATGGGACCACCCGCAGCTGCACTGGAACCCTAGCAAGAACCCCAGTAGGGCTGCCATAAAGGGTGCATGGATACTAAATGTCAAAAACAACAGATGTCTACTATATTCTCCTTTCCCCTCTTCTGAGAAAACTGAGCCTTGAAGATAAATTAATTCCCTAAGATAAGAGCTATTATCGGGCTCCACCAAGTCTTGTTACCAAGCACAAATTACCACAACCAGAGGCAACCACGGTTACCATTTTCTTGCGTAATATCTTCTGAAGATAGTCTACGCGTATAGAAGTATACATGTATGACTTTCCAAAACCAAATTATAGCAACATCTGCTCTGTACTTTGCTTTAAAAAACATACTCAAGCTCCCACCTCTGAAAGTCTCAAGTGAAGCTGTCCCAACGCAAGATGCAACAGAGTTATCCACCCAGGTGGTCTCTCTCCACTCCTGCCCTGGCCTCCTATGGCAGAGGCTAACTCGGAGCCTCTTAATATTGTCTCCTCCCTTGTAAAATGACGTTTCATCACAAGCCATTATAACAAAATAAAAGCTGCACAAAATAAGAGTTATCTTGAGGATAAAATCATGGCCTTTCAATGAAACTCTATTTGTATTCTTCTTTTTTCTTTTCCTGCGGTATGCGGGCCTCTCACTGCTGTGGCCTCTCCTGCTTCGGAGCACAGGCTCTGGACCCGCAGGCCCAGCGGCCACGGCTCAAGGGCCCAGCCGCTCTGTGGCATGTGGGATCTTCCCAGACCGGGGCACAAACCCGTGTCCCCCTGCATCGGTAGGCGGACTCTCAACCACTGCGCCACCAGGGAAGCCCTTCTTTTTGTATTCTTAAAATTGATTCTAATAAGATATAAAGGGAGACATTTCTTGCAATCTGGCACCATATCTCCTACAGTGGCTCTGTGGCACTATAAAATTCTAAAAAGTCCCTTCAAAACAGATAAAACTACATCATAGCACAGTTTTCAAGATTATGGTTACACAGAGGCCAAGAAGCATATGATAAGGATTCTTTATAACATGCTGAGTGAATAAATAATCTGCTAAATACTGTACAAATACTGCAAAGATAAAAACGTATTTAAAATTTAACCATTTGAGGGCTTCCCTGGTGGCGCAGTGGTTGAGAGTCTGCCTGCTGATGCAGGGGACATGGGTTCGTGCCCCGGGCCGGGAGGATCCCACATGCTGTGGAGCGGCTGGGCCCGTGAGCCATGGCTGCCGAGCCTGCGTGTCCGGAGCCTGTGCTCCACAACAGGAGAGGCCACAACAGTGAGAGGCCCTCGTACTGCAAAAAAAAAAAAAAAAAAAAATTTAACTATTTCCTTGTCCCACAAGAGGCAACTATATAATTTTTATATACTTAAAAAAAGAGATTGTGTGTATATACATTTTAATGAAAATGGTACTGACATACACACTATGCCCTAGTCGTGCACCCTGAAGTTGTTTTTATAATGGTGATGTAAGGATCTATTCCTCTTTGGGGACCAAGGCTCTGTACTCAGAAAACTGAAAGAAATTAACTGGCCAACCCAGGGGCTGAAGCAATACTCTGCTCTGTCCAACAGAGTGTTTTAACCAAATGGGCTAATTATTAGCCCAATTCACAAATGCCATTAAAGACTATTATGGATGGGTTTCTGATATGCTTTCAACGTAAGACAAAAGGCATATAGGATACTGTTCAAAAGGGCTAAGAACATTACACTGAATCCAGCAGTTAAACTAAAGAGTACAACTCAATTCTGTTATAAATCATTTTAGCATTAATGATCACAACTTCTCATGCAAAAAATTCTTATCATTTTATATAGATAGGTTTTTACTATACAGACAAACTAACCAAGAGGCAATAGAATTTCCAACAAAGGAAATTCATGGATAGCTCAAAGTTCCACTTGAGATCTGATAGGTCACCTATGATGCCAGTTTTGAGGTCCTGATGTTCAGGTAGCGCCTGTGTGTGCCAAAGAGGTGGGGGCCACGTGAGAAGTCGGCCTGGGCATCAGGTCACAGCAGCACCACCCTCTCCTCCTGGGCTCCACTCAGGAGCCCATTTCTCCCCTCTGTTCTAACTACTTCCTTGCCTTTCTTCCTAATTAATGGCAGGCCCTCACCCCATTCTTCTCCTAGCACCTGGTTCCCTAAAAACTGCAGTCATCTGCAATTCTTTCTTCTGCTTAGAAGGTTAGCAATAGAAGAATCACCGAGAACCACTGGACTGGGATCAAATTTACATTTCCTCAGAACTTCTGCTTGCCAAATTTAATATGCTATTTGTAAAAGTTTAAAACTATTAGATCTAATTTTTAAATTTAACCATAAATGGTTAAGGACTATTTTTATTAAAGTGGAGGGGGGTTTTGGTTTGTGTTTGGCCTTTTTGTAGGTCTATTTTTAAAAATAGATTCTACACCTCCAGTTTTAAAGAAATACCATATGGTTGCTTCCTTGCTAAGTTATTTATTTTTCGAAAAATGTTAACTGCAAATTTGGCAGTTCTCCATTAAACGTTATTCTTAAAACATAAACAAACAGCTCTACCAATCCTCCATCAAGACACAGACTTCAGAAGCTTGTACAAAAGTAAATTCCGCCTCCTTCTGACTGACAATGACCCCCAATTAATTAAAGGTAATTAATTACATTTAATTACCTTAAATGTAAATGGATTAAATGCCCCAACCAAAAGACACAGACTGGCTGGCTGGATACAAAAACAGGACCCATATATATGCTGTCTACAAGAGACACACTTCAGACCTAGAGACACATACAGACTGAAAGTGAAGGGATGGAAAAAGATATTCCATGCAAATGGAAATCAAAAGAAAGCTAGAGTAGCAATACTTGTATCAGATAAAATAGACTTTAAAATAAAGACTATTAAAAGAGACAAAGAAGGACACTACATAATGATCAAAGGACCAATCCAAGAAGAAGGTAAAACAATTATAAATGTTTATGCACACAACAGAGGAGCACCTCAATACACAAGGCAAATGCTAACAACCATGAAAGGAGAAATCGACAGTAACACAATAATAGTAGGGGACTTTAACACCCCACTTACACCAATGGACAGACTATCCAAACAGAAAATAAATAAGGAAACACAAGCTTTAAATGACACAATAGATCAGATAGGTCTAATTGATATTTATAGAACATTCCACCCCAAACTGCCAGAATACACTTTCTTCTCAAGTGCACATGGAACATTCTCCAGGACAGATCACATCTTGGGTCACAAATCAAGCCTTGGAAAATTTAAGAAAATGGAAACCGTATCAAGCATCTTTTCTGACTACAACACTATGAGACTGGAAATCACTTACAGGAAAAAAAACCTGTAAAAAACACAAATACACAGAGGCTAAACAGTGCACTACTAAATAACCAATAGATCATTGAAGAAATCAAAGAAGAAATAAAAAAATACATACAAACCAATGACAACAAAAACACAACAACCCAAAACCTATGGGACGCAGCAAAAGCAGCTCTAAGAGGGAAGTTCACAGCAATTCAATCTCACCTTAAGAAACAAGAAAAAATCTCAAATAAACAATCTAACCGCCCCCCCCAAAAAAATCTAACCCTACACTTAAAACAACTAGAGAAAGAAGAACAAAGAAAACCCAAAGTCAGCAGAAGGAAAGAAATCATAAAGATCAGAGCAGAAATAAATGAAATAGAAACAAAGAAAACAACAGCAAAGATCAATAAAACTAAAAGCTGGTTCCTTGAGAAGATAAACAAAATTGATAAACCCTTAGCCAGACTCATCAAGAAAAAAAAGGGAGAGGACGCAAATCAATAAAATTAGAAATGAAAAAGGGAGAAATCACAACTGACACCACAGAAATACAAAGGATTATAAGAGGCTTCTACAAACAACTATATGACAATAAAACGGACACCCACGAAGAAATGGACAAATTCTTGGAAAGGTACAGTTTTCCAACACTGAACCAGGAAGAATTAGAAACTATAAACAGACCTATCACAAGTAATGAAATTGAAACCGTAATTTAAACTCTTCCAACAAACAAAAGTCCAGGACCAAGATGGCTTCACAGCCGAATTCTACCAAACATTTAGAGAAGAGCTAACACCGACCCTTCCCAAACTCTTCCAAAAAATTGCAGAGGGAGAAACACTCCCAAATTCATTATATGAAGCCACTATCACCCTGATACCAAAACCAGAACAAGATATCACACACACAAAAAAAAAAATCAGAGAACAATATCACTGATGAACATAGATGCAAAAATCCTGAACAAAATACTAGCAAACAGGGCTTCCCTGGTGGCGCAGTGGTTGAGAATCTGCCTGCCAATGCAGGGACATGGGTTCAGGCCCTGCTCTGAGAAGATCCCACGTGCTGCGGAGCAACTAAGCCCGTGAGCCACAACTACTGAGCCTGCACGTCTCGAGCTTGTGCTCCGCAACAAAAGAGGCCGCGACAGTGAGAGGCCTGCACACCGCGATGAAGAGTGGCTCCCGCTCGCCGCAACTACAGAAAGCCCTTGCACAGAAACGAAGACCCAACACAGCCAAAAATAAAATAAATAAAAAATATTTTAAAATACTAGCAAACAGAATCCAACAACACATTAAAAGGATCATACACCATGATCAAGTGGGATTTATCCCACAGATGCAAGGATTCTTCAATATATGCAAATCAATCAATGTGATACACCACATTAACAAATTAAGGAATAAAAACCACATGATCACAGAATTACCATATGACCCAGCAATCCCACTACTGGGCATATACCCAGACAAAACCATAATTCAAAAAGACACATGCACCCCAATGTTCACTGCAGCACTATTTACAACAGCCAGCTCACGGAAGCAACCTAAATGCCCATCCACAGACAAATGGATAAAGAAGACGTGGTACATATATATACAATGGAATATTACTCAGCCATAAGAAAGGAACGAAATCGGGTCATTTGTAGAGACGTGGATGGATCTAGAGACTGTCATACAGAGTGAAGTAAGTCAGAAAGAGAAAAACAAATATCGTATATTAACACATATATGTGGGACTTAGAAAAATGGTACAGATGAACCGGTTTGCAGGGCAGAAACAGAGACACAGATGTAGAGGACAAATGTATAGGACACCAAGGGCGGAAAGTGGCGGAGTGGGGTGGTGGTGTTGGTGTTGGGATGAATTGGGAGATTGGGATTGACATATATATATATATATCAATATGTATAAAATAGATAACTAATAAGAACCTGTAGTATAAATAAATAAATAAAGATAAAATTCAAAAATTCACCAAAAAAACCCCATATGATCACCTCGATAGATGCAGACAAGGCTTTTGGCAAAATTCAACACCCATTTATGATAAAAACTCTCCAGAAAATGGGCATAGAGGGTACCTACCTCAACATAATAAAGGCCACATATGACAAACCCACAGCCAACATCATTCTCAATGGTGAAAAACTGAAACCATTTCCTCTAAGATCAGGAACAAGACAAGGTTGCCCACTCTCACAGCTATTATTCAACATAGTTTTGGAAGTTTTAGCCACAGCAATCAGAGAAGAAAAAGAAATAAAAGGAATACAAATTGGAAAAGAAGAGTAAAACTGTCACTGTTTGCAGATGACATGATACTACACATAGAGAATCCTAAAGACGCCAGGAGAAAACACGAGAGCTAATCAACGAATCTGGTAAAGTTGCAGGATACAAAATTAAGACACAGAAATCTCTTTCATTCCTATAAACTAATGATGAAAAATCTGAAAGAGAAATTAAGGAAACACTCCCATTTACCACTGCAACAAAAAGAATAAAATACCTAGGAACAAACCTGCCTAAGGAGGCAAAGACTTGTACTCAGAAAACTATAAAACACTGATGAAAGAAATCAAAGGTGACATAAACGGATGGAGAAATATATCATGTTCTTGGATTGGAAGAATCAATATTGTGAAAATGACTATACTACCCAAAGCAACCTTCAGATTCAATGCAACCCCTATCAAACTACCAATGGCATTCTTCACAGAATTAGAACAAAAAAATCTTACCATTCGTATGGAAACACAAAAGACCCCAAATAGCCAAAGCACTCTTGAGAAAGAACAACGGAGTTGGACGAATCAGCCTCCCCGACTTCAAACTATACCACAAAGCTACAGTAATCAAGACAGTATGGTACTGGCACAAAAACAAATATAAATCAATGGTACAAGATAGAATGCCCAGAGATAAACCCACACACATACGGGCACCTAATTTACAACAAGGGAGGCAAGAACATACAATACAGAAAGGACAGCCTCTTCAATAAGTGGTGTGGGAAAAAACTGGACAGCTACATGTAAAAGAATGAAATTAGAACACTCCCTAACACCATACACAAAAATAAACTCCAGGTGGATTAAAGACCTAAATGGACACTATAAAACTCTTAGAGGAAAACACAGGAAAAACACCCTTTGACACAAACCACAGCAAGATCTTTTTTGACCCACCTCCTAGAGTAATGGAAATAAAAACAAAAATAAACAAATGGGACTTAATTAAACTTAAAAGCTTTTGCAAAGCAAAGGAAATCATAAACAAGACAAAAAGAAAGACAACCCTCAGAATGGGAGAAAAAATTTACAAATGCAACAGACAAAGGATTAATCTCCAAAATATACAAACGGCTCATGCAGCTCAATATGAAAAAAAACAAACAATCCAGTTAAAAAATGGGCAGAAGACCTAAACAGGCATTTCACCAACGAAGACATACTGATGAACAAGAGGCACATGAAAAGATGCTCAAGATCACTAATTATTAGAGAAATGCAAATCAAAACTACAATGAGGTATCACCTCACGCCAGTCAGAATGGCCATTATCAAAAAAGCTAGAAACAATAAATGCTGGAGAGGGTATGGTGAAAAGGGAACTCTCCTGCACTGTTGGTGGGAATGTAAATTGATACAACCACTATGTTAAACACTATGGAGGTTCCTTAAAAAACTAAACAGAGCTAGCATACGACTCAGCAATCCCACTACTGGGTATATACCCTGAGAAAACCATAATTCAAAAAGAGATATGTACCACAATGTTCACTGCAGCACTATTTCCAATAGCCAGGACACAGAAGCAACCTAAATGCCCATCGACAGATGAATGGATAAAGAAGATATGGCACATATATACAATGGAATATGACTCGGCCATAAAAAGGAATGAAGCTGAGTTATTTGTAGTGAGGTGGATGGACCCAGAGTCTGTCATACAGAGTGAATTCAGTCAGAAAGAGAAAAACAAATACCGTATGCTAACACAGATATATGGAATCTTAAAAAAAAAAAAAAAAAAAAATGGTACTGATGAACCTAGTTGCAGGGCAGGAATAAAGAGGGAGACATAGAGAATGGACTTGAGGACGTGGGGTGGGAGGGGGAACCGGGGGCGAAACGAGAGTGGCATGGACATATACACACTACCGAATGTAAAACAGTTAGCTAGTGGGAAGCAGCAGCATAGCACGGGGGATGGGCTCGGTGCTTTGCCATGACCTGGGAGGGTGCGAGAGAGGCTCAAGAGGGAGGGGATATGGGGACATGTGTATGCATATGTCTGATTCACTTTGTTGTATAACAGAAACTAACACAGCATTGTGAAGCAATTATACTCTGATAAAGATCTAGTTAAAAAAAAAAAAAGACTGACAAATACTCAACCATCAGAAAAAGATACTCCTGACAAAATGAAAACATGGCAAACTGAAAAGTACCGTAACATAAATGTATTAAAACCTTCAAAGAGATACAAAAGAAAAATAACCAAATTTTTGGAACCAATATCAGTCAGATAATGGATCAAGAGGTAGATTTGAAAACAAAAGTCTATTGGAAATCCTGGAAAGGAAAAAAAAAAAAAAAAAAAGGTCTTGATTAAAAACTCAGTAGATGGGTGAAACTCAACACCAGGCACAAAGAGAAAAGTAGTAAACTGAAGTTTGCTCAGAGTGGAGAAAAAGAGATAAAGTACATACAGAGAAGTTAAGTAACACAATAGGGAGACAGAGAAACACATCTAACAGTATTTCCAGAAATGAAGCTGGAAGGAATGGTGGGAAGCAGTGTTGGAAATAATGCCAAAAATTTTCCAGAATTGAAGACATGAATCTTGATACTGAAAGCCCACAGTGAGTGCCAAGCAGACTGGATAAAAATAAATCTCCTAGATGAATTGTAGTGAGGCTGAAAAACATCAAGGATAAAAAGGAATCTTGAAAAACAGTGGGGAAAAAAATAAAGAGTTAAAAGAGTGATAATTAGACTGGCAGCAGACTTCTCAATAACAACAATAAATTCTATGTAGAAAGCAATAAATTCATATTTTCACTTTTGAGGGAAAACCATTGTTAACCTAGAATCTGTAAGGAGGAAGAGTGAGAATGAAATAAAGATTTTTTTTTTATGAAACAGGAAGCCTCAGTTTACCTTCAGACAGTTACTACAGAAACTAATAAAGAATATACATTCAACAAAAATAATTTTAAAAACTGAAAGGTAATACAAGAAGCTAAGAGAGAAAATAAAAGATTTATTTTAGGTTTCATAACTAATTAATGGCTGAGACAAATAAGAACCCTGGTATGTTGACTGCCAGTTTAGTATTCTTTCCTCTCAACTAACTCTCTGCCTCTTAATTTTTCAGTTCTAAAAACCCCAAGTTGACAGCTCCTAAATACGAGCAAAATACTTTTCACAACGTTCAGATTCTTATTTCTCCTTTCTAAATTTAAAAACTTCCCTGGAGTATAATTATAAGGAGGAGGAATTCCAAAAGAAGTTATTTAGTCATTTAACTTACTCCGCATTTCCTTGGTCAAATTACCTGGCCCTTAACAATTCATTCCATTTCCTCTATATTTAACACAAAATCATGATTTTTTTCACCTAATTTTAAAATGTGAAGTTTTGATAAATAGTTCATAATTGTCTTTGATTTGTATGCAAATGAAGAGAAATTCTATGTTGCATGTTCCTTTTAATATGACCCTAATTATTTTGCTATTTTAATATGCATTTATTAAAGTGGGTTTTGCAAATACCAACTGTGTACTGACTTAATGAAAACAAAACACATGTGACTATCATATCCTTAATTCAAAGGGAAATAGGAGTTGAAATAACAATAGATAAAAATCTAGCTGGCACTCTAGGTGAATTAAAAAACAGATGCCCTCAAAGACATAACAGCACTTCACATATAAACATAGGGTCCTGTGGGATTGCAATCCTTGGTACATTCACACACTCCCTAATAAAATCATCCCACAATCTCCACACCTGGATCCCAGAGCAACTGTCTGCCTATTTTAGGCTCTGTGAATCACTCGTAACCTTGTACAGACAGCCAGCAAGAGGAGGATCAATAGTTTTTCATGTGATAAAACAGGCAATAAAGGGAGTATTAATTTCAAAAGTGTATAGCTGGAAAACACACCCTGACCCTAATACAGAGACTGTGACACTGAATCTGACTTGAAGGTTCACTTCAAGACACTTCCTGCGTATCGGCTCAGTGCAGATATAGACAATCTTCAACCCCAGGCAACAAGACCTCAGAGAAGTATAAAAACAATTATGAAAATCCCTCAATGTTGGCAAGTCAGGCCTGGGCAGACACCAAGTGCTGTCCGTCTGCCATGCTGTTAGTGACTACAACAGCATCAGACCGCACGGGAACAAGCTTGGTGTTTCCTATAAAGGATCACTTGGCAGGACACACTGGAAGCCAGTCTGTGGTCAGAGTCAGTACAAATAACCAAAAGAGTGTGTGTTCATATCCCTGGGCAAGAGCTGATGCTACTCAACCGTTATTTTTAGACACAGGACAGTTATGCAACAGCACTATTTCAGTGATGCTATGGGACCTTCTCTGTGGAATCCAATAAAACTAATCTCAAACCAAGCTTTCAACTACCAGAGAAGTTTTCAAAGCTGCAGAGCTTGAATATTCTCGAGGTAAAACCAATAAGCCACCTAAAACTTTTATTTTGATGACTGGGAAATGTTCTAAGCTATAAGAAGAGGTAGATGGAACAGACAGACTCATCTGTAAGTTAACCTCTAAAATCAGGAGGAAGTTGGTATTATTTGGAGGAGTACACACTCTTTGTTAGAAAGAAAAGATGCAATGAACATGGAAGTGGTGAGAGACAGCAGCTCTCCATGTGCCACGAGACTTCCCTTCAAGGAGAAAAACTCACATTTTACTCCATACGCTTATACAGCATCCAGGTTTTTACAGTGAGAATGTACACGTATTAATTTCAAAAAGAAAATAAGCCACTTGCACCTCTAAAAGTCAAAAACACTTAAAAAGCTAACAGATTTGAGGAACAAGCTATAAGATAGGGATTCACTTCTAATTAAATGAAATATAACACTAATCCACCATTTCAGGAAAAACTAAGGAAAAGCCAAACAGTCTGGCACATTGATCAAATAGGCTTTTAAGGTTCTCTTTCAGGGACGCATCTCTCTCAATGCTAAGGAGCAACACATGCTATTTCTAAACAGTGAAAAACACTCTACTCATAGGTTTTTAAAAGAAAAAAAACGTCATGAAAGAAACTACAATTAAACACCGCTCTGTTCAAGTCATCAGTGGGTGTGGACACACCCCTGGCAGCAACAGCCCCTCCTGACACTTCTCTGCTCCCAACTCCAACAGCCCCAACTCACTGAGAGGGAAAGGCAAGACCCCACGGCGACAGCACCAAGGACGAGGAGAGGGAAAATGGAACGGCGCTGCTGCAGGGCGCCTGGATCCGCCAGAAGTGACTGCACATTAACTTTAAGTACACTGTGACAAATCCAAAAATGAACGTTATAATCCTTAGAGCAACCGCTTAAAAAAAAAAAACCCAATATACAGCAAAGAAACAACTGAAAACCAGAAGTTAAAAGAACATAGGAAAACATTTTGGTTAACACAAAAGGCGATAGGAAAGGAGGATCAGAAGAATCGACAAAGGAGAAGAGGAGGTAAGACAAATAGAAAAAAAAGCACAATAGCAGCAGAGCCCTAAGTCCGACTGTACCGGTAATTCCATTAAATGCAATTCTGCAACATAAATGCAGTCACAGGCTCATTTCTGATGGGAAAATGACAACATGGGCTGCATCTTTTGCTAGACTTCTTTATCGGGGAGGGAGTCACTTGCTCAGAGCCTATTTGACCTGCTAAGAGCCTGTGAGAGAGGATTCTTATAATCTTCCATCTTCCAGCCTTCAGTAAATGTAAGGGCAGCAATTATCTGTAAAATAAATATTACTGGATTTCTTTCTTCCCCTTCCACCTAATGTTCTGGTTATTGCTACTCACTCATTTTGTATAGGACCCAATTCTTCATAAATGTCACACCTCTGCTGCTGCCACCGCAGGCCAACCAAATTTCTAAATCAATCTCCTGCATCACTCAGAAAAATAGCATCAGCTTGGAAGAATGATTCTTAAGGCACAGGCTATACAATAAGAATCCTCTTGGGCAGACACTAATAATCTCATTAGAGGCAGAAGAAGGTGAATTGAGGGTCTGCCAGTTCTTGCAGGTTTCTGCTTCCCTTGGACCCTGTCAAGCACTCCAAGATGGACAAATGGACACCAAGAATGGCAAGGGTGCCTAGGAGCAAAACACAGAGCTGCTCCCCGACCGGCATGAGACTGTAATTCCTGTTATGTATGATTACCCTAACCTCACACTTTTTGAGGAAAAGGGGGCAGGGCACAAAAAAGCTTCAATTGCTTTAGTTTACCAAAATCACAATGGTAACTTTAACCCTTAGTCCAGTGGAGCCAAATAATCAGCGAGTCCCCAGGGCCAGATGAAATGAAGCAAAGGACAAGAACTGAATAGAAACCAAAAGGTAATCTGTCGGGGCCAGGCCCACAGAGAAGCTCATCACATAATAAGCAAAAGTATAAACCTTCTGTGTCAAGATCTATTTAACTAAGAAGAGAGGACAAATTTGGGGCATTTAAAACTTTTTAACTTACCAGTTAAAGATCGTATGATCTGCCTTTGATATACCTACGAAGCAACAGAGCAATAATTACCAAAGAAAGATGTTTTTTCTTTTAAAAGAAGAGGGACGGCTTCCCTGGTGGCGCAGTGGTTGAGAGTCCGCCTGCCGATGCAGGGGACACGGGTTCGTGCCCC
>NW_006777895.1:3291929-3305186 GCF_000442215.2 Lipotes vexillifer | reverse complement strand
CGCGTCCGGAGCCTGTGCTCCGCAACGGGAGAGGCCACAGCAGTGAGAGGCCCGCGTGCCGCAAAAAAAAAAAAAAAAAAAAAAAGAAGAGGGAGTATCTCCCCCAGTTCCATGGGCATGCACCTCCTCGGTAAACCGTGAGACACCCATTTTCTCTCAGTTTAGTTCTAGGTAAATGAGGGAGGGGAGGGCGGATGGCACAAACCTACACAAATAAAAACAATAAACTGGGGCAGAATCTTCCTATGAAAAGCTATGTTATAACACAAGCACACCACATCTTACTCCTAATTTAACATCAGAGCAGCTGAACTGAAGAGAAACATGCATGTATGAACCCAGCTCCGACAGCTTAGACCAGCACCCCCGCTTCCAGTCTGGCCAGGCCCTCCCAGGCCCCAGCCAACACCAGCTGCCTGTCTCCTCACATCCCTTGCAAGGGCCGTGGGCTGGCATCACTTGTTTTCCATTCTTCAATTAGGGAACCCCCTCGCTGCCTATCAAGACCCAGCTCAAATGTCCTGCTTTTGAAAGTGTTCTCTGACATCATCAGAGATGATGCCTCAGTTATCACAGTGCTTTAGTCCTTCACTTACTTCGAATTTTTCACGATTTGTATATTACTAGCCTACAAGCATGTCTTCTGCTGTCAAGTAAGAGCCCTGTGAGTACAGAACCATTTCTCATACAGGCCTTTTTAAATTTTTTTTTAAAATCTTTGTTGGAGTATAATTGCTTTACGATGGTGTGTTAGTTTCTGCTTTATAACAAAGTGAATCAGTTATACACAAACATATGTTCCCATATCTCTTCCCTCTTGCGTCTCCCTCCCTCCCACCCTCCCTATCCCACACCTCTAGGTGGTCACAAACCACCGAGCTGATCTCCCTGTGCTATGCGGCTGCTTTCCACTAGCTATCTATTTTACGTTTGGTAGTGTATATATGTCCATGCCACTCTCTCACTTTGTCACAGCTTACCTTTCCCCCTCCCCATATCCTCAAGTGCATTCTCTAGTAGGTCTGTGACATAAATCACAGCAAGATCCTTTTTGACCCACCTCCTAGAGAAATGGAAATAAAAACAAAAATAAACAAATGGGACCTAATGAAACTTAAAAGCTTTTGCACAGCAAAGGAAACCATAAACAAGACCAAAAGACAACCCTCAGAATGGGAGAAAATATTTGCAAATGAAGCAACGGACAAAGGATTAATCTCCAAAATTTACAAGCAGCTCATGCAGCTCAATAACAAAAAAAAAACAACCCAATCCAAAAATGGGCAGAAGACCTAAATAGACATTTCTCCAAAGAAGATATACAGATTGCCAACAAACACATGAAAGAATGCTCAACATCACTAACCATTAGAGAAACACAGGCCGTTTTATACCCTTTGCTAAGGACGTGTTGACTGGCCTTACAGAGGACACTTGTTTTACTGCAAGAACCAGTAAGTTCACTTGGTATTCCTTGTTAGAATGACACTGAGAAAGGCTTCACCCTCCAGTTCTCTTTGAAAAACAGGTGCTAACTGCCTAATAAGTAAGGCATAAGTCCATGTGAGTCAGCAAGTTTTCCCCAAATGGACCAACTCAATTAAATAAAGTGACATCGTCACGAGGATTGATGGATTCGGATTTTTTTAAATTAATAAAATACCTTCGTAGGGCAAGGGTAGAGCATTCTGAGCACAATTCTGACACAATGATGACAAAGCACACTTAAAATTTAC
Organism: Lipotes vexillifer; assembly: GCF_000442215.2. Lineage (NCBI taxonomy): Eukaryota > Metazoa > Chordata > Mammalia > Artiodactyla > Lipotidae > Lipotes > Lipotes vexillifer. The sequence goes on along the minus strand of NW_006777895.1, from coordinate 3,303,450 downwards.
ACAAAGAATCACTTTTGCCTCAAAGAAGAGTTCATACAGCTCTATCATTATCTTATTTAAACAGAGTCCTTAGTTTAAAAAATTGCCAGAGTTTCTCAGACACAATCGCTCTCTGCTCCCCCGCCTGCGCCTGCGCCTGCGCCTGCGCCCCGCATGCTGTTCTGAGGAGGAGACTCTGAGAAACAGGCCTTTGGGCGGCACAGGAGAGGCTGGAAGGCTGGAAGTCCAGGTCTTCTCTGGACTTACAACAACGTCAGAAACTAACATTTGCGTGGTGCTTTAAATTTTTCAAAGCATTTTGCTTAAACCCTCTTAATTAATGCCCAGGGCATTCCAATGTGGTGGGCGGGACAGACATAATCACGACCCAGCTCCCAGAGGTGAACACTAGATGCAGAAGGTGAAGTGATATGCCCAACCGCACCTCCTTACTTACATTGGATCTTTAGAAACCCATGCTTTCTGAATTTAGCACATAACTGAGGTCCTAAGTTTTACAAGGAAATCAAGAGGTTAGAGTCCAGTAAGCAGCAAAGGTGGACGTGAAAGCTCTCCTTCTTGCTCCACCCAACGAACTCAGCAACTGGAAAAGGCCAGGCACGTGGGAGTCCCTGGTAAAACTGGGCCATGCAGCGCTCACAGCAGGGCAGGGCCAGGCCTCGAACCAGAGAAACATTTTTGGTTCCAGAAAACATTTCCTTTTCTGGGCACAGGATCACAGAGAGAGGTGGAGCTCTCCTGCCAGTAACAACAACAGCAGAAACCACAGTACTTTCTCCACTAAGCTGATGGAATTGCTGGCATCTGGGGTCCTGTGAGCTTGTTGTGGTCATGGCTACATAGGATCTCAGAAGTGCTTTATACACCAACGTGGGTCCTGGGAAAGAGAATGTTCTCAGGGTGGTCCTCCAACCGGAAGCTAAGGTTTGTATTTCAAATGCCTGTCAGAAGACAGCACAAGTGACTCTCGCCTGATGGCTCAGCTTTAAGCCTGACATAAGCCCTCTGCCAGCTCTGCCAGGGAGCACCAACTGCTACTCCTTCAGCCTATTTTCATTAAAGAAAGCATATTCTTGGGGCATGAGGGGCAGTGCTGAAGGTGGTCAAAGTGAACGTAAGTTCTGGGAGATCTGATGCACAGCATGGTAACTATAGTTAAAATCAGCACAGCACAGGGAGATCAGCTCCATGCTTTGTGACCACCTAGAGGGGTGGGATAGGGAGGGTGGGAGGGAGACGCAAGAGGGAGGGGATATGGGGATATATGTATGCATATGGCTGATTCACTTTGTTGTACTACAGAAACTAACACACCACTGTGAAGCAATTATACTGCAATAAAGATGTATTAAAAAACAAAAAAGTTAAGTGAGTAGATCTTAAAAGTTCTCACCACCAAAAAAAAACCTGTAACTACGTGAGGTGAACGACATGTTCGCTAATCTTACTGTCGTAATCATTTTACAATATATACATGAAACCAGTACATTATATACCTTAAACTCAATATACATGTCAATTATATCTCAATAAAGCTGGGGGTCGGGGAAGAGCATACTCTCCTCAGGCAAAAGGCTCTCATTTCTAGTCAAACAAAACCTTTATTCGGAGAGGCACAAAGTCAATTACAAACACGACCCCTACCAGTCTCACGTCCAGTGCGCGCGGTGGGCACAGATGGGGAGGGGGCAGAGGGCCCAGGACATGCCCTCCTGGACGGCGCCGGGGGGCTGCAGACGGAGATGACCTTCTGCAGCACGTAAGGCAATGCCCCTTAGGAAGCAGATTAAAGGGAATGTTAATCTGGCTACCTAGTAGCCTGGTGTCCAATCCGAATCCCGGCAGTTTCTAATCTGCAGGCTTAACTCCTCTCAGCAGCCCTGTGCTCCTCTGGGGCCACGTCCTGCTCCCACTTCCTAGGCAGCTATTCCAAAGCCGCTCCACGCCCCTTCTGCCGGCTTCTCCACCCTGCTCCCGAAGAGGAAACGGGTCCATCTGCATCCAACCTCCGCTCTCCTAATGTACCCCACCCATTCACTCAGCCCCCAGACAACCACTGACCTGCTTTCTGACACTACAGATTGGATCTGTCTCTGCTACACTTTCACATACATGGAATCACGCACTATGCATGCAGTTATCTGTGTCTGGCTTCTTTCACTCAGTATAATGTTCCTGAGATTCATCCATGTTGTGGTGTGTATAAATTTGAACCTGAATTTTTAATACATATCCTACCTGATCCTCAAATGCAACACGTCCCAAGATGAAGTCTACATTGTTTATCTCAGTCAATCGCATCCATTTATAAATTTGGGAGTCACCCCGGGTTCCACCCTACTTGGCATCCGCATCAAAGCCGCCGGCAACCCCGTAATTCGATCTCCATTCTTTCAAATTTGCCCTCTTCATTCCCACTGCCGTGGCCTGAGCACCCCTTCGTGCCTAGATCCCTGCAGCAGCCCGAAGTCCCAGCCCCCAGTGCCTCTTCTCCTGCAATTCAGAACCTACGCTGCACACACAGAGCTCGCGTAAACGCAAATGCTTCCATCCTTCGGCTGCATCCCGCCATCAACGGGACGACATGATCCCTCACTCGGTACACAAGGTCCCACCTCGTCCGCTTCCTCTCGTGCTACGCTGACTCTTGGACAGATGAGTCTCCTCACAAACCTCTGTCTACCCTTCGAAACTGTTCATAGTTCATCTGGTCTGAACCGTCCCCTGAAGACTTGCCTCACACTCTCCTCACAGCTTCCAACACCTTGCACACACCCCCACCCAGCTCCTGCACTGGAGGGAAACGTTTACTTATACTTGACAATGAGCATCTTGAGGACAAATATTTTATCCTTCATTCACACTTGTCGACAAGTGGCCTCAACAACTATTTTGGGTTTTTTTTTTAATAAGCCGTGAAACAAGAAAAAACCGACACTCTACTAAGCCTGCCCATTAGACACACTCCAAATCTGTCAGAGGACAGAGCTTTGTACCTGTTCACGGGGACACCAGTCAGCAAACACGGTAACAGAAAATGTTGGTACCAGAGCACGCACCCATGGCCGCACTCGCTCAGGGATGCTGTCATGCAGTTGTACATTCTCCAGATGCCTTAGAGATGAATTAAAACACGTTAAAACACATAAAAGTTACTCACACTTTAGCTTCCAGCCTCACTAGTTCACTCGTTCTTTCTGCCAACTAACAATTATTAAATACCTTTTTCCTAGAAGAAGTGCAAATACTGGGGGGAAATGAAGACATAACAATCATCTAATAAAATCCCTAACATACAGTGGCTGTATAATTACCCCCCAAATTCCAAAGGTGCTCCTTAGCAGAGAGTGGTGGCAGAGAACCCTGATGGGTGTTCAGGGTAAGGACGCAGCATCTTCTGGGTCAATGGAAACGCTCCCTGAAGATTCCGGAGCCTATTCCCACAGAGACGACTGCAGCTACTCAGAGAGGATGCTGTTCTCTGACATCCTTAGCAAGTGCCCACATTAACAAACACACAAAAAAAAACAAACAAAAAACGCTTGAGAGCATCTCAAAGTCAAAGGCTTTACTTGGGAGGTTTTTATTGTTAGAGAATTCATAGTATTTCAACCTCCAGGGAAAAAAAGAAACGTCAGGGACTTTAAGAATGATCTATTCTCAGAGATCTAAAATTTAAAGACAGAAGATACAAGTGGTACTGTATTTGAAGATATCAACTAACAAGCAATCCAGCAATTTAACACTCTCATTACCTGTCTCTCCACAAACAGCACCCAATAAAAGAGATGTCTGAACTAATTAAAGAAGATGTAAACTTATGGCTGGAAGTTGGAAAGGCATTTTCAGGTAGAGTAAAAAAAAGAACACACTGAGAATTTTACTACACAGACTGCTTTCAATTTATGAAGAGCATGTACTAAAATATATATACATACTGAATATGTTTATTGTTCTATGGCTCCAAATTTTTGAGAAATTATACATAGCTATAGGGCCGAAATGAAATTGTAAAGCAATTATAATTTGCAGTAAGAGCAATTTGGGGGAATTACCTTAAAGTAGGACATAAGCAATCTATTTAAAGAAAATTATAAAACTCTAATGGGAGATAAAGACAAATGGAGAGATACTGGAGGATTCTAACTGGAATTCTAAATACAGCAATGGAGACATGTCCCCATTTAATACACAGGTTTAAAGCATTATCAAACGCGATGAAAACTACTGGCAGAGCCACAGGAGGTGGGAATGAAAGAAGCAGATGCATTACTGGAGCCAAGCCGTCTGGGAGGCAGACAGACCACACACCACAGATCAACATCAATCCCATGTAAAAATTTCTGGCTGGCTCATCCTTACTTGGGTTTGAGGCCCAATTTTTTTTCATAACTAGAACCTGCTCTCTGCAGCCCTGACGATCATGAATTTTTTTAAAATGACAGTAAAATTTGTCAGAAAAATTAAGTTGGCACAAATACAAAAGAACATTTTGAAAGGAAAAATATCTTATTTCCTTTGTTATTTAAATCATGATAAATATTTAGAAGGGATTTACGTATTTATTTTAAAACAAAGTTAAATGTGATTGTTAGAGATATGAAGGGTGTGATTAAAGATAAAATCTTTTTTTAATTTAAAAAATATTTTAGGGACCTCCCTGGTGACACAGTGGTTAAGAATCCACCTGCCAATGCAGGGGACACAGGTTTGAGCCCTGGCCCGGGAAGATCCCACATGCCACAGAGCAGCTGGGCCCATGTGCCACAACTACTGAGCCTGCGCTTTAGAGCCCGCAAGCCACAACTACCGAAGCCCACAAGCCACAACTACTGCAGCCCGTGTGCCACAACTACTGAGCCCACGTGCCACAACTACTAAAGCCCACGCACCTAGAGCCCATGCTTCACAACAAGAGAAGTCACCGCAGTAAGAAGCCTGCACACTGCAACAAAGAGTAGCCCCCGCTCAATGCAATTAAAGAAACCCGCGTGCAGCAGTGGAGACGCAATGCAGCCATAAATAAATAAATAAATTTTTAAATGAAAAAAAAATTAAATTAAAATAAAAATATTTAATGGGTGGAGAAAAGTAATAACATACAAAAATTCACTATATCTGAAAAGTTAAAGAATCAATATTAGTCCATATAGATGGCAAGTTGATATTATTGTTAGACTTTAACCTAATTAATAAATGAAAATATAAAACCAAAAACCATAATATAGTACTTTACCCCTTAGTTATCCAAAAAAAACAAAATTATGACTCCATATGATCTAGAACTTCTAGACTCCAGAAGTCTTAAAAAAAAATCTGATGTTCATCATTTTGCCAATCCTTCTGGGAAAAAATCTTGGAATATACAACAAAAATTTTAAATTACTCAAGTCATTAATCTTATTAACCTCACTTTTGAAACTGTATCTCCAGAAACTAATCCCAAAGGAATTTCTACAAAGAGTGTGTTAACACTATTTACTCTAAGGAAAACTTGCAAATATTTTTAAAGTGCACCCAATGAGGAAATGATTAAACGAATCACAGTACAGCCATATGAAAAGATGTTACTTAATTATCACAAATGACAAAATTCAGCTGGGCGAACGCAGACAATCCCTGAATTACACAGGGTAGCTAAGTCTGGGGCACCATAAATACCACACTAGGTCACAGTTATAAAAGAGAGCACATCTACCAAGAGTTCTTCCTAGAAAACGCCACCAGCACTTCCTCATCTCCTAAGAACACGACACGTGTGACCATAAGTTGTAAATGAAACAACACAGTTTTCAGCAGCCTTACTGTGACAGCTGTAACAGCAGCCTTACTCTCACTGCTGCTATGGTTCCCCAGAGCAGGTCGCTGAGCCTTCTCCACGCAGGAGCTGAAACTCACTAAGTCGTGCTCAGCCTGGGCCTCGAGAACAGACCCGACAGGGCGCTGAAGAAGTAGGTGCAAACGCCAGCGTGAGCACATCTGGGTCCACGGGGCTGAGCAGCAGGCCAAGACAGTGACAGAACCGGCCTAAGCAAGCATCCGTTCTTCACCTCACTCTCAGGAACCTATGTAAGTGCAAGCACGTGTGGCTCCGTACCAGAGAATGAGTCCATACCCCTGAGTTCTGTGACAGCCCCCAGACACGGTGAAAGACCACAACATAAAGTCATGCATATAGCCAGCCTTCCCAAATGACACTTGCGACATTTATATTCAGGGTTATGCTGTTTAAATGACCAACTGTTAGAAACAGCATCTCAGCAAGGAAAGGGGCCCTAGGTTTACTGTATAAAACATAAACATTTGAATGAGGGAGCACATCAAGAAGAACACCCAAGTATGAGTTTGCATTTGATGAGATAAACAATTTAGAGAACACTTCTAGATTCTTAATCAGGGAGGTAATATAATACAAATGTTCTGTCAGAAAAATCTAATCATAATAGGCAAGAAAGCTAGAGAAGGGATAACTCATGACTCAGTGGTCAGGACAGGCCTCTCTGAGGAAGCAACCCTAAACAAGGTGGAACCTAAGTGCACGACAGCACTAAGCGGGCAGGCGGCGGACGTGGCTGAGCTCGGCCCCAGGGCTGTAGAGGGAAGTCAGCGGCAGGACTGCACCTCAGGGAGGCAGGAGGAAGCAGGCACTAAACAGGCAGACGGGTGACGGGATCACCTAACGCTCAGAACTGTGATTCTGGCCGCGCGTGGACTAAAGGGACGTCCGGAGGAGGAGCACGCGAGCAGCTAGATCAGCACAGTCCCGGAAGGGTTAGCAGCAGAATGAAAAGAAGTGACTGGATTAGGAATGCACAACATTTCATATTTCTATATTTATAGCTATGTATATGTTAATGGATCATGCATTACTTTTTAAACGAGAAGGTTCCCATATATATGAAATATGCAGATCTCTATTTTTCAATTATAATGCAATAAAATGCAATGAACTAAAAAACTATACTTAAGATAATATTTCTTTAATGATTCAGAAGACACTCTGGAATACTGTAACGCCTTAGGATCATATGATCAATATCAACTACCCTTGCAGCGCAGGAGAATAGGATTTCCAACGCGTTAAAAGCTACGTAAACTATATTTTATTGTAATGGCTTATTTCAGAAAAAAGTAAAACAAAAAATTATTCGCCAGAAGGAAAAACAAAAAACAAAAAAACTACCTGACATTTTCACATTCTGGAATTTCATAATGAACTTTATCTTGCACGTTTGCTACAGCTATGGTCATATTTTACATCCAAATTTTGATATGCATACATTAAGGTTAAAGTTCAATGTCAAGTTAGCACATAGCAAAGATCAGAGAATTATGAATCATAATTATTCCAGTCATGAGGAAAGAGCAGAAATGTAAGCCCGATTTCTATTTTAGGAAAGAAGTGGCTGAAGGGGGTTTGCTTTAGCAAAAGCTGAAACTCTAGACCAATCTTAAATCATTAAATACTCTGCCTAGGACTTCCCTGGTGGCACAGAATCCGCCTGCCAATGAAGGGGACACAGGTTCGAGCCCTGCTCCGGGAAGATCCCACATGCCGTGGAGCAACTAAGCCCGTGTACCACAACTACTGAGCCTGAGCTCTAGAGCCCACGAGCCACAACTACTGAAGCCCGCGCGCCTAGAGCCTGTGCTCCGCAACAAGAGAAGCCACCGCGACGAGAAGCCCATGCACTGCAAAGAAGAGTAGCCCCCGCTCGCCGCAACTAGAGAAAGCCCAGGCACAGCAACGAAGACCCAACGCAGCCAAATAAATAAATAAATAAAATAAAATAAAAATACTCTGCCTAAATGAACCTTTAGAACCCAAAATATTGGAACTTTTAGTACTAAAAGAAGCCCAGGTATGATATTACACATCCTTTTTATATTCGGAAAGCTAAACAAAAGTGATAGGAATGATTCACATACTTAATTTTATTATGATTTTCTCTATGTACTTCATTTTATTACTATTTTCATTTTAAGTCAAACTACTTGCCCTGACAGATTAAAAAAAGAAAGAAAAAGAAAAAAGGAAGCCAGTGAAGAGCCTTGTCTTTTCTTCATCATGCTCCCCCTCCCAGCATTAACTTGACTTGTGTTTGTTTGGTTAGAAACACAACAAAGAGAAAAAGCATACGTACAATGATTTAACCAGGTAAAGTCTGGAGAAGCTAGATCACAACATCATTTTGGACCCAGTTTCAATCAGAATCTGACTTCTATTCCAGCTCAGCCCCTTGACAGGAACCAGAGCAAACCTCACCTTTGGAGTCAGAGCTCCTCCCCTTCACAGACAAAGCATAAAGCTCAAACTCCCTCCCAAACAGCTCCCAAACTCCCAAACAGCTCCAAGGTAAGCACAGCTATATGAGCACAACCTTCGCACTCCTCCTGGGTCAGCTGTGTGTGAGCCTCAGGCCATCACAGAGAAACTCCCAGTCCCGCCTCTTCCCCTGCTGCAGTGGGTCCATCTTCCCCCATCACCTGGGGCTGGTCTGGAGGAAGCACTCTTAGAGGAAGCGGGCCTGGCAGCAGACACATGGTTTTATGTGTTTGCACAGCAAAGCACTAAATTGATGGTTTTATCAGATGACAATTGTGAAGAAGTATCCCGAAATTTAAGTTTTGGTCCCAAAACATACTGTTTATTTTTCATCCCACTGTTCACTACAGGAAGCCTAGCGGTTACCATTTATTGAGCATCTTCTCAGGGTCAAACACTATACCAGATACTTTATATATGAGATAAATATACACAGTCCTATTTAATCCTCACAACAGCCCAATACGCTTTTAAAATCCCTGCTTCATAGCTAAGGAATCACGGTGAGACTACACAGCTAGTACAGGACAGAGCCAAGAGTTGCTGTAAGGTCCACCTGACTCCAGATCCTAAGTTCTTTATACCACAGTGTCATTCATCCAACCCTTCGAAAGGTCAGCATTACAGGCAACTGAGCACAGGGACTTGCACTTTCACTGAGGAGTATCAAATACAAAATCTAAAACACGTATTATATAATTAGTTGTTTCATTACTCTAGAAACCCTACATGCTTAAGATACCAAGTTGGCTATGCAGTTACTTCCCTGAATGAATCAGCCGTACAGAGCTACTTTCCTCCAGTGACAATCCAGGCTATATAAACAAAACGCTAGTTTTTCAGGATTCACATCTAAAGTGTACAAACAAACCACAAAGGTAAGATGTGACTCATGGTGATAAATAGTACAGGCTTATGTAAATTAATGTTTTCAAAGTGCAGCAGTCTCTCTACATGTTTTCAAAACAGAGGCAGCCTTGGGCTTCCCTGGTGGCGCAGTGGTTGAGAGTCCGCCTGCCAATGCAGGGGATGCGGGTTCGTGCCCCGGTCTGGGAAGATCCCACATGCCGCGGAGCGGCTGGGCCCGTGAGCCATGGCCGCTGAGCCTGCGCGTCCGGAGCCTGTGCCCCGCAACGGGAGAGGCCACAACAGTGAGAGGCCCCCATACCGCAAAAAAAAAAAAACAACAACAGAGAAACAGAGGCAGCCTTAAAATTCCTTAACTCTCCCGGCTGACTGTGTGCCGTCTCCAGCAGCTCAGCCACCCCTCAAAAGCTCTAACTCAGACAATGCAAACCAGAGGAGCCTGACGCGCACACACCCCTGGACACGACAGAAGACAAGGAGTCCTATGCCTAGCAAGTGGCACGATTAGCGATGGGTGACCACAGAGTCACCAAGCGCTCAAGTGGGAGGCCCTCAGGGACCGTCGGTCCAAATGGTCTGGCGCTTCAGGGAAAAGCAGGATGAACGGGAGTCCTGAGAACGGACACCATGCATCCTGGTGATGAAAGAAAGAAGGCAGGTCCTGAGGAGGAACTCCCAAGGAAAGGTCGGAGGCGGGAGCAGGACAGCACATCCACAGGAAGCGCAGGCCCAGTGCTGTTGCGGTGGATGGTTTGGGGAATGAGTCCAGGCTACGTCATTCCTCTAAGCGACAGTACCAGCAAAGCCCTTCCCACCTGAGGCTGTGTGCGTGCCCCGACTCGCCCCACGCGCACACACAGGAGTGGGGAAGGACACTCAGAAACGCAGGGACAAACTTAAGAAAATACAACTGAATTAATGGGGCCTTAATTCAGTAAACATGATTTGTACTCACTAGTTATGAGTAGCCCTATAGTTGAATGTCTACACTACTCTTTGAGGTTTGTTGAATATAATGGCTAAATAAATACAAAACAATTCTGATAAACGCCCTTCCCGGAAAAATAACATTTTCACTAGTCACTGAATTACCAAAGTACATACCACCAAATGAAATTATACATCTCTGAGCATGCCTGCTAGTGGCCACTGAAGCAGCGTCTTGCGGGGGACACCGCCAGAGAACAAGCAGCTGCCCCCAGGCACCAGGTCAGACCACACTCCTGCTTCTGTCCTCACGGTGAGCCCCACTCAGTGCCCAGCAGCAGATGGACCTCAAATGCACTCAACTGGCCACTGGACTGACATTCCCTGAGCTCTGCAATCCTCTCAGGAAGTCCTCCAGGTGAGCATGGGGAACGCTCGCCCACCCAGGAACGCTTCCACCTGCATGAGAAGAGCCATCCTCAGGGACTCCAAAGAGGGCAGATGGCAGACGAAGTGAGGCAGGGCTCCCACAGTCAGGAGGAACCTTGGTCATAATCAAGGCCTGTCTCAAAGCCATGTTGTCCATGAAATGTTCTGTGATCACCCCTCCACCCCCCAAAGTCCCCTCTGCCATCACAGGGGCAGTGATTCAGGTCCCTGTGCAGACCTCACGTTGCAGCCCACTTGCCTCTCTCTGACTAAAGGTGCAACATAGGTGGTTGACCCACTATCACAATACTGAACCAGCCCTCATTAAATGGAAACATAGGATGTTCACCGTTGCAGGGAACACGGGATGAGAGGTCACTGCCCCGGCGGCCTGGGAGCAGTTCACGGTTGAGCCAGTCCTCTTCCAGCAGAGACCTGGCCGAAGAGAAAGAGCCGACAGGCACTGACTCAACCGGTTTGCTGCCCAAGAATGTCCAAAATAAGGTTAACTGCCATGTTCCTTCACCACATTATGTGTCCTTAAAACATGTAATTTTAAGGGTGCGTTTTTGATTGTTGTTATTTGTTACATTTTAAAGTAAGATTTACACTGACGTGTTCCTGCCGGGTGCACCCACGGCAGCCTGTGTTTCCTCTCTCAGAGCGCCACCAACCTTTACAGTCATTGCTGGTGAAATTCCGTCTTCCTCCACTAGGCTGTAAGGTAGACAATGGTTACTGCTGACTCCATTCACTCCCTGCTTCTAAGGCAGAGCCTGAATTTCCCCCCTCGGACCACTATTCCCTACTCTCAGCCGTCGTGCTAGAAAAGGGACAACTCTCTCCATCTGGCTCAGGCCTGGCCAATCGGAGCACTGCCTCACTTTGGCCACAGCGACTGGTTCAGGTTTGGGCACATGACTAAGTCCACATTAATAAGAGTCAAACCCAACGTTTCACTGGGGAAGAGCG
>NW_006777895.1:3274241-3291917 GCF_000442215.2 Lipotes vexillifer | reverse complement strand
TCTCACTTTTTCATCAGAGTGAGAACTAGGAGATTATTAGCTTAGGTTGCCAAGGGCAACCATGTCGAATGAGCCTGCCTGCGAAGCCCACATAGACAGAAGCAGAGAGATGGAGAGTCACCAGGTCCCAATGGCTCAAGCCACTACTCACACCTGATATCTCCTGGATGTTCTTAGTTCCATGAGCCAGCACATTCCTTTCCCTAATTGCTTAAGCCAATACGAGTAGGTTTTATGTGCTTGCAACCAAACATATTATAATTAATAAAACCTGTGTTCATCCTGTTCACCCCTATCACCATAGCAGTTAGTATGGCAACTAGCACACAGAAGATGCTTAACATTTTTTCAAATGAGCTGAATAAAAACCTAGGGTCAAAATATTTTACACGGGTATTTTTTATATATATAATTTATTTATTTTTCTTTCCTCTCTCTCTTTTTTCCTTTTAGCCACACCGCACAGCTTACGGAATCTCAGTTCCCCAACCAGGGATTGATGCCGGGTCACGGCAGTGAAAGCCCGGAATCCTAACCACTAGGTCACCAGGGAACTCCCTACATGGGTATTTTTACCTTTTAAAATTTCAACAGTAAAACCACCACCAAAATTCACTTTCACTAGGAAAAAAAAAAAAGAAAAGTTGACTTTACAGACATAATCCACATTGGAAAAGAAGCCTTCCATTTACAGTAATTATTATAAATCCATGGAACTTAAAAGAATTTTATATTACACAAAACTCTTGGCATTTCCTTCCTGATTAAGCTAACTCTATGATAACCACTGACTGCTAAATGGCAACACGAATTGTTTTGTACCTTTGATCATTACAAAAGGGACATGGGCTACCTCAAGTGAACATCTGGCTCTGGGTCACAACTTTGAAAGCTTAATTGGCTTTTTTTCCCCACATAAGAGAAATAAGATAGCTGCTCAACAACAGGGCCAAATGTTCTTAATAAATGTCATTCCAACTGGGAATGGATTTTCTTTTTAATAATTAAATTCTCCGTTCTTCAGACATGAAGGAAATCCCATTTTACAAGTGAAACAGCAGAACATAAGCTGGGGGGCAGGGGAAACTAATACTGAATGTGGTTTCAGTATAAATTCATTACCATATTTTGCATTGTTTTTCAAGGCACTAGGACGGATCTGCAAGGATCAAGCAACACTTTCACCCAACCTTTCTGCACCCAACAATGAACTTTCATGATCGCCGGCCATAATTATGAAAGGGTACAACGTAGGACCATGAAACAAAGATAGCTTACTGGTCTATATGGTAATAAACCTGAAACATTAAGGCCTACCTCAATATTCCTAAGCCCCTAGAATTGATTACCCTTCTAAAACTAAGCCACACCAAGAAGAAATACACTATTTACCTTTTAGTTTAAGGTGCTAACGCCAAGTCCCCATTCCCATGGAGCTTACACTCAAACAGAAATGACAAAATATCAAGTACCAATCTACTTAACTGACCAATACTCTTAAGACCAAGAATGTTCAAAAAGAAAATTTTAGAAAGAAGTGAATGGTTAAAAAAAAAAAAAAAAAAGACGAAGACTCAAAAGTGCTTAGCAGTTTGGGGACTATATTACAAGCAGGAAATAAAAGACACTAGAAGACTTTAGAACCTTGGAGCTGGGAAGGTTCTTGGAGACCACCTGATTTTAAGATAAAGAAAATTAAAGGTCAGAAAGTACTGGCCGACCGTCATACATCAGTGACTGTCAGCCGGAACAGAACCCAGGACTCCCTCCCACTGGTTCCGTCCATCATGGATCACACGGGCAGTTTCAGACACCAGGGCTCAGCATCTACTCATTGCTGCTCCCTGGCCCCCGTTTTCATACTTCACCGTAAGAAAACGAATCACTACAACATTATTTTCACTTATTCAGTAACAGAGGGAACCTGCCCTCTCCCAGCCCCTGGACTGCTGGGAGCTCATTTGCTGAGGGGGCCTTTCACACAAATCTCTCCAGAGAAAGGGATGTGAAGACTGATTTCTGCACCCGCCCACACAGAGGTAATCACCATCCTAAGCCTCTGCTCAGTGGGGGTCACGAAGGATGGCTAAGAAATGTCACGGCCTGTAACTGCTCTCCAGATGCACACCTCGGCACTATGCTAAGACAAACACAGCTCTAAGACGTCGATAAGACTTGGCAAGATGCTCTATGAAATCAGGAAATAACCTTAAACAAAAGGACCCAGTTAACAAACAAGAATCTCAGAAACGAGTGGGTTGGTCTTAGGGACTAACTCAAAATAGATGGAAGAATACAAAGAGTTTTTAAAAATGAGTTACATTCTCAATTCTGTCACTGACTGAAATTCTAACTTAACCTGAATGGTTCTCTCTGCTCTTTAGTTTATCTGTGTGCAGAAGCAGTTCAAAACCCAACTGCCTGGCAGGTCCCAGAGCCCATAATTACCATTTGTCCTGCAGTAAGGAGGCCATGGGTGGCAGATTCCACGGCAAGTACAAAGTATGCGTTGATTTCTTCGAGCAGTACTCTGTTACAAGTCTCCTCCTGAACCTACAGAAAATATGGGTGAATTTCTCTATAACCGAGGTATATAAAAAAGGCTTTCTAACTATGACTCAAAATCCAGATGCAATAAAAGACTGACAAATTTGACTAGATATATTTTTTTTAAACTTTTGTATGGCAAAAAATATAAGAAAAGTTAAAAGATCAACAACAAACTGGGAGAAAACATCTGCAATATATATTACAAATAAAAAACTAATATCCCCAATACACCAAGAACTTTTAAAATGTAAAGGTGGCAAAGTAATCAAAAATCCTATGGAAAAACGGAAAATGTGACTAGACAACCCATAAGACGTAAAAATGACCCTTAAATGTTTAAAAAGATGTTCGAACTCACTCATAATAAAGGATATCCAAATCAAAACTACACTGAGTTACCATTTCTCATCTAGAAGATTGGCAAAATTCTTAAAGCTTGAAAATACTTTTCCTGGTGGAAATGCAAAGTGGGTCAATCATCATGGAAAGGAGTCTGGCAATATCCAACAAAACTACTTATGTTTTTCACACTTGAACACAGCAATCCCACTTCTAAGAACTCATCCTGAAGATACACCTCCAACAATACAAAAATACAGGACTTCCTGTGGTCCAGCGGGTAAGACTCGGTGCTCCCAATGAGGGGGCCCGGGTTCGATCCCTGGTCAGGGAACTAGATCCCCCATGCATGCCGCAACTAAGAGTCTGCAGGCCACGACTAAGAAGCCCACATGCCGCAACTAAGGCCCGGCACAGCCTAAATAAATAAATATTTTTTAAAAATCAATATGAAAGTTATTCACTGCAGCATTAGTTATAATGACAAACTACAGAAAACTCTCTAAATATTCAAACTTGGACACTGTCCAAATAAACTCTGGTACCTTCACACAATGGAGCACCATGGGCTATAAAAAAAAAGATGAGGACATTCTGCATGAGCTGACATAGAGCCACTTCCAGATGCTAAGTAGAAAAGCAAAAGTACAAAAAAGCATTTATATATACCTAACACTAATACAATGTTGCCAATTATATCTCAATAAAACGGGGGAAAAAACAAATATATAATACACTCTCTTCTTGTGCTGTGTCAGAAAGTAGAGGCACCCCCATGACTGGAATGCATCAAAAGGACACACCAGCTTGAAGGGGCTTCCACTGGCCAAACATGGAACAATTTGAGCAAAACTGGGTCTCAGCAATTTAGTACAATGAGCACTGAAGAAAAAACTGAAATCCATAAGTTCATACTGGTAATATGTAAATGAATGGATGAATGGGGAGAATGGGGAGCTCCTGCTTACACAGAATGTCCACTGGGAACATTCTGTGGAGGGAGTACTGCAGCTGAAAATCAGCAGTTTGCAACCATCATAGTAAAAACTGGCTGAAGCAAGAATCATTCATGAATGATAAACCTATGGAGAACATCCTGATAAGGAACAGGCTATCTGCGTGGTTTTAAAGTGTCCTCCCATAAAATGCCTGTCAAATGCAAGGGGAAAACATGGTAACTACACAGCAGGGAAACTGGACAACACTTTGGCCAGGTGATCAAAGTTAACATCAGCAATGAGGGGCCAATAGATACTATGAGCCTCCACATAGTATCTGAGAAGAAGGCAACATCCAGTATCACTTACAGGGTGTTCAGCTGGGGACAATTAACCTGAATTAAACCCCAAATGCAGAAACATTCCATTAGAGATGGGGAAGGGTATTCTTCTAAAATGCCAATGACATGGGGAAAGAAAAAAGACTGAAGAACTGTTCCTGATTAAAAGGGTGTAAACATACATAAGAACTAAATGCAATCTGTGAGCCTAAATTAGATTCTGTACTGGAGAAAAAATTTTGACAAAAAACGGAATATACCGCAGAGCAACTAAGCCTGTGTGCCACAACTACTGAGCCTGCGAGCCACAACTACTGAAGCCTGCGCGCCTAGAGCCCGTGCTCCGCAACAAGAGAAGCCACCGCAATGAGAAGACCGCGCACTGCCACGAAGAGTAGCCCCTGCTCACTGCAACTAGAGAAAGCCTGCACGCAGCAACAAAGACCCAACGCAGCCAAAAATAAATAAATATAGGAAAAAAAAAAAAAAAGAACAATTATATACTCAGAATTTTAACCCAGCTCTGAAAACCACCTGTCTGTGAGACCAAGCATCAGTCTGGTATGACTTTTGGATGTATCACGATACAGGAGGCACACTGTAATAAATGACTCAAACGCTCTCCCTCAGAACTGTTGACATTTCAAGATTCCTCACAGAAACTGAAAACAGAGATAGATAACCACAATCTATTTTATTCACACAATTGTTTTTATTGTAATTAAATCGGTTGTAAAATCAGAAGAAGGAAATTCCTTATTTAGTGTAGAAAGAACCAAGGTCATCTGAGGTGATGCATTTTTGCAGACAGTCGGGAAGCAAGTCTGTTGTATCCCTCCTCTCACACACACGGTGCTTTGGCTGTGTGATAATTCATGAAAGGAGAAAACAAGTACAGAATTTTAAAGTCAAATAAGATTTTCTCTTTGACTTGTGAATTACAATTGGCCAGTCTCTAGCAGCTGCCTCTTAGAAACTATATTTTCTAAATGTTAATAGGCCCCAAGTTAGCAATAAATATGAACATTTAGTGGAAAAAAAAAGGAATATAGACAGTACATTAAAGCATCGAATCAATGTTATCAATAAATCTTCTGAAGGTGATAACTGTACTATTGTTGTTATATGAGAGAATGTCCTTATTCTTAGGATTTATACACTGAAGTATATCAGGGTAAAAATATCAAGAAATATATTCTCAAACGGTTTGGGAGGGGAAATACACACACACACACACACACACACACACACACACACACACACACACACACACAAGCAAGCACAAGTTAACAACAGGTCAATCTGTGGAAAGACTGAGTGTTTAACCTTCTTGCAACTTTTATGTATGTTTGAAATTATTTCCAAATAAAAAGGTTTTAGGACCTTGGACAAAAGGCCTTTTAAGTCGTACATTAATAAGCTCTGGGGTAAGCATGCAGCTCTGCCATAATCCTCAAAAAGAAGCAGAATCGTCCAAAACGACACCATTCAATATGGTAGCCATGAGCCACATGTGGCAACTGAGCACTTGAGATGTGGCTAATTCAAATTGAGATGTGCCAACTTTCAAGGACTTAATATGAAAAAGAATATAAATTATCCCATTAAGAGTTTTTATACTGATTACATATTGAAATGATATTTTAGACATACTGGGTTACATAAAATATATTATTAAAATAAATTTCACCTTTTTACTTTATAATGTAGCTACTAGAAAATTTTAAATTACACATGTAGCTCATATTGTATTTCTCTTACAATGCTGATCTAAAATATAATAATACCTTTTTTGAAAAGAGGTGTTTGTTGATCTCTTAAACAAGTATTTCATTACTAGAGAAAAATGTCAAGGAACATTACAGATTCTGACTCCCCTAAGGTGATTTCAATCTTGGAAATAAAGTAGATAATTAGGTTTTTTTAAGGCATAATTAAGGGAAAAGAAAAATTTAAGGCCTAGGAGACAAGAAAGAGCTCTCTGGTCATGTTGTTTAAGTAATTGCCCGATTAGCCACAAATCCCATCTGTAGCAAATTTCCTGAAGAGGAGAAAAAATAAAATCTAAACTCATGAAAATACCAGGCAAATGGGAAGACAATAGGTGGTTTTCACACTTCTGTTTTCAAACTCTGTATGAATAACATCAATTTCCCAAATCCTAAACATTAACTTAAGTATCTTATAAACAAAGCCTTTAAACAGTTACTTCTGCTACCAAGGAGTTTATGAAATAAACTTGACTGACAACGTTATTTACGACGTTACTTATTTTTCCGTTTTAAGGTTCTGACTGACAAACTCTTCCTTAACTCTAAAGGTTTAAGAAGGACATAAAGAGGAGAACTGAGCTAAGACAGACAAAACTGTTTTTGTTTGAAACACTATTTTAGGGATTATACACAGGGAGGAGAAAGGAAGGTCGGGCACGAACTTAAACAGGATTATTTCAGGATAACGAAAAGGTCCCTGGGACAGAGACAATTTCCTCTGTATTTTAGTTATCCAAATCTAACTAGGCCAAGTGGAGAAAACAACAAATGTCAGTAAGAATTCTACACAACAGCAACAACGAGGGAGAGAAACCAAAAGTAGGTTGCCAGAACGTACAATAAGAACACCCAGCAGTATAGTCTTGGGCAACGTGCACAGGTGTGTTTGTTTTGGAAGTTTGGAGTCAAGCATGTGGATGGAACCAATTAGAATCACCAAACTGACTCACAGCACAGGATCCCGGGCTATCTCTCCTGACCCACACTCTCCCCACCCACCCCAGACCATATCCCAGAAAGATGACTTTGATCAACTCTAGACAAAAATCTCCTACTAGAATACGATACCCGCTGCCAGCGCACATGGATCCATTTCTGCGTTATGTCTAACAGCCTCCCTGCTGAAGGATCAACAGATGCGCCATGCACCCCCGAGGCCACGAGTCAGGCTCCGTGGACTCAGACAGAAGCTGACAGCATGAATGAGCTCTGCTTAAGACGAAGTCAAGGAGTGCCTTGCAGATAAGGAACCAACACAGATGAGGTGCCCGTAGTCCCAGAATCCCAAACCTATAATAAAACTACTGGCACGAGCCCAGCCTCCCTCACGGCTGGGACACTCCCATCCTGCTCCTAACCCCTCACCTGCTTCCCACCTCACGCTCCATTCCCGTGTTTTGCCATCATGAGGCCAACTCATGCAGTCTCAGAAAAGAGGCCATGGCTCCACTGTTCTAGCTTCAGAAGGAAATGCAGATGGGTGAAACACCCAAGGATGACAGCGAGTCTAAAAATAATTAAGTAAGAACTAAGACTTAATGAGCTCTTCTATGTGCATTGTCTGTGGGTCACATCGTTCAGTCACCACAACCACTTTAGGTGGCAGGTGTTATGTTCCCTTAGAGAGAATGCAACCAGCGCACACAGACAGTAAGTACTTGTCCCAAATCACATGGAAAGGGGGTCAACTCAAACCCAAGCAGTCTGGCTCAAGAATCCATAGGTTTAGCTATTAATAAATCATGAACACAGATTCCACAGTTCAGGAAGTATTTCTCTGCCCAGGACTTCAGTAATAATCTCACTCTCATTTGCTCTCATTTTGACATCAGGAAGCTTGAAGCTGCTTCCCTAAGAGGCTACTACCAAAAGAATTATTGTCCTGTGCCCACATCCCTCTCTCACTCTCTCTAGCAAAAATACACCCAAAAGATAGCTTGCCATGAGTCTAACATACTTTCAGATATGATCATTTATTTTTATTAAGAGAAAACAGACAAACCAAATTGCTAAAGGAAAAAAATGAACAATGCCATTATTTTGACAAATTCTATTTTCTTAATAAAATATAATTCTATTATAGTCTGGGTTTTGTTTAGGGAAAATAAATCTGCATTTAATGCCTTTAAGAATCTTTAAAAACTATCTTAACAGGAGATTTCAGATTTAAGACGTTAAAATAAAGATGATCCGAGTCCATCTCATAGAAATCACCTCAAAACAAGGAGCATGAAAACACACACAAAAGCCATCTTCGAGGTGCCCTGACCACAGCATGTGAAGACAGGAAATGGATAAGGAACGTGGCAACTGGCTTCACAAAACAGAGGAAGGCCAAACAGGGTGCCTGCAGAGAGGTGCCCGGGAGAAGGAAGCCCGGAAAGGCTCAGGAATGAGGCTCAGGGACTGCGAGAGGTGCGGGCTGGGCTGAAGCCAGAGGGCCGGAGTGAGCACGTTAGCGCAGGCACCCACGCAGCCAGGTGACGCTCCCGACCCCGGAGCCGTCAGAGACGTCACCAGGCAATTCTCACCGCGGCGTCAGAGCCTGAAGGCTTAATCCCCTGGCAGAGTGAACCACAGAAAGCAGTCTCGGGGACACTGGGCACAGAGAAGACAATAATGACGCCTGACAACTGGGCATCTTCCGAGAGGTTCAGAGTGTGGAATCTATCTTCCCCTCCCCCTAGTAGCTTCTAATCTAGATTCTGTCTCTATGAATTTGACCATTGGAGGTAACTCCAATAAATGGAATCATATTTTTAAAAAAAAAGTGTGTAGAATCTGAGGGGTTCCAGGCTCAGTCTCAGCTCCATCAATTAGCAAAGGTGCGTCACCTTAGGCAAGCTGCTCAGCATCTCGGCACCTCAGTTTCCTCGTCTATAAGATGATGATAATAAATAGCTTCAAAGTCCTACAGCCGATGCCAGGATTAAACGAGGTAAAGCTCTGACAGTGGGGCCAGTACACAGCAAACAGCAAGCATCAGCTCCTCCTCCTGCCCCTCCACTTCTATCACTACCTCTCCCCGAGCACGCACACACGCACGCACGCACACACACCCTCCTCAGGCTCTCAGAAAGCTGACAGCAGGAGTAAATTCACAGGCATGCAACCGGAAGGGCCTTATGTAGAGAAACTGAACAACCCCAGTGAGTATGCTTGGCTGCTGGCATTTAGCAGTCAGCAACAAAACAGTTGACTCTCCCCCAGATTATTCCACAATAAAGCCCATCAGCTGAAGTACCCGCCCCCCCCACCGCCCATACACACATACACACAGAGGTGACAAAAAGCTTTCTAATACATTACTTCTAAACATCATCATGAAATTTCAGAATATCTGGGATAATGAGTGGATGTCAGTTTTTTTTAAAGGCCACATATTACTGACTTAGAATAATAATATAATAACAGCCAATTTTACCAAGTCCTCATGATGTACTAGGCACTGTTGTAAATGCTTTACATACAGTAACTCATTTAATCCTTACAACAAACACACTTCACAAATGAGAAGATTATGGTACAAAGAAATTAAACAATACCCTTAAAGTCACAACACTACTGAGTGATAAAGCTGGGACTCAAACTGAGTCCAGCTTCAGGGCCTGAACTCTTAACTATTATGCTTCTCAGTAATAACTCGGCAACTTTGAAGACTATGGAAAAAATGCCTTCAAAATTCTGAAGGAACCAACCTAGAAATATATACCTAGCCAAACTGTGAATCAAGAGTAAAGGCAAAATTGAGGTATTTTCGGACATACAAGTCTTAAAATTTATGATCTACAAATTCTGTCTTAGGAAATTCTGACCTAAAGATCCAGAAACATGCCTATTTCTGCCTCTTTGCTAGAACAGTTCTCTGTTCAAAATAAGAATTCATAAGACACATTTAAAAGAGCTGCTTCTCAAATACCTCCAGTTTGTAAGTCGCTGCACTCCCGTCTCACTCATAACTGTTTCTCTGCTCATTATCGTTCACCTCTTCTCGAAGCAGGGTCTTACAGAAGGAAAAACACACACGCGTGAATTCAAATCCCAGATCTGTCACTGTCATCACCTAGCTGTATATACTTTGGACAACTTCCATAACACCTCTGGATCCTCAGG
The DNA here is from genome assembly GCF_000442215.2 of Lipotes vexillifer. NCBI lineage: Eukaryota > Metazoa > Chordata > Mammalia > Artiodactyla > Lipotidae > Lipotes > Lipotes vexillifer. The sequence goes on along the minus strand of NW_006777895.1, from coordinate 3,281,864 downwards.
TTCTTCAACTGTATACCAGGGATAGTAAAACAAAGCTGTAGAGAGTTGTTCTGAGGGTTAAACAGTGGACATAAAGCACATAAAAAGTCGTGGCCATATAATATGTGGCAACTGTCATCAGCAGTAGCAACGTTATTTCCTTGCAAACCGTATGCATTCTCTTAACATGCAGGTCAACTGGGCAGGAATGGCTCTTCTTTCATCATTGTGGAGCCGAAGTCCAGCAGTTTCCAGCCTAGCGTGGCCCCTCAAGTATTTACAGAACCCCAAATGAATAAGTAAATAGAGTATGAAATACTTTAACATCACCATTTATATACACTGCATTCACGATTTTCAGAGTCCTTTCAAAGGCAGGGATGAAAGACAACAGACTTGACACAGATATTTGCAGTACTCTGTGGATATTTACTTTCCTGTATCTGAATGTTCAACTTCTTAATTGCTAAGAATATAGTTGGCTTCACAGGGTTCCACTGCTCAGTGTGCTGCAATAGCTTATAGTATGATTGCACATCAGAACTATATAAAATCATGAGTTTGATTATGGAAATGAAAATTAATAGAAACTTATGTGATTAGGCTAATAAAATGTTCTTCAAAAAAAAACCAGAAGTCCTTTCAGAAATATACTCTCATAGATTCTCACGACAACTCTGAAAGAAAGAAATTACTATTTCAACTTAACCATGAGTAAAATAAGGACATGAACAGCTTGGACACACCAGCTAGTTAAGTGGTAGAGCTAGAACTTCTTGGAATAGAGATAAAGAAAAACAGGAACAGAGCGGGGATTGGAATAGGCCATCACCACAGGAAGTAAATAAATCACCGTCCTCCCTTCCATACTGTGATACCATAGTGGGTGACCACAAATCTACCAAAAGTCACTTTTTATGAAGAATTTAGAGGGAAGATAAAAGATTCCCTGTGTCTTCTCACTGGCTTTAATCCAAAATTTGTCAAATTTTCTCTCTGGAATTAGTGTATGACGCTTAAATATGTTGAATTCTGTACAAATGTTTATAAATCAAAAGCAGTTTTCAAATCTCTTCTGAGTTTAAGAAAGCTGACCATCACCATGCACAGTGATGCAAAAACAAGCCCAGGCTCGGCAATCCACCCGGAGCCCTGGGGCTTCTAGAAAGGAGGATGAACTAGACGCACCACGGAGCATAACAGAAACCTGAGATTCAACTACAAGGGGAGATCATTCTTATAATCCAGAAATTCTCATTCTTTTCAGAATTGTGACCTATGTCACACAGTATTTTTAGGAAAGAGAAAAGAAAACTAAAGTACATCAAATATAAATTAGAATACTTTAACAATACTTGAGAAACTAAATATACCCTGGTAAGCAGAGCCCTCCACAATGGGTTAACAACAGAGTTTAAGTCAAAAGATCTGTGAGTAGGCTTGTACAGCATGGTGTGAAGGAGAGAGGAAGGCATGTTTCAGACATCACTTGGAAGTCGAATACACTGGGAGAACTTGCCGATAACTGGATCTGGGAAAAAGGAAACGGCAGGGAGGTTGCTGCGCGTACAGCGTACAGTGTGACTCACTGGCCAGCCATGGGGCCATCTCCTGAGATGGAGAAAACAGATGGAGGCTAAAGGGGCAGTGGGAAAAGGAGTTCTCTCTTCGAGGGCCTACAGTTTGAGAAGCCTAGTGACTGATGTCCAATTCTGTATCTCATATAACAAACCGAAGAACAGAATCTGGAACTAGAAGGTGATGGCAGGTGGAAGATATAAGTTCGGAAATCATCAGCATATAGGTAGATTTAGCACCAACTTGGAGAGATTATCTAGAAACAGATGCATGCCTGGGGCCCTCCAACACTTATTAACAATGAGGTGAAAATAGGCAGAGCCAGCAAAAAGGGTGGAAAGTAGAGGCCAGATAGGTAAGAGGAAAATCAGGAGAGCCTGGTGTCCTGGAAAGCAAGAGAAAATAACGTTTCAACTCCACTGAATGCTTCCAAGACAGCAAGTGCAATAAAGTGGCCTACGGGTTTAACAACGTGGGGTCATTGGGAATGTGACCATCTCAGCGGAGTGGTGGGAAAAGAAACCCCACTGAAGTGGGCTAACAAGTTAAAGGAAATTAAAATAAACGAATGACATTTTAAATAGTAGGAGGTGAGGAAACTAAGACACGAGAACAGACAATCTTCACTAAGTTTACCAATCTACACAAGCAGCTAACTGTAATAAGGCATTGCCAGGGCAAGCACAGAAGTCTGTTCGGCGCACAGTGTACAGCCTGCGATGGGGAGTGGGGGTGGGCAGAGGGTCAGAAAAAGCTTCTCAGAGAAGAAGTAACCAGATCCAAGAATCCAGGAGACATCATTCCTACAGTGGATGTGTCCCTGTAATGAAACAAATCCCACCAAACACACATGAATGCCTGTCCGCACTTAAGTGAAGAAAATCTCATTAAATGAAGAATCAGTGACTAACTTGCATGTCATCAATAATAACCATAATGAATTGTTTTCTAGAAGAAAAACATTCCCAAGTTTTTCAGCTGTGAAACGGCAGATCACGAGACCTGACGTGCGCAGTTTGGTCATCCCATGGCCAGAAGGCAGTAAAATCCTGCGACAGTTCTTGACTACAGTTTTTAGGGTATGTCACGGTGGGGGCAGGGGGACTTGGCTCCTCGAGTGGAAGGGCAGTGAAGATAAGGTAACTAAGCAATGGACAGAGATGACAAACGTCAGCCTTCCTGAAAATGAAAAAACATAAAACTCTTCAGAGGTTGCTTTTCACGATTCCCTCAAAGGAAGATACAGGCTCATAATCATGTACTCAAAGTCCTTGCAGCTAGGTAAGTTTTGAAATTCAGAGTTTTTGAAATTTTAGGTCTGAAAACAGGAGACACCATCAATATATAACACCCCCAGCAGGGTCTGGGCAGCACCCATAATAAAAAACATAAATATTTCTGCAGCTGACATGACAGGATGATGACAAAAAATAGCCTCACATCAGTTCATGTCTTGCCATTACATGAGTCATGCAAAAACTTTCCATTTTCAGAGCCCTTAGATTTCACAACTGTGGATAAGGGACTGAGAACTTATACCTAATACAAGTTTTAAGAAAATAAAGGTACACTGAAGGAGAATGGCAGAGCTCTGGGATCCAATTCCAGCTCCCCTCCATACAAGCTGTATGAACCTAGGCAAACCAGTTAGCATCCATAAACCTTAGCTTTCTGACCTGTAAAATAGGAAAGTGATATCTATCCCTAAGTCTACTGTGAAAACCACATGAGGTAATTAGGTTGCAAGGCACCTGGTACTATGTCTGGCCCTTAGCAGTAGGATGAATAAACATCCCAGTTTGCCTGTGACTTTTCCAGTTTCAGCACTGACAGTCACACATGCTGGGAAACCAAGATGGCTGGTCACCCTACTTGGCAGGCACTCAATAAATAGCAACTATTCTAATGTTAAGAATAGAAATTAGCACAGGAAACGATTACAGTATCGTGTAATAAACCATAATGGAAAAAAATATGAAGAAGTATGTATGTATATATAACTGAATCACTGTGCTGTACATCAGGAACTAACAAAATATTGTAAATCAACTATACATCAATTAAAAAAAAAGAAAGAACAGAAATTAAAAGTAAAAATACAAAATGGAAAAATCACATGAAATAGTTTCAGTAGTGAAATATCCATGTCACTAGGAATTATAATCACCTCTTTTGTGGTAGGCACAATTCTAAAACAGCAGCCCCTGGTGTGCACACCCTGATTCCCTCCTGGAGTGTGGGCGGGTCTGACCTAATCAGAGGTATCCTTTTTCAGGGATGGAAAGTCAGACTCCAATCTACAGCAGATGCTCTCCTGCTGGCCTTTAAGATGCAAACGGCCATGTTGTGGAGAGGGCCATGTGGCGGGAGTGGTGGGCGGCCTTAGGAGCTGAGGGCCTCAGTCCTACAACCAACCGCAAGGAACTGATTTCTGCCAACAACCTGAACACATCTGAGGGGTAACCCAGCTTCAGAGGAGCTCACAGTCCCTGATGCCACCATGAGACCCCACGCAGAGGAACCAGCCTGGACTTCAGACCTACAGAACTGTGAGATAAGAAGTGGGAGTTGTGAGCCACCAAGTCCATGGTGATTTGTTGCACAGCATTAGAAAAATATCTCTTATCCCAGGGATGCAAGGATTCTTCAATATTCGCAAATCAATCAATGTGATACACCACACTAACAAACTGAGGAATAAAAACCCTATGATCATCTCAATAGATGCAGAAAAAGCTTCTGACAAAATTCAACACCCATTTATGGTAAAAACTCTCCAGAAAATGGGCACAGAGGGAACCTACCTCAACATAATAAAGGCCATATACGACAAACCCACAGCAACATCATTCCCAACGGTGAAAAACTAAAAGCATTTCCACTAAGATCAGGAACAAGACAAGGATGTCCACTCTCGCCACTATTATTCAACATAGTTTTGGAAGTCCTAGCCACGGCAATCAGAGAAGAAAAAGAAACAAAAGGAATACAAACTGGAAAGGAAGAAGTAAAACTGTCACTATTTGCCGATGACATGATACTATACATAGAAAATCCTAAAGATGCCACCAGAAAACTACTAGAACTAATCAGTGAATTTGGTAAGGTTGCAGGATACAAAATTAATGCACAGAAATCTCTGGCATTCTTATACACCAACAACAAAAAATCAGAAAGAGAAATTAAGGAAACACTCCCATTTACCATCGCAACAAAAAGAATAAAATACCTAGGAACGAACCTGCCTAAGGGGGTGAAAGACTTGTACTCAGAAAACTATAAAACACTGATGAAACAAATCAAAGATGACATAAACAGATGGAGAAATGTACAGATGGAGAAACGTACCATGTCCTTGGATTGGAAGAATCAATATTGTGAAAATGACTATACTACCCAAAGCAATCTACAGATTGAATGCAATCCCTATTAAACTACCAATGGCATTCTTCACAGAATTAGAACAAAAAATTTTACAATTCGGATGGAAACAGCCAAACAGCCAAACAGCCAAAGCAATCTTGAGAAAGAAAAACGGAGTTGGAGGAATCAGCCTCCCCAACTTCAAACTGTACCACAAAGCTACAGCAATCAAGACAGTATGGTACTGGCACAAAAAGAGAAATATAGATCAATGGCACAGGATAGAATGCCCAGAGATAAACCCATGCACATATGGGCACCTAATTTACGACAAGGGACAATGCAGAAAGGACAGCCTCTTCAATAAGTGGTGCTGGGAAAACTGGACAGCTACATGTAAAAGAATGAAATTAGAACACTCCCTAACACCATACACAAAAATAAACTCCAAATGGATTAAAGACTTAAATGTAAGACCAGAAACTATAAAACTCTTAGAGGAAAACATAGGAAAAACACTCTTTGACATAAACCACAGCAAGATCTTTTTTGACCCATCTCCTACAGTAATGGAAATAAAAACAAAAATAAACAAATGGGACTTAATTAAACTTAAAAGCTTTTGCACAGCAAAGGAGACCATAAACAAGACAAAAAGACAACCCTCAGAATGGGAGAAAAGATTTGCAAATGAAACAACAGACAAAGGATTAATCTCCAAAATATACAAACGGCTCATGCAGCTCAATATGAAAAAAACAAACAATCCAGCTAAAAAATGGGCAGAAGACCTAAACAGACATTTCACCAAGGAAGACATACCGATGGCCAAGAGGCACATGAAAAGATGCTCAACATCACTAATTATTAGAGAAATGCAAATCAAAACTACAATGAGGTATCACCTCACACCAGTCAGAATGGCCATTATCAAAAAAGCTAGAAACAATAAATGCACTTTACTGTACGCTACCCTCCCAAAATATTCTTCCCCTTGACAACGACTAACCAAAAACCATCTAGTGACAATTTAAGGTGGATTCCTCATAAGAAACTAGTGAACAGTGAAGCATGAATATGGTTAACACGCTACGCAAGTACAACTCTTCTTGTAAACACACTGCTCACTAAATGCTGGTTGAAGGAATTTCAAAGATAATGACCACGGTTATGTTTCAGAAGCCCAGAGGAATCTATACGCATGTATACATAGCATAATGTCAACAGAATATACCCCACAGATGTGAAAAACCATGACTCTTGTCCAATTATTCCTTTCACCTCTGTGCAATTAATTCCTTTGTTTACCTCCCAGTACAAGAATACAAGCTGGTGTTACACCATCACAAAGCATGCAGATGTGAACTGTGCACGGCCAAGACAGCACCACTTCCATGGCCTGCACTCCCCGTCTGACACTGGGGCAGTGACTCTTTGCCATGGATACAGGCGACCATAAAGGCTCAGAGCGTGACAGGCAGGTTAGGATCGTCTCATCCAACCTCACACCTGGTCAGAAAGCCGCCCTGGTGTCCCTGCCAGGGGGCAGCCCACCCACCGCAGGGAGAGGAGGACCAGGGACGCTGGAGAGGTGACACAGCCCGCCGGGAACTGTGTCTCCGACTGGGACACACACACAAGACAGGATTGACGTTTGAAAAGTCTCCCTCAGCAGCAAGTCTGAGAAACTGGAATCCATGCAGGATGGGCTCAAATCCACTGCTAGTGACCAGATCAAAAGTGAAACAGAAGCCCGCTCACCTCGCTATTGTGGCCCCGAAGGTTGAAGTTGATTCTCTGCGGAGTGTTCCTGTCCCGGCGGCAGTGGCTGGAGGTGAAGGTCACGCCAACAACGCCGCGCCCGTTACCCGTGGCCAGCCAGCCCTCCTCGTAGTAGCGCCTTCTGCACACGGGCTTCTCCTTCTCACTCTTGGGGACGCGGCCCTTCCAGGACAGGCAGAGGATGTTGGAGTCACTGCACAGGACAGGCCCATGCTCCACCGCTGCATACATACTTTTTTTTGAAGAACCGTTTTACTTAAAAAGTAACGCTGGATGCTGAAAAATTGCTTTCACTGACAGATCGATGTTAGTTTTGTGGTTGGCTTGCACTGTTTTCCCTGACCCCCTTTTAAGACTGACCCGGTTCTAATTAGAAGGTCAGTATTTTACAAAGATCCACCAAATGCATAGTGAAAAAATTCCTCTATAAAAGATGACGGCAGTCTGCTAAGAAAAGGTAATGCTTAAAAACAACGTGGGGTCCATTTTTATTTTCAGGTCCTCAGGGGAAGAGGGGGCTGACCCTTTGGAGAAAGAGCATTGTTAACAAGTGGTGATAAAGACACTGAGTGTTCTTCTTTTCACTCAACTTGGTTCTTCTTATTCAGCCTGAGATTCCAGTTTAGTGTAATGTGATTCCAGAGACAAAGGGCTGCAAATACATAGATTTCAAGTAACTTAAGGCTTTAAGAATCCCTCGGGATGGAATCTTCTCTTCAAAAGCTCAGATGCAGAGATAGAATACATGGGGATCATCTTCCTTCTGAAGCCACCCTCTGGCTTGTTTCCTCAACTAGACAAATCTCTGCTGCTAAAGCTGAAAAAGATTGCATAAAGGGAAAAAAGGCACACAAACCGTGCAAAACAGACCAGAGTTTGTGCAGACAGCAGTCCAAATTTTAGGAGAAAAAAGGACTCTTT
>NW_006777895.1:3256413-3274061 GCF_000442215.2 Lipotes vexillifer | reverse complement strand
CCTCCACTTCAGAGCCCAACCTGGCTTCCCAGCAGGTGGCTGTATCCCCGAGGAGGGCCCCTCTGCAGGCTGACGCACCCCTCGGTGCCATAGAGGCGGGTGAGAAAGCCCCTTCCCTCAGCAGAGCCAGAAGGCTCTAAAGCTCTCACGGGAGGGAGTCTGAGTGCGGGCCCCCGGCGAATCCCAAATACTCCTGCTGGCAAACGGGAGCCAAGCTGGGTTGCAGGCTGTGTCTCCTCCCTTCCTACCCTAGTCACTTCTCCCCTTTCCGCTCGTAAAGATTACATACTTTTCCATCTTGAAGGAAAAAAACTAATCTCAGAATTAAGTCCATCAAGTAGCCTTCCTCTCATATACAAAGATTCCTGGACTCAACACGGAAGAGAATCCCTTAAAACGGAAAACACAGGTGAGAGTCAGCTGCTTCTCTACTGTCTCCCTACGAAGGGACCATGTTCGGCTGATGGGCACCTTCCTGACCACCTCCAGAGACCGTCTCCAGACGCCACGTGTACAGTCCAAGGAAAGAAGCTTTACTTGGATGCTCCTTGATAATTATTTTGTAATTGTCAGTTTCAACTGCTACCTTAAGGTATTATCCTATAGGTATAGGAAAGGAAAAGGGAAGTAATAAATTAAAATTTCTGGAATACAGTTAACTGAAAAAAGGCAAAGGAATCAGTTCACTGTTCAAACTTGTCCCGTCATACCCTACCTGGCTTTCCTCCAGTCATAACCACACAGTAAGAGCCACTCTTCAGTCCAGAATTTTCACCTCTGTCCAAATCACCAGACCCACTGAAAAATAAAGTGCAAAAAGCACTGCATGCTCCCATCTGCAATGCTTGAAATCACACTTCTCCCTCAGTCACCTTCTCACTTAGTTCCTTCTTTAAACTGGAGAGGTATTTTTGAGGCTTGATCTGTGCAAGTTTTTTTTTTCTTCTTTTTGCAAACCCTCTTTACCCGTGAAGACCATATGGAAAACTGGCCATTAGTGATGTATTTTTCTCCCCGGGCTCCCAAGCCCAGTGGTGTCAAGGTGCTCCATCTGATTCTTAAATTAATTTTCATCAGTTGTAAAACTCTTCAAGTGCACACAAGAATGAGTCTGCCTTCTCGTGTAAATGTGTATGCACAGAAAGAAGGTTTTAAATATACATAGACATACACTCTTCAACTGGCACACAAAACGTCTGTTTTCCCAGTCATTTCAGGAAGCATGGGATTAATCACAGCTTGAAGGCCCTGGAGTCTTACAAATCTGTAAAACAAAATAGGACATAAAAAAAAGAACTTTAAAATATTGAAGAATAAAGGTTATAATACACCTTTTTGCATGAACATATGAACATCATATAATAACATCATAATCACTGTAACTGAAATCAGAGACCCATCTGGACACTTACATATATCAAATGGAGCAACTGACTGGTAAAATTTGAACAGTAAAAGGGTGCTGCTCGCCAACTTACAGGCAACATGCAACATGAGGCGTCTGAGCGCCAGGTACCATTTACTAAATTTGCCAGCAGCTGTGCATATGAATGAAATAACACCTAAGACTGTCCTTCCTAGGACTGTGAGCCCTGAAGGTACACCTTTACCATCCAGAGGTCATCATTCTGAGTTAAGCAGGCATCTTCAAAAAGGAGACAGGAGAGACTCAGGCAAGTTATCTGAACTGATGTTTTCACTTTCAGTAAAAAATAATCCCTGAAGACACAAGGCAGCAAAGGCCTTTAACTGCCGGCAGGTCACAGAGCAAGGCACAGCTGTCTTCTTGGCTTTTACATCGTCTACTAGCAATACAGTCCTAGAGAATCTACCTCCAGCAAACCCATCCCCTCTTCCTTCCTGCTGCCTTCAGTCCAGGCCCACATCACATCCGCAAAGACACTGGACAACTTGATCCCTAACTTCCCCACACCACCCCACCTTCCAGAGGACCCTCAGAGCGATCTTTCTAAAATTCAAGGCTGCCCCAAGAGCCTGGACTGTTCTCGCCCCGCCCAGGCAGTCTCCCCCCACCCCCAGCCCCTAGAGCTAGCTGAAATGGACAGCCCAGCCCCACCCCCTAATACCTGACACTGAGGGTCAAGGGCTGGGCCTCGGTATCTGCATTTCTAACAAGCTCCTGAGAGACGCTAACACTGCTGGTCTGAGACCAGCTTTGAGAACCACTGGCCTATGAGATCGAGTCCCAGCAAGACCCCTTAGGATGTGATTTCAACCTGTCCTCTTCTGCCACAGCCTCCACATCCAGCCTGTGCTGCAGCCGTCGCCCTCTGGCCACTCCCTGAACCATGTCCCCAAGTACCGAGTGCCCCCTCTCCTTCATGTCTCCACACCTGCTGCTCCTTTGCCCAGCCAGCCCACACCCCCTCTAACACCCGCCAAACACCCCCTCTCCCGTGAACCTTCCCAGAGACTCCGTACTAACCCGTGCAATAGTCTTCCTCTCGCTGCGTCTAGAGGCTGGGAACCTGCCCTTCTTGTCCCTGGCAAGGAGCTTAGCACAAACAAGTTACTCAGTAAAAGTCTGTAAGAGGACGCAGGTGGGGGCAAGGCAGCAGCTACAGGTAATTTCCTGAAGACACCCTAATGCAGATGAGTCACAGGACATATATGTCCTGTGTGCCTAAAATCAAAACAAATTCTCTCAGGAAGCACTTGCACCCAAGGGGAAAAAGAGAAAACAAATGCTATAAAATTCAAATTATGCCATGTCCTTCCTCCTGAAATTCTAATGTCACTGTATAATACTCCCTTAGTCCCTACCCTGGCCTGGGGACAGCACCACAGAGGGGAAAAGCAAAAGCAACTTCTCAAGACCCAGCAATATATACACAGGGTTCAAACTATTTAAGAGCATAATCCACGATTACTAAAGCAGCCACATTAAACACGACAATGTAAACCATCAGTTTCCTCACACCGCCCTGGAGGGAGAGGGGTCTATAATGTCAAAATTACTAAGACATTATTTGTCTTCTTCACTGCATTGACAATTTCTATCAACGGTGGGAAAGCAACAGTGGGTCAAACTGCCAGCCAGCTCTGTGACACAAATAAAGGCCCAGCACCAGCCAGCACCAGTGCTCATCAGATGTTTTAAAATGCCAGCTTCACTTAAGAATGTTCTTGGGACTTCACTGGTGGTCCAGCAGTTAAGACTCCGCGCTCCCAGAGTCTTAACACGGGGGCCCAGGTTCGATCCCTGGTCAGGGAACTAGATCCTACATGCCGCAACTAAAGATCCCGCACGCTGCAACTAAGACCCGGCACAGCCAAGTAAATAAATAAATGTTAAAAACAAAAAAAGTTCTTAATGCAGCAGTAAAAATTATTAATTTATTAAATCTCACCCCTTGAGGACATGGTTGTTTAATATTCTGTGTTTCAAACAGTAAATACACACACAGCACTTCTGCGGACTATGGCACTACAGTGGTAATCCTGAGAAAAAGCACTTGTGCTATAGCTTAAGTTATGGGCTGAGCAAACTGCTTTTTCATGAAATGCCATGTTTACTGGAAAGAATGAATGACAAATTATGGTCATTTAGGCTTGGGTCTTTGGCAGACATTTTTCTCTAATGTGAACAAAGTGAGCTGTCACTTTAAAGAAAACAACTGATGGTATTTGTTGCTGATAATAAAAGTAGAGCTTTCAAGTTAAAATTAGAATTGTGGGAAAACCAGCATCTATCACTATGAGCTTGATAACTCCCCAAGATTTAAAGACACTCTGAAAGCAACAGAAGGTGATATTAATAAATGTGAATTTCTGACAGTATATTTCATAGTGTGTCAATATTTGTAAGATTCGCATAATTTGCTGAAGCAATATTCTTCAAATGACCAGTGAATGATGATACCAATTATGCTTGACAGAGCCATTCAAGGTGCAAGAGAGACAAATGGATTTTAATATAACCAAGTACAAAAAAGTCACTGATATATTTAAAATTCTACATTGCTACTAACCTTTAAGAAACTACCATTTGATGGGCTTCCCTGGTGGCGCAGTGCTTGAGAGTCCGCCTGCCGTTGCAGGAGACGCGGGTTCGTGCCCCGTTTCGGGAAGATCCCACATGCCGCGGAGCAGCTGGGCCCGTGAGCCATGGCCGCTGGGCCTGCGCGTCCGGAGCCTGTGCTCCGCAAATGGGAGAGGCCACAACAGTGAGAGGCCCGCATAACGCAAGAAAAAAAAAAAAAAAAAAAAAAAAAAAGAAACTACCATTTGTTGAGTTTAGTAGAGTATCAAAGAAAAATATTCATGATGAGCTGAAAAGACTATTAAAATACTCTTCCCTTTTCCAGTTACGTATCTGTGTGAGGTCAGATTTTCTTCAGACATTTCAACAAAAACAGCATATTGTAACACTGAATGCAGAAGCATATATGGGAATTCAACTATCGTTTCAATAAGTCAGACATTAAAGATATTTTACCAAAATGTAAAATAATGCTACTCTTCTCAGTAATTTTTTTAGTCAGAAAATAGTCATTTTTCATAAAAAAATATATTATTTATAACATTTATAGGTTTATTGTTTTTAAATGAATTAGTAATTTTTTTTAATTTCTTAGTTTTAATTTCTAATATGGTAAATATCAAGAGCTAACACCCACATAATCAAAAGCTCTTTTCGGACTTCAATAATTTTTGAGAATACAAAGGGGCCCTAAAACCAGAAAGGTTACAAATCACTGACATATGCTAACTCTCCAGAATATAAGCCTTAAATAACTGTTGAAATGAAGTATGTAGAATAAATTTCCATAGTAAAAGCACAGACAAAAGTATTTCATTTTATATATGCTGCTAATGGTTTTTAATCAAACTTTTAAAATTACAGAGTGCCATATATGCTAGACAAAATAAGGCAGATCATTTAAGGAAAAATGACATGTTCCTTTATTATTTCTCAAATGGATAATAGATACAAAAATCTAACAACAAAAAAACTACTATCATAGTCTCCTAATTACCGAAAGGCTGGTGCCTATCTTAGTGCTACCGTTAATAGAAATAGATGTTGGTTACTTCCCTTCTGTCTTATTTTCTCATGAGGATGAGAAAATAAGGCTCTAACTGATTAACTAGTTTCTGAGGGAAGCTGACTGTCAAATCAACACTAGTAAAGGGGTTTGGTATAAGAAGATTAAAAAGCAACTATTCAACTGAAAGCAGGGACTCGGAACAGATATTTGCACATCCATGTTCAAAGCAGCACTATTCACAATAGGCAAAAGGTGTAAAGAACCCAAGTGTCCTCAAACAGATGAATGAGTAAACAAAATGTGGAAAAACATACAATATTATTCAGCCTTAAAAAAACTGAAATTCTGTCTGACACATGCTGCAACATGGATGAACCCTGAAGACACTGTGCTGAGTGGAATAAGCCAGACACAGAAGGACAAATAAATGTAAGTATGATTCCACTTATATGAAGTATCTAGAGTAGCCAACTTCATAGAGACAGAGGAAATGGTGGCTGTGAGGGGCTGGGGGCAGGGAGACGGGGGAGTCATTACTGAATGGGTACAGAGTTGCAGTTTGGGATGATGAAAAATTTTGGAGATGGACAGTGGTGATGGCTGCATAATAACGTGAATGTACTTCTATTAAGGCCATTGAATTGTACACTTAAAAATGATAAAAATGGTAAATTTTGTTAGGTATATCTCACCTCAATTTTTAAAATCAGGTGAGAAAAGCAACTATTCATACAAAGTTTTTTGATAACAGACTGAAAGTAAATACTCAGTTTGGCATTATGATGTTTTTTACCCTAAAACTGTAATACAGGCCCAGGAGCCATCCTTGGAGGCTTTCATTAGGAATAAACAATGCTAACCTCTGAATTCTGGCCCAAACCTGCTTCTGTTAATTGCAGCTTATTTTCAGACTATTCCTATAGTAAATCACTGAAAAATCTATTGTATTCTATCTATCAATTCTACTGTACTCTGCTTTTAGAAGATTACAATCTTAAAGCAAATAATACATGTGCCTGATTGAATTAATAACCTGACAGTGATCTAGGAGACAGTAAACATGTAAGATGCCTCACACTCTAACTTTCCATACTATCCAGTTCTAATGGCAAATTAGGAGCCCAATAATTTGGGAAAGTACAACTTAGGGACAGAATTGTACATCATCAAGAAAATTCTGTACTAATTACAGGCACTCCTGGATTAATCGACCAACAAATGTTAATTGAACATCTATTATGCAGGAGGCCCCTGTGCTGCACTTGCTGCCCCTCTTGCCCCCGGTTAGATATTCTGTTTTCTAACTAAAGTTATTTCACTACAGGTTATTTTCTTTTATCTGATTCCTACTTTCCACCAACATGGATAAAATTTACTATTGGGGGGAATAAAAATGCATTTGTCACTTGTTTTAGTAGTCACCTGAAAGGGGAGAGGGGGTTGGAAATTGTGCCTGGGGAGGGCGCACACAGTGGTACTGCTGGGACGCTACAGCAATATTCCATATATTCCATGTCTTGATCTGGGCGGTAGTTATGGGGTGTTCAGTCTGTAATTATTCTTTACACCTCTATGCCTGACATATTCTTCTACATGGATGGTACATCTCATAATAAGCAGGTTTAACGCACTGTGAACTATATTAGGCATCAGTTCTCTGGGGTTTTTTGACAATTCAAATCAATTATTAAGAGAGTTACTTTAGTTATTATACACAATCTTAATGAGTACTCTCTGAATCTAGAAAATCCCAATAAAGTATCAAAAATGCTATTTTAGTTCTCAAGCTAAGAAAGTATCCACAAAGAAAAAACATACTAGGAGTAACAAATGAATATAAGAAAATTTCAGAATAAAGTTCTATTTCTTTCTAAAGGATAAAAACTTATACAGTAGTTAGGCAGAAGAATGAGATGAGAAGTGGAAAGTAGATTTTAGGAAAAAATACATAGATGTTGTTAGATGAATGCAAAACAGGAAAAAAAAACAAAGTAGAAACTTTTGAATAAAATATTCCCAACACTCTAAGCTTTTGACTACAGAGTTGTTTGCAGGAGAAGAAAAGGAAATAAACATGAGTTTGGCGATGTAAATTAAGCACACCCCAGGGTCTGCTCCCAGATGACTGCCTGCTGTCCTGGGCTCAGCTCCACGGCAGGGTGGAGGGAGGGTGGCTGCCGCCGCACCGGGGCTCCCCTGATGCCTCCTTTCCACAGACAACAACAGGTCCTGAACTCCACATTTCTTTTTTTTTTTTTTTTTTTTTTTTTTTTTTTTTCTTTTGCGGTACCCGGGCCTCTCCCTGTTGTGGCCTCTCCCATTGCGGAGCACAGGCTCCGGACGCACAGGCTCAGCGGCCATGGCTCACGGGCACAGCTGCTCCGCGGCATGTGGGATTTTCCCGAACCGAGGCACGAACCTTCGGCAGGCGGACTCTCAACCACTGCGCCAACAGGGAAGCCCTCCACATTTCTTTTTGAGGAAAGTAACTACAATGACCTGCCTCTAATTACAGTCACTCCTTTCCCTGGGGAATTTTCCATAACCCACAAAGATCAAGAGAGTTCTAACTGGCTCCTAATTAGTTTCAATACCTGCCTGGAGGCTAGTTCAAATCTGCCTTCCAAGACTGCCTTTAAAGGTAAGGATACTCTCAGATGGACCTAGAGAGTATTACGCTTAGTGAAATAAGTCAGACAAAGACAAATACGGTGTATGTTATCACTTATAAGCAGAATCTAAAAAATAAAACAATTAAATGTGTATAACAAAACAGAAACAGACTAACAAATATAGAAAACAAGCTATTTACCAGTGGGGAGAGGTAAGGGGGAGGGGCAAAAGAAGGGTAGGGGACTGTGAGGTACAAACTACTATGTATAAAATAGATAAGCAATAAGGATATATTGTACAGCTCAGGGAAATACAGCCATTATTTTATAACTTTATATGGAATATAGTCTATAAAAATACTGAATCACTATGCTGTACACCTGAAACTAATATAATATTATAAACAACCATACTTATTTTTTTAAAAAAATCAGTGTCAAACAGCCTAGGGGGCAGGAAGAGAGGGCGAGAAGGTCAGGACACTCCCAGCAATCAACAGTCACTTGGCAACTACCTACATATGCAGGGAAACAACTACACACATGAAACATCTACAAGACCACTACAAAGATAATGGAGTTTAATAATGATTTAATGTATTTTATCGTGTTATTCTCTAGATCTTAACTCTCAAAACATGCTAGTGAGATAATAACTAAAGACGTATGCATGGTTATACCCAGGCTTATTCAAAAGATGCAATTTTACTACAATTGTGTGAGTGTCACATCACTTTCCTGTTGACTGTAAATCTTAGAGACGCTTCCCACAGAAAAGCTGTCTTATTCCAAACAGCACTAGCTGCTTTAGATGCTCGTAGTACACAGAAGCACTGCCCAGACTCACATGGCAAGGGTCTTCTCTGCTCACAGTACAGCTATTTTTCAGTATAATCCACCATACCTACTAAACCACAAACACCCAAACTCCAGTTTTAATCTCACCTGCAGTCCCCACCAGTAATGCATTTAATGAAGTGTTCAACACTGTATTAAGTATGGTTCAGAGTCCCAAACAGTCGCCTACGAAAAAGAGAAACTGAATGCTGACTGAATGAGGTTCTCTTCACAAACCGCCAAGTGGTCACCAACACCAACCATTCAGATCTAGGCCTTCTGAAAGCCTGAGGCCGCCAGGCACTGCAGCCCACGCGACTGAAAGAATTCAGGGAGAGGGCTGCGGTCCACTGCTGTGTTCAGAGAACAGCAAAGAGATACATTCTCAGGGAAGGTTACCCCTATTTACTTTCTGTGCCTGATTTCTAGAGCCAGTTCTAAGAACATGAACATTTAATTATCTGTACAGAGACAGGAGAGCATGGAGGCTGCAAGACAAACAGATTGATTACAAGTTTAAAAGAGTGGGAACGAGATACTTCTGAGAATGAATCCACACTGGAAACTTAGACGTTAAAATACTGTGGTGAGCTTCCAGGTGTCCACTCCTCTAGTGAGACGCGGCCGGGAGATGCTCTCCTCAGCTCCTTGCCTGGGTGGGCAAGTCAGGCTCTAAGGCCAGCAGAAATCCTCGTTTGAGGGTCCCGCCGAGTTCCCTGGTCAGAGTGCTGGACCTGAGCGGAGCAGCTCCTTGGCACTACTGCTCGGGCACCGCAGAAAGCCTTCTTGGATTCTGACATGTTATCACTTTGGGACCACTGGCCAGGTGCTCCTGACTTGGCCACATGAAGGCTCAGACTGTCCCAGTCTCTGAAGTGAAGATAACCAACACTACCAGCATATCTCTCACCACCATGAATGCAACATATTTCAGTGAAGAGTATCAGGAGATCCCAGACTGGCAGGTGCAAGTTCTGAGGAATGGTGGAATAGCCCAGTGTATCTGGGTGACCTTTGGAGACAGCTGAAACAGAGCTACAACAGGGCAGTGGCTGACACCCAACTCATAGCCCATCTTCTCCAGCCATGTGGCTGACAGGGTCTTGGTGCTCGGGCCGGCTGTCAGGCCTGAGGCTGAGGTGGGAGAGCCGAGTTCAGGACTTGGGTCCACGAGAGACCTCCCGGCCCCACGTAGTATCAATAGGCGAGAGCTCTCCCAGAGATCTCCATCTCAACGCTAAGACCCAGCTCCACCCAACGGCCAGCAAGCTCCAGTGCTGGACACGCCATGCCAAACAAGTAGCAAGACAGGAACACAACCCCACCTATTAGCACAGAGGCTGCCTAAAATCATAATAAGTTCACAGACACCCCAAAACACACCAACAGACACGGTCCTGCCAGGAAGCCTAAACAACCCACTGAACCAACCTTATCCACTGGGGGCAGACACCAAAAACAACGGGAACTATGAACCTGCAGACCGTGAAAAGGAGACCCCAAACACAGTAAGTGAAGCAAAATGAGAAGACAGACAAATACACAGCAGATGAAGGAGCAAGGTAAAAACCCACCAGACCAAACAAATGAAGAGGAAATAGGCAGTCTACCTGAAAAAGAATTCAGAGTAATGATAGTAAAGATGATCCAAAATCTTGGAAATAGAATGGAGACAATACAAGAAATACTTAACAAGCACCTAGAAGAACTACAGAGCAAACAAACAACGGTGAACAACACAAAAAATGAAATTAAAAATTCTCTACAAGGAATCAATAGCAGAATAACTGAGGCAGAAGAACAGATAAGTGACCTGGAAGATAAAACAGGAAGACAAAATAGTGGAAATAACTACTGCAGAGCAGAATAAAGAAAAAAGATTGAAAATAATTGAGGACAGTCTCAGAGAACTCTGGGACAACCTTGAACGCACCAACATTTGAATTATAGGGGATCCAGAAGAAGAAGAGAAAAAGAAAGGGACTGAGAAAATATTTGAAGAGATTATAGTTGAAAACTTCCCTAATATGGGAAAGGAAATAGTTAATCAAGTCCAGGAAGCACAGAGAGTCCCATACAGGATAAATCCAAGGAGAAAAATGCCAAGACATATATTAAGCAAACTATCAAAAATTAAATACAAAAAAATATATTAAAAGCAGCAAGGGAAAAGCAACAAATAACATACAAGGGAATCCCCATAAGGTTAACAGCTGATCTTTCAGCAGAAACTCTGCAAGCCAGAAGCAAGTGGCAGGACATATTTAAAGTGATGAAAGGGGGACACCTACAACCAAGATTACTCTACCCAGCAAGGATCTCATTCAGATTTGACAGAGAAATTAAAAGCTTTACAGACAAGCAAAAGCTAAGAAAGTTCAGCACCACCAAACCAGCTCTACAACAAATGCTAAAGGAACTTCTCTAGGCAGGAAACACCAGAAAAGGAGAAGACCTACAATAACAAACCCAAAACAATTAAGAAAATGGGAATAGGAACATACATATCAATAATTACACTTTAAATGTAAATGGATTAAATGCTCCAACCAAAAGACACAGACTGGCGGAATGGATACAAAACCAAGACCCATATATATGCTGTCTACAAGAGACGCACTTGACCTAAGGACACAGACAGACTGAAAGTGAGGGGATGGAAAAAGATATTCCATGCACATGGAAATCAAAATAAAGCTGGAGTAGCAATTCTCATATCAGACAAAATAGACTTTAAAATAAACACTATTACAAGAGACAGAGAAGGACACTACATAATGATCAATGGATCAATCCAAGAAGAAGATATAACAATTGTAAATATTTATGCACCCAACGTAGGAGTACCTCAATACATAAGGCAAATGTTAACAGACATAAAAAGGGAAATTGACAGTAACATGATCATAGTAGGGGACCTTAACACCCCACTTTCACCAATGGACACAATAACCAAAATGAAAATAAATAAGGAAACAAAAGCTTCAAATGACACATTAGGCTTCCCTGGTGGTGCAGTGGTTGAGAATCCACCTGCCAATGCAGGGGATGTGGGTTCGTGCCCCGGTCCAGGAGGATCCCACATGCTGCGGTGCGGCTAGGCCTGTGAGCCATGGCCACTGAGCTTGCGTGTCCAGAGCCTGTGCTCCGCAACGGGAAAGGCCACAACAGTGAGAGGCCCGCGTACCACAAAAAAAAAAAAAAAAAAAAAAAAAAGACACATTAACCAAGATGGACTTAATTGATATTTATAGGACATTCCATTCAAAAACAACAGAATACACATTTTTCTCAAGTGCTCATGGAACATTCTCCAGGATAGATCATATCTTGGTTCACATATCAAGCCCTGGTAAATTTAAGAAAACTGAAATCGTATCAAGTATCTTTTCTGACCACAATGCTATGAGACTAGATATCAATTACAGGAAAAGATCTGTAAAAAATACAAACCATGGAGGCTAAACAATACACTACTTAATAACGAAGTGATCACTGAAGAAATCAAAGAGGAAATCAAAAAATACCTAGAAACAAATGACAATGGAGACACGATGACCCAAAACCTACGGGATGCAGCAAAAGCAGTTCTAAGAGGGAAGCTTATAGCAATACAGTCCTACCTTAAGAAACAGGAAACATCACAAATAAACAACCTAAACTTGCACCTAAAGCAGTTAGAGAAAGAAGAACAAAAAACCCCAAAGTCAGCAGAAGGAAAGAAATCATAAAGATCAGATCAGAAATAAATGAAAAAGAAATGAAGGAAACGATATCAAAGATCAATAAAACTAAAAGCTGGTTCTTTGAGAAGATAAACAAAATTGATAAACCATTAGCCAGACTCATCAAGAATAAAAGGGAGAAGACTCAGATCAACAGATTTAGAAATGAAAGAGAAGTAACAGCTGACACTGCAGAAACACAAAGGATCGTGAGGGATTACTACAAGCAACTCTATGCCAATAAAATGGACAACCTGGAAGAAATGGACAAATATTTAGAAATGCACAACCTGCCAAGACTGAACCAGGAAGAAACAGAAAACAGACCAATCACAAGCACTGATAATGAAACTGTGATTAAAAATCTTCCAACAAACAAAAGCCCAGGACCAGATGGCTTCACAGGCGAATTCTATCAAACATTTAGAGAAGAGCTAACACCCATCCTTCTCAAACTCTTCCAAAATATAGCAGAGGGAGGAACACTCCCCAACTCATTCTACCACACCACCATCACCCTGATACCAAAACCAGACAAAGATGTCACAAAGAAAGAAAACTACAGGCCAATATCACTGATGAACATAGATGCAAAAATCCTCAACAAAATACTAGCAAACAGAATCCAACAGCACATTAAAAGGATCATACACCATGATCAAGTGGGGTTTATTCCAGGAATGCAAGGATTCTTCAATATACGCAAATCTATCAATGTGATTAACCATATTAACAAATTGAAGGAGAAAAACCATATGATCATCTCAATAGATGCAGAGAAAGCTTTTGACAAAATTCAACACCCATTTATGATAAAAACCCTGCAGAAAGTAGGTGTAGAGGGAACTTTCCTCAATATAATAAAGGCCGTATATGACAAGCCCACAGCCAACATCATCCTCAATGGCGAAAAACTGAAAGCATTTCCACTAAGGTCAGGAACAAGACAAGGTTGCCCACTCTCACCACTCTTATTCAACATAGTTTTGGAAGTTTTAGCCACAGCAATCAGAGAAGAAAAGGAAATAAAAGGAATCCAAATCGGAAAAGAAGAAGTAAAGCTGTCACTGTTTGCAGATGACATGATACTATACATAGAGAATCCTAAAGATGCTACCAGAAAACTACTAGAGCTAATCAATGAATTTGGTAAAGTAGCAGGATACAAAATTAATGCACAGAAATCTCTGGCATTCCTATATACTAATGATGAAAAATCTGAAAGTGAAATCAAGAAAACACTCCCATTTACCATTGCAACAAAAAGAATAAAATATCTAGGAATAAACCTACCTAAGGAGACAAAAGACCTGTATGCAGAAAATTATAAGACACTGATGAAAGAAATTAAAGATGATACAAACAGATGGAGAGATATACCATGTTCTTGGATTGGAAGAATCAACATTGTGAAAATGACTCTACTACCCAAAGCAATCTATAGATTCAATGCAATCCCTATCAAACTACCACTGGCATTTTTCACAGAACTAGAACAAAAAATTTCACAATTTGTATGGAAACACAAAAGACCCCGAATAGCCAAAGCAATCTTGAGAACGAAAAACGGAGCTGGAGGAATCAGGCTCCCTGACTTCAGACTATACTACAAAGCTACAGTAATCAAGACAGTATGGTACTGGCACAAAAACAGAAATATAGATCAATGGAACAGGACAGAAAGCCCAGAGATAAACCCATGCACATATGGTCACCTTATCTTTGATAAAAGAGGCAAGAATATACAGTGGAGAAAAGACAGCCTCTTCAATAAGTGGTACTGGGAAAACTGGACAGATACATGTAAGAGTATGAGATTAGAACACTCCCTAATATCATACACAAAAATAAGCTCAAAATGGATTAAAGACCTAAATGTAAGGCCAGACACTATCAAACTCTTAGAGGAAAAAATAGGCAGAACACTCTATAACATAAATTACAGCAAGACCCTTTTGACCCACCTCCTAGAGAAATGGAAATAAAAACAAAAATAAACAAATGGGACCTAATGAAACTTAAAAGCTTTTGCACAGCAAAGGAAACCATAAACAAGACCAAAAGACAACCCTCAGAATGGGAGAAAATACTTGCAAATGAAGCAACTGACAAAGGATTAATCTACAAAATTTACAAGCAGCTCATGCAGCTCAATAACAAAAAAACAAACAACCCAATCCAAAAATGGGCAGAAGACCTAAACAGACACTTCTCCAAAGAAGATATACAGATTGCCAACAAACACATGAAAGAATGCTCAACATCATTAATCATTAGAGAAATGCAAATCAAAACTACAGTGACATATCATCTCACACCAGTCAGAATGGCCATCATCAAAAAATCTAGAAACAATAAATGCTGGAGAGGGTGTGGAGAAAAGGGAACACTGTTGCACTGTTGGTGGGAATGTAAATTGATGCAGCCACTATGGAGAACAATATGGAGGTCCCTTAAAAAACTAAAAACAGAACTACCATATGACCCAGAAATCCCACTACTGGGTATATACCCTGAGCAAACCATAATTCAAAAGGAGTCATGTACCGATATGTTCACTGCAGCTCTATTTACAATAGCCAGGACATGGAAGCAACCTAAGTGACCATCAACGTATGAATGGATAAAGAAGATGTGGCACTATACACAATGGAATAGTACTCAACCATAAAAAGAAATGAAATTGAGTTATTTGTAGTGAGGTGGGTGGACCTAGAGTCTGTCATACAGAGTGAAGTAAGTCAGAAAGAGAAAACCGTATGCTAACACATATATATGGACTCTAAGGAAAAAAACCGTATGCTAACGCATATATATGGAATCTAAGGAAAAAAAAGGTCATGAAGAACCTAGGGGTAAGACGGGAATAAAGACACAGACCTACTAGAGAATGGACTTGAGGATGTGGAGAGGGGGAAGGGTAAGCTGTGACAAACTGAGAGAGTGGCATGGACATATATCCACTACCAAACGTAAAATAGCTAGCTAGTGGGAAGCAGCCACACAGCACAGGGAGATCAGCTCGGTGGTTTGTGACCACCTAGAGGGGTGGGATAGGTAGGGTGGGAGGGATGGAGACACAAGAGGGAAGAGATATGGGAACATATGTATGTGTATAATTGATTCACTCTGTTATAAAGCAGAAACTAACACACCATTGTAAAGCAATTATACTCCAATAAAGATGTTATAAAAAGGTAAATTAAAAAAAAATATATATATATAAAGACACATATAGATTAAAAACTACATCTACTGAGAAAGATATACCAGGCTAACACAAATAAAAAAAGTGGGAGAACCGATATTAATTTCAGACACAGCAGACTTCAGAATAAGGAAAATTATCAGGGATAAATAATGGCTTTACATAATGATAAAGGAGTCAATTCCCCAAGAAGACATAATACTCCTTAATGGGTATGTACCTAACAAGAGAGCATCAAATTACGTGAGGCAAAAAGTGACAGCACTGCAAGGAAAAAGAGATGAGTCCACTATCATAGTTGGAGTCTTCAACACCCCTCTATCAGAAATGGACAGATCCAACAGGCAGAAAATCCATAACAATATAGTTGAACTCACCAGATTAGGAAGGAAGAAATAAAATAATTAGATAAATGTTTAAAGGAATAAAAAAGCAAGCAATAAGACACTATCTAAATTGACCAGAGAGAGACAAAAGGAAAGCCTAATCACTAAAACAGAATGCAATATATGAGACATCAGCCAAAAAAGGAATTAATGAAATGGATCTAACAGCTCAAGAAATCTCCCATGAAAGCTTCTGTAGTAGAGGCACAAGGAGATATAAATATAAAGGAAAGATTAAGAGAAAAGGAGGACAGATCTAAGTGGAATTCCAAAAGGATAGTACAAAGAATATGGAAAAGAAATATCTGAAGACATAATGACAGAATTTGCCAGAACTGATGAAAGATCCACAGATACAAGAAGCACTACACACACACACACACACACACACACACACACACACACACACACACACACACCAAGGCAGATAAATAAAAAACAAATCCACACCTGAGTACATTTTAGCAAAACACAGAGCCAAAGAGACAGGGACTTACAGAGCAATGACAGACTGAGAACAGACATCTCAACAGCAACAATGGCAGAGATCAATGAACTAAGATCTTCAAAGCACTGACAGAAAATATAGAATTCTATTCTGGATATGTAACACAGAATTATATACCCAGAAAAACTGTCTTTTAAGAATTAAAAGTTAAATAACAAAGATGATTAAAAAGGGCAAAAGCTAAATTTTAAAACCAGCTGAACTCACAAAATAACTTCTAAAGAATATTTTTCAGGTAGAAGAGTGACTCAGAAGGAAAGTGTAAGGTAGAAGAAGAAATGATGAAAAAAGAAATTGTTAAACACATAGGTAAAATTAAACACTGTCTTTTCAAAAAAGAACAATAATAGCAGACACTTACACAGCACCTGTTAACCACCAGATACAGTTCTAAATGCTCTATAGGTACTGCATTTCTCATTCAAAACCCCTGGCCTCAGGAAAAAGGTCCTTTTACTGTCCATACTTTACAGATGAGGAAACTGAGGCACAGGGAAGTTAAGCACTTTGCCCAACTTCACTCATCTGGTAGGTGGCAGAGCTGGGGTTCAAACAGGCTGTAGGTTTCTAGCCCCTGTGATTAACCACTGACCTGTGTCTCTTTGAAGGGGGAAACAGAAAACTGAAAAAAGAAAAAAAAAGACAATTTGGTGAAAAGAAGAATGATCAGAGCTATACCCTAAGGCCCTTATAATGTTCAGAAAGTTAAAACACTAGTTAACTTTACACTTGATTAGCTTAGGTAAGCATGGTGAATTGTAAAGGGCAATCTCTCAAAGACCAGAAACAAAGTGTACAACATCCCAGTCAGAAGACAGAAAAAATGGAGGAGGTGGGAGTGGATTCAAATCAGTCCTCTGAAAAGAGGAAAATGAAACAAAAGGCAGAATAAATGAAAACAAGAGGGAGAAGTTAAATGCAAATATATTAGTCATCACAGCACATCAATGATAAAAAGACCTAGTCTTGCCAGTTCAAAGAGTATCAGATTACACCAAAGGGAGAAAACCCAGAAAAACAGTTAAATGCTTTCACAAGAGACATACCAAAACCTAAGATCAAGTTAAGAATGAAAATAAAAGGATTTTAAAGCGAGAGAGTGGCATGGACATACACACACTACCAAACGTAAAATAGCTAGCTAGTGAGAAACAGCCACATAGCACAGGGAGATCAGCTCGGTGCTTTGTGACCACCTAGAGGGGTGGGATTGGGAGGGTGGGAGGGAGGGAGATGCAAGAGGGAAGAGATATGGAGACATATGTATATGTATAACTGATTCACTTTGTTATAAAGCAGAAACTAACACACCATTGTAAAGCAATTATACTCCAATAAAGATGTTAAAAAATAATAATAA
>NW_006777895.1:3184075-3256301 GCF_000442215.2 Lipotes vexillifer | reverse complement strand
TGGGCCTCTCACTGTTGTGGCCTCTCCCGTTGCAGAGCACAGGCTCCGGACGCGCAGGCTCAGCGGCCATGGCTCACGGGCCCAGCCGCTCTGCAGCATGTGGGATCCTCCCAGACCGGGGCACGAACCCGTGTCCCCTGCATCAGCAGGTGGACTCTCAACCACTGCGCCACCAGGGAAGCCCAAAGAAAAGGATTTTTAAAAGAAGATATGTTATGTATACAGAAACGAAAAGAAAGCTAGGGTTACTCTATTAATATCAAAAAAAAAAATACATTTTAAGGCAAAAGTAGTTAACATGGAGCAAAGAAGAGAGCTAGCCACAGAGTGATCAACAGTCCTATTCACCAGATGCACATCACAACTCTAACCTGATAAAACTCAAAATGAAGTAACGTTGAAATACACAAAGCAAAAAGTGATGGGGAGAAATTAGTTATCCACCAACAAAATACAAGAGTTCAATTAGCTCTCTCAATTACTTATAAATCAAGCTGGGGGGAAAAAAAAAAGTAAACACTTAGAAGATGTTAATGTCACAATTAACAAACTTGGTCTTAATGAACGAATACAGAATCTTGTATCCTATTCAGAGAATGCATATTCTTCTCAAGCACAAAAGAACATTAAAAAAAAATTACGATGTAAAGTTGAGTCTCAACATATTTTAAAGAATAAGTGTCAAAGAAATATGACTACAAAGCTAATAAGTTAAAAGCAATTACACAGGGCTTCCCTGGTGGCGCAGTGGTTAAAAATCCACCTGCCAATGCAGAGGACACAGGTTCAAGCCCTGGTCTGGGAAGATCCCACATGTCACGGAGCAACTAAGCCCGTGTGCCACAACTACTGAGCCCACGGGGCACAACTACTGAAGCCCACGCACCTAGGGCCCATGCCCCGCAACAAGAGAGGCCACCGCAATGAGAAGCCTGCGCACCGCAATGAGAAGCCTGCGCACCGCAATGAGAAGCCTGCGCACCGCAACTAACAGTAACCCCCGCTCGCC
The DNA here is from genome assembly GCF_000442215.2 of Lipotes vexillifer. Classification (NCBI taxonomy): domain Eukaryota; kingdom Metazoa; phylum Chordata; class Mammalia; order Artiodactyla; family Lipotidae; genus Lipotes; species Lipotes vexillifer. Next base: position 3,255,292 of record NW_006777895.1, on the reverse strand, counting down.
ATAACTAAGACCCAACTAAGAGAGAGCCCGCACGCAGCAACAAAGACCCAATGCGGCCAAAAAAAAAAAAAAACCCTAAAAGTAATTACACAAATATGATCATAAAACTATATATTGGAAAATTTTAAACAACCACATTTCTAAATAACTTATAAAACAAAGAAGAAATTATAATGGAAAATGTAAAATACTCAATGTGAATTACATGCCAAAACGTGTCATCTACAGAAAAAGCAATGTTTTGTGGGAAATTTATTTCCTTAAATGCTTATAACAGAAAAGAAAAAATGTTACAAATTAAGAAGATAAATGTTCATTTTAAAAGTACAGAATAAACCAAAGGACAGTAAAGGAAATCATAAAGATAAGGAGAGAAATTCATAAAAGAGAAAAAAAAAACATTAGAGAGGCTAAGCAAAGTCAAATGTTGACCCTTCAAAAAATGTAATGAAAGACACAAACCTCTGGCTAGACAGATGAAGAAAAGGGAAGCACAAATAAACAATACTGGGAATGAGAAGGGGGGGTAAAACTATAGATACAGTGAAGATTAAAAAGATAAAAGAATACCATCAACAATTGGACGCTTAAATATTTGGTAACATGAAATGAACAAATTCCTAGGAAACATAATTTAATCAAACTAATTCAAGAAGAAAGATAAAAGTCTAAGCTGTGCCATAAACATTAAAGAAAATGACTCAGTAGTTTAAAATCATCCCACAAAGAAAACATCAAGTCCAGATAAGTTCCACCAACATTCAAGGAAGACAACACTGCAGTATTAGATAAACTCATCCAGAGAAGAGAAAAAGTGGTAACACCCACAACTAATTCTATGAGGCTATTATACTTTGATATCAAAACCAGATAATGGAGAATACAGGAATAAAAATTAAAGGCAACCTAGTGGCACAGTGGTCAACAATCCACCTGCCAACGCAGGGGACACGGGTTCGACCCCTGGTCCGGGAAGATCCCACATGCCATGGACCAACTAAGCCCATGCGCCACAACTACTGAGCCTGCGCTCTAGAGTCCACAAGCCACAACTCCTGAAGCCCGCGCGCCTAGAGCCCGTGCTCCGCAACAAGAGAAGCCACCGCAACGAGAAGCCCGCACACTGCAATGAAGAGTAGACCCCACTCGCCACAACTAGAGAAAGGCTGCGTGCAGCAACGAAGACCCAACACAGTCAAAAATAAATAAATAAATGAATTTTTTAAAAATGGGGCTCAATTGGATCGCTGAAATGCAGCCAGCAGCTGAATGAGAACAGAGTCCTGGCTATTGCCCAGTCTCAGATGGGTTCTATGGGAGGGATAATTTCCAAGTGATTCCTTCTTGGTTCCAATGGTGACAAGGAATCCCTGCCCCGCAGCCAACAGATGAACAGGGCAGACACAGAGAGCATGCCCGACTGTCCATCGAGGCCATGTCCTGGGGCAGAGGGCAGGGCAGGAAGGCAGGGGACCAGAGCTGACTGATGGCCCAGTGCCCATACAAGTGGACACATTTCCAATCCTAAACATGTGCTTAGGACTACACAGAAATGGCTGTGGGGTATTCAATAATTTCCAACACAAGAGAGTCCGAGCTTGGTGAGCAGCACTTACACACGTGCCTGGCCCTGAATGAATGAGTAGTCTTGGACTCAAAAGGACACTGCAGCAGGAAGCCAGGTGGGAATCATCTTATCCGTTAGGGATAGAGCGCAGAATACAGATGTCTACATCATAAATGGCCAGCGAAAGTATTTTCTTACTTTGCCAAAACTCTCACATTATGACCGTAATAACTTTTTTGGACAGAAATATTTTCATTTCCTCATAACACTGGCATTACATGCTTAATCAAGCAACAATAAACAAATATTATAAAACCTCTACCAAGTAACCAGCCTGAGACTAGATAATACAAAATTAATATAAAAATACAAGATCTGGGCTTCCCTGGTGGCTCAGTGGTTGAGAGTCCGCCTGCCAATGCAGGGGACACGGGTTCGTGCCCCGGTCCGGGAGGATCCCACATGCCGCGGAGCGGCTGGGCCCGTGAGCCATGGCCGCTGAGCCTGCGCGTCCGGAGCCTGTTGCTCCGCGACGGGAGAGGCCACAACAGTGAAAGGCCCGCGTACCTCAAAAAAAAAAAAAAAATACAAGATTTGGTCCCTGACCTTAAACAGTTCACAGTCTAACTAATGGAAGCAAAACTCACAAACATGAAATAATCAGAGAACAATTAAGCATGAAAGTGTGGGACTCTGTACCGGCTTGAACAGTCTAAGATCTCATGGAGTCGAACCAGTAGTAAAAAAGCATTTAGCCTGAAAGTCAGGAGAACCGAGTCCGTACCATGTGTGACTATCAGTAGCACAGAAAAGGAAGAACAGGCGTATTTGTGGCAGGTGACGTGTAGGTTAACCTTTCATCATGATAGCACCCAAGAGGTAGGTATTATCCCCATTCTACAGACAAGGAAACTGAGGTTCACACCTTGGCCAGGTTACTTAACCACATTGGTCTCAGTTTTTTCACTTGTAAAATAAAGGTCTTCAAATGGGACGAAAAAGCACCAGAGTTTCCTGGAAGTGACTCAGAAACCTGAAGTGGGCAGGACTCTGGGGCAAACGTACCAAAGCCTCGCCTCGGGTCAACAGCAATACCCCCTTCCCCACAGAATATTTTGCTGTTATAACCTTGGCACTGAGAAGCACACCTAGTATACAATGACCGATAGATAAAAATTCGAGGAATTAATGGATGAACAAACGTCACATCACAATGGGCTCCAAGGTGACTCTCCTTATGGTGGCTCATTTCCTTATACATCTAGTTTTTGTTGTTTGTCCAAATTTCAGAGCTCTTAGTCAGTGGGTTGAGGGCGGCATTCTTCCAGAGGGGATTTGTGTTTACTTCTGCCAAGCCCTTGGGCACTTCCAACCCAGATGCACTGAGATGAGCTTCCCATCTTGGGTTTTTCCAGACCATGCAGGTGGCATAAATTCAAATCCCAAATCCAACAAGATTCGAGAGACTGTTTTTTTAAAGCTAAGAAGACACCTCCTCCCTTTGTTAATGGATGTTCCCACCCCACGCATACTCCCAGACCAGCCGTTCAAAGAGGTTCAGATGAAACCGTCTCCCTGAAATCTAGGTCCCCAGAATCAGCAGAAGTCCCCTCACTGTCATGTCCCACTCTGGTTTTAGACCCTCTCTCTCTCTCTCTCTCTTAGAAACGTTTACTCCTCTTTATATTTTTCCCCACCTGTGGGTTTCTCACTTTCTTCTAATAAAGATAATAAAAGGGTGTTTGTTTTATTTTCTCCAATATTTCTAGTGGAAGTGTTTCTAGCAGGAAGGTTTCCATAACATCCGGTCAGCTTCCATTTCCAGGAGGGGTTCACACACTACCACCTACCACCTTCCAACGTGGGTTTAAAAATCATCCCTAAGGTGAGCAAGAGCTGAAACAAGGTGAGCAGTCAAAGCAGGATATGCCCAGTGCAGGCGAAGGAAATGCGCAGGCCCACGTGAGAGGCAGCTAGGGCTGGCTGGGCAAGAGCAGGACCCAGGGTGCGGCGCAAAAGACCTGGAGGGCACAAGACAAAACACAAGCGTTGACTTCATAATGATAAGGAGACCAATGTGAGCTTCAGAAATTAGTTCTGAAGGAGGACTGGAAGAGAAAGAAAACAATGCTTATCTTTACCGGTACTGCCACCAGTTGAAAAGGACAATTTGGGAATATAACTCTATCATTTGTATATATAACTTATCAAAAAAATTCAAGACAAGCACACAGATATAAAGTTAATTCAAGTAGGAGACATGGCATAGGAAACCCCATGTACCGGAAATGAGATAAATGAAGTGGATGTTCCATTATTCGAAACAAATGATCAGTTGTGTTATGCTACTGTGAAATCATAAGATTCACAGCACAAGCCAAACCTTGTCACATTCCATATTAAGGTGCTGCTTTACAAAGGAATTTGGTTATAAAGATTGGGGAATAAGTGGACTATCGCCAAGGGCTTGGAAATGCTTCAATTATTACTGAATGTAGTCAACCATACTGCTTCAAGATTTTTTTTATTATTTATTTATTTTGTAATAACCATACATGGGAGATAGTCATAATTAGCAAAATGAAGCTCAAAGAAGCTGGATAAAGATCCAGTGTCACATCACCACATCTTAGCACTTACAGGCACACAACTCTGCAGCTTTTCACATAATATAAAGTTCTGTATATGAAATAGCTGAAAGAATTCAAAACTGAGAGAAAGCTGATATGAAATGGGGTTCATCAAGGAAAGTGTCTGTGTCCCTGTAGGATCCAGATACCTGCTTCCCACAGGCGTTGTTACAGTAACACTAACAAGAATGAAAACTCAGGGAAAATTCAGTTAATTCATAGGCTGAGTAAGTGTGCAAATAAAACATGAGAAAATGAAGTACAGAATTTAAATCTCCACTATGATGCTCTCTAATCACTGGAGTAACCCTTCTTCCCAGAAAACAGCATTACCTCAAACAAAAGAGAAGACACTGGGTAGCAGGAAAAAGGATAATGATCCAAATCTTCCCTTAAACTACATTTCAATTAAGGGCAATAATCACAGCTGGAGATAATGAACATAAGTCTGGGGTTCGGGCAATGATTTATATCACCCAGGTTCTCAGAAGGGATTCAGAGTCATTTATCAAAAGCTTAAGCTTTCAGAAGAAACAGATCAGCTCTGTTTCCTTCAAGTTCTTATACCACAACCTTAAGATCTTAAATAAAATAGTATAAGTATACCTAAATATGGAGATACTAAGCTTGGCCCAGGACTAAACAAGAAAGAAAAGTCGACTGGAGTTAGCAGGAAAAGAGGGCTGTAGTACAAGCGTAAACTCAAAGCAAGTACTTAATGAATAATGAACATGCACCGTTGTTTTAATGAGTCTATTAAAAGCACAAGTCTCTCCAGAAAGAATTTAAAGCACCTGATTAAAAAGTGCATACAAAATAAGATTATTTATCACCTTAAAAGTTTTAAAAGAAAAGAGTTAAGAGAAAGAAGACAAAAAATGTCAACACTGAGCACAAAAATCTTGGCCTTAAGTATGCCTGCAACCAGGGCAAAAGGAGACTCAGGATGGCTTACATAAATCTTATTATCAGAAATGAGGAAACTGTCTATTACCCAGGAAAGAAACATGTTCCCTATTACTGTATTCCAAAAAAATTTCAATATCAAAGCACTACAGAATGGCCATCAGATGATGGAAAAGATAATGTCTGTAACAATCTCACACAAATGTAGAAGAGGATTTACAATTATTTCCTATAGTGAAAGTCGAATAAAAACTTAACGTTAATAGGTAAGAGCAGTTTTTTGAGGGCTAGGGTACTGTGGACTGAAATGTGCTATGAGGTGAACAGAGAATATGTCCGTCCCAGTCTTCCTAAAAAGCGTGACTTTTTTTTTCTTAACATCTTTACTGGAGTATAATTGCTTTACAATGGTGTGTTAGTTTCTGCTTTATAACAAAGTGAATCAGCTATACATATATCCTCATATCTCCTTCCTCTTGCATCTCTGTCCTACCCTCCCTATCCCACCCCTCTAGGTGGTCACAAAGCACCGAGCTGATCTCCCTGTGCTATGTGGCTGCTTCCCACTAGCTATTTTACATTTGGTAGTGTATATATGTCCATGCCACTCTCTCACTTACTCCCAGCTTACCCTTCCCCCTCCCCGTGTCCTCAAGTCCATACTCTACATCTGCGCCTTTATTCCTGTCCTGCCCCTAGGCTCATCAGAACCTTTTTTTTTTCAGATTCCATATATATGTGTTAGCATACGGTATTTGTTTTTCTCTTTCTCACTTACTTCACTCTGTATGACAGATTCTAGGTCCATCCACCTCACTACAAATAACTCAATTTCATTTCTTTTTATGGCTGAGTAATATTCCATTGTATATATGTGCCACATCTTCTTTATCCATTCATCTGTTGATGGACACTTAGTGCTTCCATGTCCTGGCTATTGTAAACAGAGCTGCAATGAATATTGTGGTACATGACTCTTTTTGAATTATGGTTTTCTCAGGGTATATGTCCAGTAGTGGGACTGCTGGGTCATATGGTAGTTCTGTTTTTAGTTTTTTAAGGAACCTCTATACTGTTCTCCATAGTGGCTGTATCAATTTACATTCTCACCAACAGTGCAGGAGGGTTCCCTTTTCTCCACACCCTCTCCAGTATTTATTGTTTGGAGTTTTTTTGGTTTTTTTTTTTTGCGGTACACGGGCCTCTCACTGTTGTGGCCTCTGCCGTTGCGGAGCACAGGCTCCGGACGCGCAGGCTCAGCGGCCATGGCTCAGGGGCCTAGCCGCTCCGCGGCACGTGGGATCTTCCCGGACCGGGGCACGAACCCGTGTCCCCTGCGTCGGCAGGGGGACTCTCAACCACTGCACCACCAGGGAAGACCCGTTTGTAGATTTTTTGATGATGGTCATTCTGACTGGGGTGAGGTGATACCTCACTGTAGTTTTGATTTGCATTTCTCTAATGATTAGTGATGTTGAGCATCCTTGCATGTGTTTGTTGGTAATCTGTGTATCTTCTTTGGAGAAATGTCTATTTAGGTCTTCTGCCCATTTTTGGATTGGGTTGTTTTTCTAATATTGAGCTGCGTGAGCTCCTTGTAAATTTTGGAAATTAATCCTTTGTCCGTTGCTTCATTTGCAAATATTGTCTCCCATTCTGAGGGTACCACACACATATTGTCACCTTATTTTTGACAAAGGAGGCAAGAATATACAATGGAGAAAAGACAGCCTCTTCAATAAGTGGTGCTGGGAAAACAGGACAGCTACATGTAATCAGAACACTCCCTAACACCACACACAAAAATAAACTCAAAATGGATTAAAGACCTAAATGTAAGGCCAGACACTATAAAACTCTTAAAGGAAAACATAGGCAGAACACTCTGACATCAATCACAGCAAGATCCTTTTAGACCCACCTCCTAGAGAAATGGAAATAAAAACAAAAATAAACAAATGGGACCTAATGAAACTTAAAAGCTTTTGCACAGCAAAGGAAACCATAAACAAACGCATGACTCTTAATCAGACTAGTTACAAATTAAGATAAGGGCCCTAAGGCTCACACTCCATCTCCCCACTTCCCTCTGTCACCTGTGAAGTGCTGCCACTTCAGTGCCTCATCCCTTTGAGCTGATGGAAGGATTAGATGCCAGGATGGGGAAAAAAGACCCCACTATTTAGGCTGGTTCTGTAAATAAGGATATTAAAGCAAGGACTTCAGCCCAGGGAGCCCAAAGTCTCAATTAACTCTCTCAGATACCAGTAAAATGCATGGAAACTAATGACGAAATTCCATTTCTTTCTCCTGCCTTTTTGAATATCCTTCCCAGAACATTCCCAAGCCGAGGCAGCTGGCTCTACTAGGACCTATGTGATCATCCATATCCCTCCCAGCCACTCACCCAAAAACGTGGGAGCATGAAGGATTCAAAGTGGCTCTTTTTTCTCAGATATAACATATCTGCTATTTCTTCCTAAATAAAATATTTTAAGAATAAAAATCAACTATATTTATTTATCCATACATCTGTCCCTCTATTAGTTCACTGAACAAACACCTGCGGAATAAGAATGCCACCTGTCATATCAGCAAACAAAGGATGTTGCAGCCATCAAGCCATCAGCCACTACAGGCTCCCCCTCTTCCCCGCCTTCCCACAGTGAGTTCTGAGGGAATTCAGGATGGATACTGGCCCCAGATAGCTAAGGTCCATATCAAAGGAATGATTTCAATGAGCCCAGACTCTTGCACTTTTCCATACACAGAAAAGTGCTAAATTTATTAATTTGAGATGTCTGGTTTTCTTTAATTAACACTAGTATTTTGATGTTCCCAATACTCGTTTTTATTTTTTGTTTGTTTGTTTTTTTGTTTTGCGGTACGCGGGCCTCTCACTGGTGTGGCCTCTCCCGTTGCAGAGCACAGACTCCGGACGCGCAGGCTCAGTGGCCATGGCTCACGGGCCCAGCCGCTCCACGGCACGTGGGATCTTCCCGGACTGGGGCACGAACCCGTGTCCCCTGCATCGGCAGGCGGACTCTCAACCACTGCACCACCAGGGAAGCCCCCACTACTCGGTTTTTGTTGCACAAACCCCTATATATTCCGGCTCCTCCCATACCCTTGGGAGCAGTTCCTCAGAGCAATCTGACAGGCTGTCTTCTGGCTTATGCCCTCAGAAAATCAGCCGAATAATACATAATTCTCACCTTCTAGGCTGTGCATTTCTTTTCAGTCGACAACTTGAGCACCTTACACCCCAGCCTCTGTGCTAAGCAGTGAAGAAACTATCAATAAAACACATCCCTGACTTTCTAATTTAGATGACAGTGTTTCCCTCTCCCAATTTAAATGGTTAAAATGGGTACTGCACGATAAGAATGCACCTTTGAAATAGCATTAGAATGTAAGACTGCCTCCTGCAAACCTGATAATGGCTCGGGGATTCAAATACAAAATCACCCGACTAGGGCCACTGGGCAGCTGGGCTCTCAGCTCTGTGCCCACAGCCAGCAGGCACTGTGCCAAGAGCTTTCCTGGCTACAGAGGCACCGAGGCAGCCATTTGAGGGGGAGATCAAATCGTGCAGGGACTCTTCCTGACCATGGTTTTCTCCTTTGGTGTGAAGCAGTTTTTAATCTCACTGAAGAATTTCTGTAAGAAACTATAATCTTCACTGTAAAAGTAAAATCTATGCTTCAGGCAGCCACTTACTCCAAGAAGCTAAGAAAATGGGTTCCTGGTGAAGGAAAACGAACAAATGTTAAATAACCAGGGAGGATAAGGTGATAAGTGACCAGTGGAAAGTATTAAAAATAAAAAAGCAATACCAAAAAAAAGATACAATGGCATAAAAGCATAGTACCGTGCACTTGGCATGGCTTCAATTATTCATTTTATAATGTATAACCATTCCTTTTTTTAAATGCATTCATAACACATTGGGCTTGCTACCACAAGATTAATGTTGTACCACAGTTCTAATTAAAATTCACACCAAGATCTACCCCTCAACAACAAACACTGAAGATGATCTATAAAAGGAAATGAAGAGAGAATATATTTTTAAAATATGCCATTTTCTCACTTACTGAATTATCCATTTTGACTCCCAAGTTACTGAGAAAGCCAAACCCTTACATCTACCGTGATGCATCTCCTGGCTATCCACACGGTTAATGCCTCAACATTCAGCCTGCTCATAAAGAGGCATCTCCTAATTTCAAACACCGTTTTGAAGCAACAGCCCTATGTTCTAGAGAGTGACTTTCTAGGTAGAGAGGTTCACATGCTAATTCCAAGCCAAGCAAGTATCCAGTGTTCACAGTTGTCTGCTGCATCTGAGAACTTTCTGGAAGAGAACGAAGAGGTCTACTTGCTGTATGTCTCAGCAAGAACACAGGGTAGCCCATACCATCCCAGGGGCAGGGGAAGAAGACAGGCCAGGGACACTGTCCCAGTTACGCTAGTGTCAAATGACTGGGCTGGGAGAGGGAGATTCTTCGTTTCTTCCCTTTTTTAACATAATTATCTGAAGTTAAATACTGATGAAGTCATTTGAAACTTACTTTTCCATAGTTTAAACCATACATTAAATGAAGACTTTCCTCACTGATGCACATAGAATATCATATACTTAGGCTAGGAAGCATTTTCTAAACATATTACTACCAAACTCTGTATTATTATCTTCCCACGACATTAAGATTAGATTATAACAGGGCCTTCCCTGGTGGTCCAGCGGTAAAGAACCTGCCTTCCAATGCAGGGGACGCAGGTTCGATCCCTGGTTGGAGAACTAAGATCCCACGTGCCGCGGGGTAACTAAGCCCACGTGCCACAACTACAGAGCCCACGCGCTCTGGAGCCCGCGTGCCACAACTAGAGAGAGAAAACCCGCACGCCACAACTAGAGAGAAGCCCGCATGCCGCAACAAAGAGCCCACGAGCCACAACGAAAGATCCCACATGCCGCAACGAAGATCCCGCGTGCTGTAGCTAAGACCTGACGCAGCCAAAAATAAAATAATTAAATATTTTTAAAAAGAAGACAATAGGAAAATAAACTTAAAAAAAGATTAGATTATAACAGAGAAAGGAAAAGAACATCTATCATACCTGAGCTAAAGCATGGATATATACTAATGCAGTTTACGTGTAAATTTAACAGTATCTTTTTAAAGTTTCAACTAGATGGTAGAAGACAAACACAAGACTTAAACTCTGAACAATTATTAATTGTTCTACATTATTAAAAACTATGCCCAGTCTTCTGGACCACAACCCCTCCCAGAGTCTGTGTAAAGGAAGGCTAAACCTCACCTGCACGACTCCCTAAAACAGAGACTGTGACTTGGGTCTGTATCACCTAACATAGTGCCCTGTAGACAGTAGACCCTCCAGAAGTATTTGTTCAATTAGATGTTTAAAGGGGGGAAAAAATGAGGATCAAATAAATACTTACTGGCATCTATTAAAAAATAAAATAGGTAAAATGATCAAAAGAAATTTTCACTCCTATCAGAGCAACTGTTCTTCTAAATCCATGATGTAAAAATTTTCTCAGCCAGAAAGTATTATCAAAGTAACATCCTAGGAAACAGTTAAGCATATGTCCATAAAATTAAGCATTTCAATCAATTCAATCAACATGAGCATAAACACCATCTTTTGGTTCTAATAATAAAAACATATTTTGGAAATGCTGGATCATTTTACATTCAAAACAAGAGGCCAAAAAAACCCCCAGTACTTTACACTGCCCCCTCCAAACACTCCAAAATGTACTGTATCAAAACAAATGAAGGGAGAGATCAGGGGCTGGACTTGGCTCTTTCTTTATGAAGCTGTATTGTCAATAAAATTCACTATACCATCCACCAAGACTGGACACCTTGAAGAGTCTGAAAGGAGCTGTGAAAACGGACTCTACCCTTCCAGCAGAACTTCATCTAAAGCAAATACAGTGAAGTCCACTTGATTGACAATCGGCAGATTTAAGATCCCTTGAAGTTGTCACTCCACAACTGTGATGATGAACTTAGCAGGAGAGGGAGGAAGCCCACAGCTGCCTCTGCCTCTTGCTGAGAAGGCCCCAGTATAAAGGAAGTGGAGGGACTTAACAGGAATTAGGAGACAGGGGCTGAAATGATGATCTCTGAGTGAAGAAAGCAGAGCTGCCTCAAGCCAAGCTTGAGATGCCCCACAGAGCCCACAAAGATTACTGCTGTCAGCAAAAGAAAATGAGGGATGTTTCTGGTGCCCACACACCGGGGACTGCTGTAGGAAGGAGTGAGTGGTTTCAGGATATGCGCATCACTGACGCGAACGCTCCATAGCTGAGACTCATCCCGAGGTGTCCTGTATAAGATCTTATGCTCAACGTGCACAGCAAGTGCTACCACACCAAAGCCAGACGTTACCCTCCAGGCCACCAAGAGGTCAGAGCCACCGAGCCTAGTGTGACAGGAGAAACAAGGTCCTACGCAGCCCACCCTGAGCTCCCCCAGACCAGGACGGCGGCAGCAGAGGACCGGAAGGAGGAGCTGCTGCTGCCTGTGTGGCCCAGGCCAGTCCCCTCTTCTGGTGGCCCGGCTGCAAACTTCCCCGTTAGTCCACACTCTATGCGGTTACAGTCTTTGTGAGTGGATTGTTCGGAACTCTGAATAAATGATCCTGACGAAGTGAAGTCAAGCATTATCACTGGTACGCAGGCGAGTCCATAAGTCCCGCACCCCACAATGGACTGGGGCTAACACACCAGCAACTGCCCCCGCACGCTTTACCGTCCACGAAGCCGTCTCCTTTCCCTGACCCTCCCTGGCTGCCGGGCGGTTACAGGTGGCATTAGGGACCAAGAGGAGCCAGACAAAAGAACAGCTGCAGATTCTAATAGCTTAGGCCCTATCTGCACAACAGAAACACCTTGGGGCATGTGCAGAGAAAGTGCTGCTTTACACCCATCACTTCCCAGTTATTCCAAATTAAAAACAAAAGAGTGCTGTGGGAAGGGGACCCGAAGGCTGTTACCTGTGTAAATTGTGAGCTCAGGACCAGAGAACAGCTGAAGCAGTCATTAATCAGGGTCGTGTTTACTCTTCCACTGTCAACTAAGAACATGTTTTTGTTGCTTCAGAGGAAGGGTCTCCCCAGGTCATTGCAGCCACTATTGCTGCTCAGGAAGAGGTGAGTGCCTCGGTCTGGGAGTCTGTACACCAGCACACTCCTACACCTCCCGCCGGGGCCCACCGCATCCCGTACTCTCACAGGATGTCAGTTCTTAGGAAGTTACAGGGTCTTCGACAAGCTGATCGCTTACTGTCCTCCAAAACAGAACTACAAGCAAGACTGTAATTAACTTGCTAACAGTTACTGCCTGTTTACTAATATTAGCCCAAATTCCATCTTTTTGCTTAACTACAGGAATTCTCAAAAGGCACATTTCCTTGGACCCCATCCTGCGAGAATGAGTTACTAAAGAAAGTCAAAGAACTTGCCGCTAAAGTGACATGCACATTTAAGGTCATTCTAGAAGAATCCCCAGGGACAGTGACCTGGGGCCGCCAAGGGACAGAGCGGGCACCCAGACAGAGCAAAGAGAGGTCATGGCTGTGGGAGAACCCGAGCTGCAGGGAGGGGACGGGGGTCTGTTGCATGCAGGCCCAGCTCACCTGGTGAGAGCCCCCGCCTGGCTCCCTTCCCCCGGCCTCAAAGTGCCCGAGGCTTTGGCAGCAGTGGTGCCACAAGGTTCAGACCCTGTGGTGCGTGAGGAAGCTGGTGGGACATCGGGACCCTGGCGCCTGCGCCCCCCAAGACAGAAGCACACGAGCAGCAGCAGCGAGAGGTGGGCTGTGCCCCGGCCTCCGGGAGAGGCAGCTCCAGCTTTCTAAGGCAGCCAAAGTTCAATCTGCGTTTCTTTCTTTCAACAAACACTTGTTGCACTCTAGGCCCTTAGGGAGCTTACATCCTTATGGAGAAACAGCAGCAAAAGGGCAGAGATAAGGAAGTTAGAGCCACGGGTGATACGTGCCAAGCCGAGGAGAACTCCGGAGCAGCGGGGAGGACGGGCCTGGGGAGAGACTGCAGCAGAGGCCGGACAAGGCCGGTGCCGGGTGGGAGCTTCCCCGCCAAGGGGGTGCCGTGCCAGGGCCCAGAGGCAGCAAGGACAGACATGGGGACACGAAAAAGATTGGGGTGGGGGGCGGGGGGAGTGGAGACCAAGGGCATAAACAAGGTCTAGGGGGCCCTGAGGGCCACAGAAAGGAGTGCATGTCTACTTCTAAGCACAGTAGGAGCCCCTGCCGAGCTTTCCGCAGCGGGCGGAAATGTCCTGGTTTTCAGGCTCAGGCCAGAGCGGCTGCTGTGTTGAGGAGCCCTGCAGGGGACAGAGAGAAAGCAGAAAGCACAGGCAGGGGCTGTGGCCGCCGTCCAGGGCGAGCCCACAGTAGCTAAACTACAACACTCACCAGACGGACGAAGAGGAGCACAACTGGAGACAGGTGTGGGGGCAGGATCGACAGAAACTCTGACACACCGGATGTGGGAGAGGAAACGGAGGAACTGCCTCCCGTCTGCGAAATGGGGACAATCACAGTAAGAAACAGCACCAGCGCAGTGCGCGTGCTCAGTCTCTGCCGGACTGTATTTCCAGCTCCACGCATACTAGCTGGGGGACCTGGAGTGTGGTAGGAAGAATGGAATCTCTCAGTTTCCAACATTATCTGTCAGCGAAGGATAGTAAGAGTATCTACCTCAGCGATTTGAGAATTCCATGAGTCAGTATTTACAACACGCTTACAGCAGTGCCTGGTATGTGCTAGGAGCTAAATCATCTATTCTCATTACGACTACTACTACCATCACCTACCTCGTGGTACTGCTGTTAGAACAAAACAGATTGAGTTAATTCATGCAATGCCTGTAAGGAAGTCCCTGGCACATAATAAATTCTCAATAAATGTCAGCTCTTACTATTATCATCATGGATGATTCCCAGTTGGTGGTGGCAATAACTGAAGAGCAGGATGGGGGAGAGCGGTGCTATGAACAGGTCCAGAGGGCCTGCGGAAGAGGTTCCATTTGGCATGTTAAGTTTGCAGTGTCTGTGAAACATCCAAATGTCAAGGTCAAGGAAGCAGCCGGACACATGAATCTGAACCTCAGAGGAGAAGACTGGACTACAAGTATTAAGTTAAGAATCATCCACATCAAGATGAGTTAACTACAAAAACTGGTGAGTCAGTGAGGGAGAGAATGAAGATCAAGGAGAAAAGAGGGTCTAGTGGTAAACCCTATGGAACCCCAACACTCCAGGTCAGACCAAGGTGGAGAAGCCAGCAGGGGAGACTGAGAAAGAAGAGTCAAGAGGAGGAGGAAAGCCAACAAAGAGTGGAGTCTTCACAACGTAGCAGGAAGGTCAGCTGGGGCGTCAGGGTGGATGAAGACTCTGGATTGGCCCTGTGGAGGTTACACCAGTGATTCTGACGACGGCATTTTTAGCATCTTATGTGTTCACTTCAACTCTACCTAACTTCCATTTACAACACTACCTATAAAAAAAAAAATGCGTTCCAAAGGCCATGTACAGTGGGAAAAAACTTGACCCTGGAGTCAAAAGACTGAAGTCCACTCCAGTGAGGTCTTGGGTAAGTCCCTAGAAAACAAGGGTGTCTGTTCTCTCCTTAGGTAAAATGGCAAGGTTGGACCAGATTCCCAAACACAGGTCATGAGTACCCTAAGCATCTAAAACCCACTCATCAAAGTCCATTAGCTAGTTTTCAATATTTAAAACATGTACTGATCACTTCACAGCCTTTTGGCTAAGATAAAGTGTGTGGACGAAAAACACCACCTGCCATATCAGTAAACAAAGGATGTTGCCGGCATCAAGCCAGCGGCCACTGCAGCCACTGCAGCCACCCCCAAATGGAAAAAAGCAGGGGATTCCAGATGGAGAAAAGCAGGATACTGGCCGTAGACGGTTAAGGTGCATACCAAAGGAATAATGTCAATGAGCCCTGACTCTTGAATCTTCCCATACAAAGTGCTAAATTCATTAACTTGAGGTGTCTGGCTTTCTTTAATTAACAGTAATCCTTTGATGTTCGAACTATCTGGTTTTTGTTGCAAAAACCCCTATATACCCGGATTCCTCTCTTACCCTTTGGAGCAGTCCCTCAAAGCTATTTGAGAGGCTGTCTTCCGGGCTTAAGTCCTCAGTTTTCTCTGCCAAATAAATCAAAATTCTCAACTTTTAGGTTGTGCATTTTTTTTCAGTCCACAAATGTAAAACACGTACTGAGAGCTAGGCATCTACCTAAGATAAAGTTATACAAACTAAACTGTCACATTTCTTTGTTTCTGGGTAAAATTATAACTGGGTATGGAAACACCTGTAAACCTGGGAAGCAGCAGTGTTTAAGAAGGGGGACTCCACCACTTACTCCTCAGGGCGTGACTGCAGACAGCTGTGTCATTTAACCACTCAAAGTCTCAGCCTCCCCATCCGTAAGATCTTGGCAGGAACTCCCTGTTGGCTTTCCTCTTCCCTCCTGACTGTTCTTTCTCTGTCTCCATTGCTGGTTCCTCCACCCTGGCCTGACATGGAATGTTTGGGTTCCACAGGGCTCATTGTTAAGTACCTAATGAGTAAGAACTATTAATACCATTATCTTTGAGCAAAAGTTCTTAGCTATTAATCAGATTAGTCATTTCTGGGGACAAAGAGGGAAAATAATGAAAAGAAGAATATAATGGTGAAAATGATGGTGACCACTGGTGACTCCCAACTAAACATTCTTATTCTGGGTGCCTGAAATACATCTGCCATCCTATCACATGAAACTCAGCATCTTACTGTAATTAAAATCTAGTAGGGAGGGACTCCCCTGGTGGCACAGTGGTTAAGAATCTGCCTGCCAATGCAGGGGACATGGGTTCGAGCCCTGCCCCGGGAAGATCCCCCATGCTGTGGAGCAACTAAGCCCGTGCGCCACAACTACTGAGCCTGCACTCTAGAGCCCGCGAGCCGCAACTACTGAGCCCGCGTGCCACACCTACTGAAGCCCGTGCGCCTAGAGCCCATGCTCTGCAATAAGAGAAGCCACCACAATGAGAAGCCCACGCACCACAACGAAGAGTAGCCCCTGCTCGCCGCAACTAGAGAAAGCCTGTGTGCAGCAATGAAGACCCAACACAGCCAAAAATAAATAAATTTATTTTTTAAAAAAATCTAGTGGGGAAAGCTTTGCTCCCCCCTGACTGTAACCTCCCCAAGGGCAGCATCCACATGGGACTCAGAGATAGCAGTTATTGAGCTAATCTCTTGGTATTCAACCCCTTTACTCCTAAATTCCATTCCTAAATTTCTAATTTAAAAATTAAAGATTCTAACATTATTTCTGAAAATACTTTTAAGGTCTCCACTGCTCAGGTGCCCTAATAAATTCTTTCAAGGAGCTCCCCCTCCCCCACCAACCCTTTACACACACCCTTTGCCTCGCCTTAAACGCAATCCTACAGATTCCCAAATGTAGCCTTCCAATAAGCTCTCCCTGGCACAGGTTCAAAGCATATGTGGGTTAGATATTTCTCTGCCCGTCCTCCTCATCAATGCCTCACGACACAACCCTGAGGAGCTAGACCAAAATAGCTACCCACCTAAGAAGGATTCAAATGCTTTCGTGATTACCACATGATAAGCAACAACCGAAAACAAAATAAAATAGGACAGAGCAGAGACTACTACAAAAGCGCTTACATTAAATAAACCTATTACAGCCTATGTTTACAATAGACTAGCATATAAGCTGAGACAAAAGTGAAGGCAGCCTCAAAAGATGCCACATTTAGGCACAATGGAGGCTGGGGTAAAAATTACCTCTAATTCAGGAGACATTTCATCAGTGAAGGATCCAGAATTTCAGGAAGAAATTTTGAAAGCTTAGGAAGGCTTTAAAAAGGGCAAGCATCAAATCAATAGCTCATGTGTGTTAATTTTAGCTGCAAGAGTCCAAAGTGAGATATGAAATGAGGAAAGCAGCTGAGGAACACCCAAACAAGAAACGAGGTGGTAGTCACTGGGTACCCACCACCCAGGCCCAGACGCTCAGGGGGAGCTAGCACTGCGAAGTTTAGTGAAATCCAGTCCCTGCCCTGAGGAGCTCCCCGCATGGTCGGAGAAGATGGGCGAAACATGTAAACTTCAACATTACAAGATATACGCTATAACCAAGGGCCAGCAAGTGCACTGGGGCAGAGCTGAGAGCATCGTGACTGAATGACAGATCCTGGAAACATAAAGCCAGTGTAGGATCTTAAGAAGATGGTGCAATAGCAAAGCAAAAAAAAAAAAAACAGAAAGAACTTAACCATGGGCCAAAGCAAGGAGAATATACGAACAAGAACTATACTGACAAGACTGTCCAGATAATGACATGGAAGCAAACCAAGTGTCCATCAACAGATAAATGGATAAGCAAAATGTGGTATATACATATGATGGGATGTTAGTCTTAAAAAAAGGAAGGAAATTCTGACACATGCTATAACTTGGATGAGCCTTGAGGACACTGTGCTAAGTGACATTAGCCAGTCCCAAAAAGACAAGTACTGTCTGATTCCTTATATGAACTATTTAGGTTAGTCAAAGAGAGAGAAGGTGGAATGGTGGTTGACAGGGGCTTGGGGGAGGATGCTGTTTAATGGGTACAGAGTTTCAGTTTCACAAAATGAAAACAGTTATAAAGATGGATGGTGATGACAGTTGCACAACATTATAAACGTATTTAACACCACTGAACTGTAACTTAAAAATGATTAAGATGGTAAATTCTATGTTAGATATATTTTATAATAAAAAAATTTTTAAGAATATCCCAGTAACAAGGACTTTATGATCATCTAGGACAAAACGAAACCAGGGTTGCAGAGACATAGTAGAGGGATTCAGATCTGAGTGGCAATTTCAAGGGGATAAATCAAATTATACTGCCTAGGTAAGGAAAAAGCCTTAATGCTACAGATTAGAATTAACATATTCAATAGATATGAATGCTCTGTATTTGACATTTGCTATCTAACTTCATAATAACCAGCCTTTTCAAAAACTAAGATTTTTTTTCTACGTACATATGTATACACAATCACACTAGAATGGGCTTCGGGAATAAAGAATAAAGGGAACAAACCCTTCAATACCACGATGGCAGTCCAGAGGCAGCAGAAGTACAACTCCAGAGTCAGACTCTGCCAGGACGTGCAGCCTGGGTCACACTCCCAGCCTGGGCGACCTGTCTGAGCCTCAGCTTCCTATGAAGAAGGACTGCTGGGACGACTAAACAAATATATACAAAGTACTTTAATTACCTGCCTGTCACATAGTTAGAGCTGCTCAAAAGAATGCTAGACATCGCTGCTGCAATGTTACTTATATTACACCCACTAAGCAATTAAAAAACTGGAATAAAGTAAATTATTAAAAAGATATGTAAAAACAACCATCATTCACCCTGATTTCAATTGGAAAATTAGGGACAAAGAATCAGAGTGGTGGGGCAGTAAAACTTATCTCTGATTAAAAGTAAAGTCTACCAAAATCGTGGCCAGTTCTTGCTGAATGGCCTTAGCACGTTAATAGCCCACTGGGGAGAGAAGAGGCAAGAGTAAGAATGATTTCTGCATCACTAAGAGCCCTCTTTGCATCTTCCCCTACACTCAAAGCCACTCTGTAGGACAGTAAAATCCCTACTTCACAAATGATTAAACCAAGACTCAAAGAGTTTAAGTTAAGCTTATCAAAAATCATCGGGCTATTAGTCACAGAGCTATGATTTGATATCTGACGCCAAGGCCCATACTTTCTCCACCAAACTGTGTTGCCAGTAATTTCCACTCCACACCCAAGCTGCTTTGGAATAGGGAGGGAAAGCTGTGTATAAGTATTTGATGAGAACAAAATGATGTATGAATAAAGCCCAACTCTGACTGTTCTCACGGATTCCAGAATGTCTAGAGGAAATAATCAATGACCAAACTCAAATTTAATGTTAAAATGACAGAACTACAGATTCAGAAGAGCTTTGGCAATACTCTGGGCACTCAACACTGGTGAGGCTGTAGGTGACATGTACACTCCAGTACTAGTTCCCTGTTTCCAGAAAGTGACTGGGCAATACGCAGACAGTGATTAAAACCAACAGTGCTGGGCTTCCCTGGTGGCACAGTGGTTGAGAGTCCGCCTGCTGATGCAGGGGACACGGGTTCGTGCCCCGGTCTGGGAAGATCCCACGTGCCGCGGAGCGGCTGCGCCCGTGAGCCATGGCCGCTGAGCCTGCGCGTCAGGAGCCTGTGCTCCGCAACGGGAGAGGCCACAACAGTGAGAGGCCCGCGTACCGCAAAAAACAAACAAACAAAAAAAAACCACCAACAGTGCTAAAGTTTGACTAACGTGAGGATTAAGCCAAAGATGTTCACCAACAGTGTTGTTCAACATCACTGTAAAAATTCCAAGAAGTATATTATGACAGGGAAAAAAAAAGTCATATAAAAATGGAAAGAGCAAAAAATCCTTATTTATAAATAATTTTCCATCTGCAAAACACACAGAATTGAATGAAATTAGTATTGAGAGTTCAGTAAAATGGGAAAACAAAACACACAAGAATAAATTCAAAGTGATGAATAAGCCTATGTGTTTACCTAGTCCCTCTCTCAAATTCCCTTAAAATGATCAAACAAATATAAAAGTACCACAAGAACTTTTTGCACAAAACAGACAGGCACTACTGACAGGCCCTTGAGGAATTTCTAAAAGACATGGAGCAGATAGGTTTAGACTGATAGAAAAGTAACAAAGAGCCTTAATTCAGCCAGGCAAAGGCAAGCACACCACTGAAGGGCTTTAGGCAACGTCTGGCCAAAGAATGGCTGTCTGCACTGGGTCGGTGAGACCGCACAGGCCTTCTTATTGCATCCATGGGCAGGGGAATGACACTCCAGGTCACGGTGGATGCTCCCGCAATGAGCTGCCTGGGAAAGGGTGAAGATCAGCCTTGCAAAGAAGTGAACCTCCCCAGTGATCGGAGGACTTAACTGTCAGACGGCCGCAAACTGTACGCAGAGGCCTAATGTAGCAGCAGCTGATGCACGAGGGAGGGCAGGATATCAAACTGAAGACCCTCTTCTGGAACTCACTTAGGGCCTACCCTCCTCTCAGTCTAACAACTACCTAAAAAGCAAGGGAAGCCTGCTTTTGCTTCCTCTGTAGGAACCCAATGCCGGCTTCTTTTACCACTTAGCTGCTTTGGTTTTCTAACTGTTTGACATAGTGGTATGACAACCTGGGTGTAAGATCTCTGAGGTCAAGAATCATATCTTTCACTCCAGCTCTGTATTCACAGACATGCCAAAGATTGGTAACAATAAAAACAGGAACAAAGATACCAATTCTTCCCCAACATGACCACTCGGTCTTGTAAAACTTATAGTTTCACCACTGGATTAATTCTCAAAGATCTGATAATCTTTTCATCAACAGCCCATAGACTCTTCTTGAATATTGTCCTGAAATCAGTTCTTCAGCTACTGAAACATCAATCATCTCTGACATGTGTAAACCACTGCACGATGCCCTCTCACTGAGGAGGCATTCTACTGATTGATGTAGTAAGAATTCTTTAGATGGCCCTTCCTCATTAAAACTAAGGCATATTCAATAAAATGCAGAGTAATGCTTTTTATTTTTAGCATACACCTAAATTGTTTTCATCCCAAAGTTTAGCCTAAATTCTAACTCAGTAAATGACAAAACAGAACATAAGTATTTGTATAATCACTGCAAAGAAACAACCCAGAAGGATTAAAAAGAAGTACGATGATATTTACTACATCTTTACTTGAAAACAGCCCCCAAATGGAAGCAACCCAAACAACAAACACTGAAGAATATCATTATATGATTTATCTACTTGGTGGGATATCATACAGTCCTCAAAAATGTGTAATTACCCATGTGTCCATCAACAGATGAATGGATAAAGAAAAATGTGGCATATACATACAATGGGATATTGTTCAGTCTTAAAAAGGAAGGAAATTTCTGACACGCTACGACGTGGATGAAACTTGAAGATATCATGCTAAATGAAATAAGCCAGTCATAAAAGGGCAAACACTGTGTGATTTCACTATAAGTGAATATAATGAGGTAACTGGAGTAGTCACACTCATACAGACACCAAGAAAAAGTGTGGCTGCCAGGAGTGGGGAATGGGGAATGACTTTAACGGGTACCGAGTTTCGGTCTGGGAAGACAAAACGTTCTAGAGGCGGATGGTGGAGATGGCTGCACAATAAGGTGAATGTCCTTCAGGCCACTGACCTGCACACTTTAAAAATGGTTAAAAGAGTAAATTGTATGTTATATATTTTGTCGCAATAAAAAGCTTTAGTTATGAAGACTATATAGAAACATGAAAAATGCTTGTGCTACGTTCAATTTTCAAAAGCATACAAACGTGTTTGTAGGAGAATTCAAAATAATGCTATGCTTAAGAGTTATAATAACGGTGGAGACCGCAGGTGATTTTCCACCGTTTTATAAATGTACTGTAATATACTACTGCTTTTTATGCTTACACTTATAAAGACACTAAGTATAACACCAGAAGAGCGAAGCTCAGGTGTCTGTAACCACAAAGCTCCCTCATGTACTACTCCTTTCTCCATTCATACAATCCTAAACGTGGGGCACGAAAAAGGTTTATATATGCATAATATCTGGGGGCTGTGCAATGACCTAACAACTGCTGGGGAGCTCTCGGCACACAGAGAGGATTTAATTTTAATTAAACAGTTTTCCTCTGATCCTCATTTTCAAAGTTTAAGAAGAAACCTGGCCTTATTTGAGCCAAAATTTTCTATCAACATAATTTCCTTCTTAGTCATTACTTTTAAGTCACCTTAACTCTTTTGTGGGGGAAGGCTGGGCTCTAAATAAGTAAGTAAATAAAGTTATCATCAAATAAAATTTCTTTTAAAAAGGAGGGTCAGAAAAAGTGAAATGGGAAAAGCATCTGAGCAGGAATTGGAGGAGGAGCTCCGGTCAGCTGTGCTAGTTAGTGGCGGGGACACGCCAGGGGTGCACAGCTGCTCGCAGACTGCTTCCCATCTGTAAATGGAAAGTCGATTTGCTGTACTCTTTACCACCTTTACTGACAACACTATAAAGATCAAAGATGGCAACGTTTATAAAAATGCTCTGAGGAATGTAACATGCTTTATAAACTAAATGGTGGTGCCTTATCAAATTTACAATACGAATTTGATTTTTTCTGGGTTGTCATAAGGCACCACATGAAATCAGCCCCCTCATATATGCTTTTCTGTTTTTCCATTATTACTTCTAACTTCTGTCGTTCTGAGAGCACCGAGTCTCCCCAATCCTCAGAGCTCCCCAGCTCTGTATTTTTGAGAGAGAAGGACGGTTCAAGGCATTCTATTTAAGACATGTCAGAGGCATCCCCCATGATATGTAGAAAGAGGCCTGCACAAGGAGAGAAAGGTCATATGGAGTAAAGGGTTTCCCATAACCCACATGGAGTAAAGGGTTTCCCATAACCCACATGCAGTACTCCCAGGTTTCATCCAACAGCAGGGCTCTTTCAGCACTATTTTAGAATACCAGTGGCTTCTAAATCCTTTAAAGCAGAAATAAATGTTTCCTATCCTTCTGAGGGTAGGAAATCTAGTACAGTGAGGGGCATGTCAGATAGAGCAGCCTTCCAGAGGGTGTCATCTTCCACTACGCCAATATTTACTCAGGTGCTAACCATGCCCTTCCCCTCAAGGCCAGTGATACTCATACTTCCACACAACCCACATTTTCTGAGGAGGGAAACTGAGCTTTTAATTTTAAATACACTAATAAGTCAAATAGGTAATAAACCACCTTTACGACTGATGTGCAAATACAATAGATCCTGCACATTTGACAACATGACCAATTCCCAAATTCTCAAATGGCACTAATTCCCAGAATTGTCAGACTGCTCTTTTTCTTGCAATCACTAAGTGATACTTTCAAACCTGCTTGGATTATTGCATACAGCTTCACAATTCAGACAGTGTTCAATCCCAATTTAATTCCAACTCACAGAGGAATTCTCAAATTCATACAGGGGATCTATGGGTGTAACCAAACAACTAAAAGAGGAACTGTTATTGTTCATAACCTCAGAAGTTGGTAGAGTGTTCAATCTGCCAATGAGCCAATGACCCCAACAAGATAATGATGGCAAGGAAGGACAATCCACTGGTACACTTTGATCTAGGTAAATGTGATATAGGAAGATTCAAATTCATAAGGTTAAAATTACTGCATTTTAGAAAAAGATTTACAAAAGGATTCCTTCTGGTAGCAAGCAGTCAGGGCCTTAACCACTGACTCCCCTTGTATATTTAAAATATAATTTCATTAAAAATATTTTATTTATACTCAGGTTTTCAGGAATCTATCTCCCACATCAAGCTACCCTGCTGAATTAAACTTTGGCCACAGTTTCTCTGAGTTCAAACAATGCTGACATAAAAATAGGCTATAATTTATTTCACTAAAAAAGAAATTTAATTTTAAAAAAGGTAATTCCAGAATTTGTTTGGCAGGTTCATCTCCTCAATTCACTGGATTTTTTGTTGGTAGTGGAGATGGCAGCACTTTGTTTTGATTTCGCTTGGGGTTTCATTGTTCTGCTTAATTTCTAATGCAAAGCTTATTAGGTGCTTTCACAGCCTGGTTCCGTCTTCTGTGACCACTCATCAGTTCTTCCCAGGAAATTCTGGAACAGAGAAAATAGTCTCTAGACACCTGGATCATAACAATGAAGAACATGAGTGCTGGCAGCCACGTTGTGCCACACGGACCAGGGAGTAGAGGATGCTGGTCTGGAACAAAGAACTCGAAGCACTGAAGGAAGCTAAGAAATGGGGACAGAGAGAAGGAAAGAGCTTCCCAGGCCCATCCACAGAGTGTTCCAGTCTCTGGCTCCTGGCCTGAAGCCCAGCTGTAT
The DNA here is from genome assembly GCF_000442215.2 of Lipotes vexillifer. Lineage (NCBI taxonomy): Eukaryota > Metazoa > Chordata > Mammalia > Artiodactyla > Lipotidae > Lipotes > Lipotes vexillifer. The sequence goes on along the minus strand of NW_006777895.1, from coordinate 3,231,119 downwards.
CCCTGCAGAGATTTTAGGACACAGCCCAGAATCCTTCCAATAAATTGCCTTTAGTGTATAAACGAGTTCAGTTAGGTCTCTCTAACTTATAACCAGGAGTCCCCTAACCAACAGAGGGCTCTGTGGTCCTTTCTGTTGATTGTTTTGAAGGAGGCAAGCTAGAAACCTGCGGGTGGCAGATGGAACCCAGCAGGTCTGCAAGTCAGAAAGGCAGGCAGCACCTCAGAACCTGATGCAGTGGCAGGGGTTGAACAGGGTGACTCCAACCTCACACATCCTCAGCAGGCCACCCGAGGGCAACTCCTCTAGTTAACCTACCAAGTAATGCTAGGTTAAAAGGGGAGTGAGCTATTCTCTATTGCACACCCTTGCTTTAAAGTAGAATACAGGAGAGGCAGAGCAGCTTTCAGGGTACCGTCAAAAGGCATTGTGCCTGGAGGGCAGAGCTTCCCAGGTTCAAGAACAGCAAACCAAACCCAGAGCAACGGGGGCACAGCACCTCTATCCCACCAAGTCAACTCCCAAGCGGAAAGGAAGCAAATCCCAGCTTAAAAACCAAAGGGACATCAATCAGACAGAGCATCCTGATGATTTTTTTAAACATATATTTGGTAAACAGAGAAGAAGCATCCACTATTTTTACTTGGTTAAAACATGACCCATCATGATAGTCACACAACAGCATAAATGTACTTAATGCCACCGAACTGTACACGTTATAAATAGCTACAATGGTAAATTTTGTTATGTACATTTTTCCACAATTTAAAACAAAAAAAAAACATGATACATCAAGAGTCACAGAGACTGAGCCCCCCCACCCTGCGACAAACACCATGCATGGTGTTACCTGAGACAGTCATGTCAATAATGTGTCCCCTTGCCATGGGCAACTCAGTACAGAACCGGGGTGACGTGAGTGGCCGTTTGGGTGGGTACAAGAGAGCTGTGGCTTGGGGGAGGTGGGAGCGGGGACTGCTGAGCCCAGGCAGCCACGTCCTGAAACCAGTAGTGATGAAAAGCCACTCCACAGTCTATCTCCCCTACCTCCTAATACCTGATCAGCACAGTCTCAGCATTACTAATTCCTAAGTATTTCAACATGAACTCCTCAGAAGTCACTGCTGGTTTCCTATCCGCCACAAACAGATGGCAACCCAGAAGAGTCCTGTTCCCATTATGCCGACTTGGCGGGAGGCTCACCTGCCGCCACCTGAAACACCGATCCCTCCCACCTGCACACAGAAGGCTCCCAAACACAACTCAAATCCCGCCCAGATGCCCACTGATCAGCATCCTTAAAAGCATGGGGGGGAGTCTCATTACAACTCCACTAATTAATAAACATAGGGAGGGACCACATCGCATCCTAATATGATTACAGGAGACTGTGCAGCTTTCGTTGCAGTTCCACTCTGCAGCTCAGGCTGGTTCCCGGCCTGATTACACTGGGACGGAATCCAGTTTTCTAATATATCCATATGTATGAGAATCAGAGCAGATCTTATTACATCAAACCTGGAGGAAAACCTCTGGAGATGCTAAAAGTTCAATTTCAGCCACATTAATATATCCTTAAAATTTTATTTACAATGAAACTATCTATCCTGTTTTTATACCTCCAACGCAGATTTCTTAGCTGCAATTTTTTAACTTAAATAATCAAACACTAAGAGAACAACAGACTGTTCACAAATTACGCCTAAATTAGAAAACATGAAAGCTGCCTCTGTGCATGGATATGTACATACGTATACACACAAACACACACTGGCAAGGAGGAAGAAAAGGAAAAGTAGATTGTTTACTTCACCAGATTCCAAGCAGAGATGTTCTTTCATGTTTTGTGGACATACCTGACAATCACCAGGGCCTTAACCACTGACTGATCCTTGCCTGCTCAGCAAATCAAACGGGACTCTTTGGAATGTTAAGCCAAGGTTTTCTTTAGCAGAGGCAGCTTAAATTAACTATAGCTCCATGTTCTCCTGCCACTCTCCAGTAATGAAACCCTTCAGTGGCTCTGCTCCTGCAATAAAGACCAAAATCCTTAAACACGGGATACAAGACCCAGCACGAAAAGGCATCTCTTTCATCAAGTTCTCTGTGTTTCCTCAGGGAAACCATCTCTGACCTTCTGACCAGATCAAATCCCACCTTTATACCCTACATTTCTCCTTCATGGTATGAATGAATGAATGAGTTAGCATGTCTTTCAGTACAAGTAACAGGTAATCTCTTATTGCCTTAAACAACAGGGAAATGTATTTCACATAATAAGTCCAAAGGCAGGTGCGTGGTAGGCTCCGAGGAGTTCTCGCTGCTCTTTTCTCGGCTCTGTCCTCTCCCCTGCACCAGCTTCACGTTCAGATTGTAGAAATGCGGCTGTAACAACTCCAGGCACCACATCCAGACAGGATTGTACTCAGAGGAAAAGGACTATCTTTCCTAGTGTTGTCATTTTAAGATTGAGAAGTGCTCCAGAACCTCTGGCAGACCAGAACCAGGTCTCTTGCTTATCCCTACAGCAGTCACCGATGGTGAGTGGGACCTGCATGACTGGCTGAAACAGATCAGGACTTAGCCCTGTGCTGGGGATGGATCGCCTTCCCCACAGCACATGCAGACAGGGAGGGTATCTAAATAAAACCCCAATTCCACGACGAAGGGAAGAAAGGATGTTAGAAATGCACTCAACAGGGTCGGCTAGTTATCAATCTGGGATACGTGCTGGTTGTTGCCAAGAGAAAACCCCACTAGCTTCACCCACATGCACCTATAAAACCAGCAGCAACAGCTTGGATGGGAGGCCACAGGGCAAATGAAGGGATAAGAGAAGAGATGCGGAACTTTCGATCAGCAGGTGCAGACTTAAGTCCCAGGACATCTGCTTAACAGTTACGTGACCGTGGGCAAACCCCCGACCTCAGCTTTCTCATAAAATAAAAAAATACATGCTTGATATAATGTGCAAGGTTACTGTGAAGACCAGATAAAACGGTAGATGTGGAAAAACGCTTTATAAAAACAACAATTATAACTAAAACTTGTAAAAAGTCACAAGCCACCGAGAAAAACTCCTCAAAAAAAAAAAAAAAGTTGTCTCTGTCTGGCCAAACTGAAGCAGGTATAATCTACTAATGGATCTCTGCTTTAAAAATTATATTTCTATTGATTTACTTGTGGCTTGGTTGGAGGCTTTCCAATACGATCTACCGATTCTCTGTGAGTTGAGGTGGAAGAGAACAACTCTACAGAAACTGTCTAAGGGTCTGTAGAAGCCAACCCAGGGCCCTCTTCACTTTTTCACTGATCCCTCCTCCTCAGGCACGCACAGCAATATTCTCACTGCCTTCTAAATCGACAGGCAGGGTGGTGGTGTTTTACAAGTCAGAAAAGGCTAAGAAAACCTAAGTGTTTTCAGTTAGGAGAGGGGAGACTGATTTGAATGCACCAGTAGAAGCCAGTGGTTACCCAGGAGACAGCTCAGCCCAACTCACGTGAACGTGTGTGAGTCGCAATGCCTATAGATAATAAGTGCAGAGGTATCTAAGGCCTCCCTGCTAATACTATTTCTATCAGGCAGTGTGGGCATGGAGCCACCCAACATGGTTTGTGTTCTACTTAATTTCCCACCTGCCCGCCCCACCTCTTACTTCATCTGTCTCCACTTACCATGGGGTAGAGATGGGCAAGAGAGCCACACAGTCTCAAACCCATCTAAAGAGTAAGATATGCGTTCACCTACGCCAACCACATTTTTTTCTCATTAGATACATCACCCTTCATTTGGGCAATAAAGTTAGAAGACTGGCCGTGCCTAGTACTGTGATTCTAGAGGGTGAAAGCAGTGATATTCTGGGCTTACTTTGATGTCTAGGAACTTAAAACGCTTCCTCACGATGAGGGTGCCTTTCTCTCCGAGACTTAAAAATCAACAACATATGATTTTCCACTCCGGTCCAGGCAGAAGAACCAGGTAACAGTGTGAGACCAAAGACATGTTAGGGAATTACAATGCAGGGAAAACGGAGGCAGCAACTGGCAGTCTGGACAGTTTGAGAGGTATTTCTCTGTCCAAGTTCCCTGTGGTCGCACACTTGCAGATCAGTGCCACTCCCAAGACACACTCTTCCAAGGAGCAGGTGTGTCTAATAAGACTGACGATCAAGAATATTTTCCATCTAAATCATGTGTATGTATGAAAGAATTCTGTAAACCATAAAGCTGCCATGTCCCACACCAGTGCAGTGTCTCGAGCTCAGCTTCTCCCCAGAGCACGTTGCCATGTGTGGTCCTGCCTCTTCAAAACCCACCCCACTTAATGCAATGTAGTGCCCTGAGGAAAGACATCAGTGAAACTGGTGCAATCAGAAGGAAGTCTAGAGTTTAGTTAATGACAACGTATCAATGTTAATTTCTTAGTCTTGACAAATGTTCTATAGTTCTGTAGGATAACATTAGAGGAAGCTGGGTCGGAGGAACTCTCTGTACCGAGTATCTCTGTACCTTCTGTAAATCCAAAACTATTCTAAGATACGAAGCTTATTTTAAAAAGTTTAAAACACCTATCTGCTTAAAAAAGGAAAAAAAAAAAGGGGGGGGGAACACACTGCATGGGAAAAGACTTTCTAAGCAAACCATCAGAGTAGAAACTACGGAAAAAAAATTGAGACTTGACTACATAGAAAATTTAAACTTTTATACATAAAATATGCCATGAACAGAGTTGGAGTTGAAAGGCAACCAAGAAACTGGGAAAATATTTATAATATACATGCGAGAAAAGGGGGTGATATACATAACACAGCAAACTTCATATATATATATATATATATATATATATATATATATATATATATATATATTTTTTTTTTTTGTGACTCTAGGCCAAAGATCCTGTATCCAAACTTTTACAAGTCACCGAAGTTACTTATGGTAAATAACCATGGGCAGTTGTTTCATCTCTCTATTCTCGCGGTACGCGGGCCTCTCACTGTTGTGGCCTCTCCCGTTGCGGAGCACAGGCTCCGGATGCACAGGCTCAGCGGTCATGGCTTACGGGCCCAGCCGCTCTGTGACATGTGGGATCCTCCCAGACTGGGGCATGAACCCGCGTTCCCTGCATCGGCAGGCGGACTCTCAACCACTGCGCCACCAGGGAATCCCTATTTTCTAATTTTTAAAAAAAGGCCACATGCCTAGGTACTCCATCTGCTACAACTGCTTTCACACAAATCAAATCTGTATGTCCAAACTCGAATTCAGTCCCTTTAAACCACGTTTCTTCCCATTCCATCCACTGCCTCTGACAGCCCCCCACACCTGGGGGCTCTGCTAGAGAAAGTAGAGCTTCCGTGCAGCCTTCCCCACAGCGGCTAACCCTGTTCAATTTGTTGGACCACTCCTAACCAAAGTCTCCTTCTAGAATCTAAGACTCTTTTCTTCTTTATGAGCACAATATGACAAGCTTACCTACTTGGTGCCCACAATAGTGAAAACAGGTCAAACCACAACCAGAAGTGGGAATCCTGAGAAAAGACTAAGGTGTGTGAAGACCTCGCGGGTCAAAACCAGATTCAAATTTCAGCACCAGCCAATCAGAAAAAAAGGAATCAGAAAAGCACTCACCACAGGTGGGCAGTCGCCTCCCACCTGGAGCCCCATTTACCTGGATTTCTAGAGAGCCGCACCTCTTCAAAGAAAAAGCACCTTCTTAAAATAAAATACAGTTACAACTAACTCAGCAGTTTATATTAGAGCCAACCAATCTTAGTAATTTTTTGGTTGTTGTTATTTCTGTACTTTTAAATTTAGAAGGGGACCAGAGAATCTGAAGAAAGAATATACTTCTTTCAAGGTGTCTCCATATATGTAGAGTTTATGTCAGTTAGAATTATACTAAGAATTAATATTAGTGATATATTAAAATTAAGAAGCAAAAAGAACATTGAAGTTCCATACATAAAACAATATAGAAGTCAAGAGATAAAATATTTTTCACACAGAATAGTGTGACCATGATTAAAACCACTAGATAAAAATTCAGGAGCTAAAAGTTTGCATCCCAGTTGATTACATTCTTCCATTAACCTTAGGCAGACTTTCTGTTGCCCTACTTACCTGGAGTTTCCTATGCTACAAGATAGTAGTTCATGTCTTAAAATTACTCTAAGTACTTAAGACAGTACTTAAGGCCAAGTAGACACAAAACGAAGAATAGAATTAAACCCAATCTTAACTTCTTGAAGCTCATTCATGATCTAATTTGTGAATAACTCCAGACTCCCCAGCACGCTTCCTTCCTCAGACATCTCACCTTGGGTCCACCTTACTGCTCATTAGCACCAAAGGAGGTTTAACTCAAACCAATTATGCTCGTCATTAACCATCTAGTAAAAGGTTTGAAGCAACTGGCTTATACTGACCTCCGGTGATTATTGGTATAGTTCACGTGACAGTGCTTACCCCTCTCCCACAAGTTTCAGCTGTCTTACATACACCAGAGAAATAGCTCAATTCCCCAAAGCCAAATACACGCACATCCTTCTATGTCACATGAAAGAGAAAAACTTCACCATCTGAACACGGGTGAAGGACGGCCAAGGAGATTCCATTTCTATGACCATTAATCAGCAGAGATCACTGTTGTTTGCAAATCACAGACAGCAAAGAAAGGGAAGACAATGGGATATCCCAAGGCTCTCAAAATTAAAAACAATACACCATTTCTGAACCATGAGTTAATCCTGAGACTTCTCTACTTATTTACAATAAACTTATTACATTATATTCATAGGAGACTGATGTCAAAGCACCTCATAAACATTATTGCTCCTATGAATACCTCTGTGAAGAAAAGCATTTGTAGCCTAGGAGGGACCTACAATGGTATTTAATGTGTCTCTATCCCATTTCTTGCACATAAATACACATAAGTACAAGTCCTATTCACTGTACTGTATCACGAAATTTTTCAAAACAACGTTAATTAGTTGATCAAAAACTTAAATAAATCTATTCCATACAGCAATGTAATTGTGCAGCTTGTTAATGGTCCAGAAAAGATTTGGTGCTGATTAGTTAAAATTAAAGGTTGACATAATTAGATAAAACTGAATTATGGTGATAACTTGTGGACTTCATATATCAGCACTTTGCTCTCCACTGATAACAGAGACCTGGCTGTCATAGCTGTAAGAATGGTGAGGAGGAAGCAGATGCAAAATCAAACACAAACAGGACGCCATAAATCCACAAAGGCTGGGAAGTGATGCTCCAGTTAGCTATGACGGATGGATTGTGGGCGGGACCCCAATCCCACGCTACTTAATTTATCCCCAAGTCCCTCAAAATGAAAGCTGGGTGAGGAGACAGAACAATGTGTGTGCCACTTTCATTCTCACTCTGTCACAGTATTAAAAATTACTACTACTGGAATAAAATAAGCAAACTGTGAGCTTTCTTTTACTGAGTTGCTGTATTTTATTCCAAGCATATCAGATATTACAGAATTTATTTCATCATTCAGATATCAGAAAATTCTGAAAAGTTAACTTCCTACAAAGGAAACACAGACTGGGTTTCTCATTTCCTGGGAAAAGACGGCAAGCACAAAAACAAAAAGGGTTCCAACTATTTGTAGGCACTGGAAAATGTGACCTGCGTTTAGCCACATTCATCCACCTAGCTGTCCCCATGATCCAACCTCCTTAAACTTCTTTCTCTCAGGTAAGTTAAATCCAGGAATGACCTTTTGAAGGCATTCTTGTGTAATATGACAGATGTTAATACATACACTTCCTGATGATTTAACACAGTAACTGTGGCCACCTGACATGTCAGCTCTGGTGTCCAGGGTTTTCATCCACAGCATCAGGCTAACTTCTTATCACGCATGTTTTGATATTCTAACCACTAGAGCTGAATTTGTCCATCTGGTTTGTGGCTAAGAGGACTGTCTGAAGCTTAAGAAACTGATTTACATGTGAAGATAATCCTGCATATTCTCAGCACATGGTAATGTCACTACTGATCAGCTTTTCTGGAATATTAAAACTGTCCCAGTACTAACCGGCCTGTCCTCATGGAGGACCTCTGGCACTCTGACACAATGCCATGTGTTTCCCCAGGACAGTATCACCTACTCTTAAAAGCCAAAGATGAAGGAAAGGTTCGTAGGGGGCCAAAAACATGGTACTCAAAGTATGTTCTACACAAGACTCTTCATTTCTCTTGCCAGAGACTGAAAATTACACACACACACACACACACACCACGTGTAACTGCCTCCAAAATTTAAACTAATCTTCCCTTGCTGACTGCAAGAAACTGGTCAAAGAAACATTCAGTTAGGATGAAAAAATTCTGAACCCAGTGATATTTGTCTCTCTCAAAGGAGAATGTGAAAACACTGAGCAACAGTTTTAGAAAGTAGATACCAAAGAGCCTGTAGAACCAAGTGTCCCACACAGTCACTAGCTTGGGATCAGCAGGTGAGACTTAAGAGGAAAGGTTGAGACTGTCATAAAAATTATTCACGAAAAAGGCCAACTTCTTAGCCTTAACCAGATACGAACAGATCTGATACAAGAAAAACTATAACCCAGTGGCTCTACTATGCCCATTCCAAACCAGGAGAAAATGTCCAAGTATTAAGACTACCAAAAAAAGAAATAGCAGAAATCATTGTAACAACATAACAACTTACATTATGCATTTCCAAATCCTTTCACATCCATTAAGGTCTAAATTAAGTCTTCAATTTCTAAAAAGTGAGAAACTGTAAATCTTAAGTTGTAGTGTGTGTTATCTTTCTCAAAGCTCTTTCACATCCATTTTGACTCTAACTGTGCTTTTGATTAGAAATAATACCAGTGAGAAAGATGTTCAAGTGAGTCTGTATTATCTGCACAGCACCTCTGCACACCTACAGAATAATTTTCTACACTCTACAGCCTACTACGCCATTACTAGGAGGCTTTCCATAAACACTACTTTTCCATTCTATTCTTAAAATACTCTTTCTCTCAAAGGTGGGTATCCTTGTCACCACATAAGCGCAAAGACTTCTATTTCTACTTACTGACATCAGAGAAATATATTTGATTCTGAATTAACCACATTTAAAGGGAAAATAGCATAATTTTTACAATCCAAGAATAATCCAAAATTTTAATTTTTACCCATTTTCTATGAAAGCCAGAAATCAAATAGAGTTGACCCACTGGTATAGGTCCTAACATGCCAAAAACAGAAGTTAAAAGGAAAAGAAAGTCCAAGTTTATCAGAATCTGTAGTAATTTATGGAGATGCAGTAATTAATTCAATGTTTATGAGCAAAGAATGTATTTAATTTTAACTGAATGTGTAGTGGGCATCTATCGCCTTGTCTTCCTGGAATGTCTTCCCTTTCTTTAGTTAAAAGCACCCCAACTCATCTTGTGATTCCTCCATTCTATATCTTTGTGGGACTGTCAACTGAGAGCAATCCTATACACACACTCACACACACACACACACACACCCAAACGGCAAATTACCTAACAAGGCCAATCATAGTCTCTCCCCAGGAAAACTAAATCTTCCAACACAAAAATGAAATCAGTGGGTGCTGTCTTCAAGACCACGGCACCTGAAACAGACTACCCATTAGGCGGTTCCTGAAGCCTAGCTCCTCAAAGGTCTGATTCTTGGCCTTCAAAGCCTAGTCGTTCAGCATTTTCTATGCCTATATTATATATAATTGTTATGCCTACAGTTCTGTAACCTCTCTTTTTCACTCAATAATATATAATGGGCCTCTTCCCAGATTGGTTAATATAGATTTATATCATTATTTTCAATGGCTGTATGCAAAGAAGGTACCCTAATCTATTTAATCAATTCCTTATTTAAGGTTATTTACTAAATAACTGTATACAGTAAATAGTTCTTTACTGTATACATACACCTTTGCTAACTTTTCCTACTATTTTTTAGGATAAGTTCCTAAATGTGGGCTTGCTGGGTTAAAGGCTATGCAAATTTTACGTTTTGACACATAATAGTAGCTATTTAGAATAAGTGCATTGGACTTCCCTGGTGGCGTAGTGGTTAGGAATCTGCCTGCCAATGCAGGGGACACAGGTTCTATCCCTGCTCCGGGAAGATCCCACATGCCATGGAGCAACTAAGCTCGCGAGCCACAACTACTAAGCCTGTGCTCTAGAGCCCGCAAGCCACAACTACTGAAGCCCGCACACTCTAAGGCCCGCGTGCCGCAACTACTGAGACCCGCGCACCTGGAGCCCGTGCTAGACAGCAAGAGGGGCCACCATAATGAGAGTCCCGCATGGCTCAACGAAAAGTGGTCCCTGCTCACCGCAACTAGAGAGAGCCCACATACAGCAACGAAGACCCAACACAGACAAATTTAAAAAATTTTAAAAAAGATTAGAATAAGTGCATCAATTTACACCTCTACTGAGACCAAAGAGTATACATGTCCCTTCATCTTCACCAGCACTGGGAATTACTATCATCCTTATTCCCACTCCAAATTAGGAAATGCCCAAATATTAAGACTACCAAGAGAAGGGATACCCAAAGTAATCATAATAACATAATACTTTATATCAAGCTTTACCAAATTGTTTCACATCTAGTAAGGTCTAAATGGAGTTTAAATTACATTGCCAATATAATCATTGAAATATGGTGTCTTAGTTGGCTCAGGCTGCCATTAAAAAATACCACAGTCTGGGGTGGCTTAAACAACAGAAATTTATTTCTCACCATTCTGGAGGCTGAAAACTCCAAGATTAAGATGTCAACAAGGCAGATTTCTTTTGTGACCTCTCATCTTGGCTTGTAAGTGGTTGCCATCTAGCTATGTGCTCACATGACCCCTTCTTTGTGCATGGTGAGGGGCAGGGAGGGAAGTGTTTTGGAAGGGTTGGTGAGCTCTCTGTTGTCTGTCTCTTCTGATGAGGGTACTAATCCCATCATGAAGGCTCCACCCTACCCCTAATTACCTCCCTAAGGCCCCATCTCCAAATACCAAAACACTGGGGGATAGGGCTTCAACATAAGAATTTGGGGGAGAGACATTCGGTTCATAACAAATGGTATCTTATTTTTGCTTTTAATTTCATTTCTTCAATTACTAGTAAAATTGAATATTTTAATATATTTATTGGTCATTTACTTTCCCTTTTATTTTTCTTTTAAAAATGATCTGTTCTGGGCTTCCCTGGTGGCGCAGTGGTTGAGAGTCCGCCTGCCGATGCAGGGGACACGGGTTCGTGCCCCGGTCCGGGAAGATCCCACATGCCGTGGAGCGGCTGGGCCCGTGAGCCATGGCCGCTGAGCCTGCGCGTCCGGAGCCTGTGCTCCGCAACGGGAGAGGCCACAACAGTGAGAGGCCCGCGTACGCATAAAACAAAAGCAAAAAAAAATGGTCTGTTCTGATTCCAAACCTGGAACAGGAAGGCTACAGGATAAGCCTGGAACATCTTGTCACACCAGAAAGCAAGGAAGCTACTACAGGCTACTAGAGCTGTGTCATAAGGACTCAGAGCCAAACTGAATAAGTCTATCTGCCCAAAGATATGGCAATTTGAGCATCAAAAGGACAATAATTGAAATGGACTGAAACGCATCATATATGCTAAAACAGAGCAGTTCATAAAGATCCTCAAAAAGAAGAAAAAAAAAGGAAAGAAAAGACCCTAGCTCCATTACCATTGGAAGATGGTAGAGAACCAACTCATGATTTTGGAGAGTGGCAAATAAAGGGAAATAATCAAACATTCCTATACAATGTATGTATTCCTCAGGGTGAGTCCTTCATGCTCTTCCATACAGCAAAATATACCACCACTATAACATTAGCTGAGAAAAAAAACATCGTCTGCATCAGCTGCAAATTTCAGAAAGATGTACCATATGTCACTATCCACATGGAAGGGAAATTAAAGGACCCAGAAAGGATATAACATACATATTAGTTTCATCCCCCATGGTTCCCATATTTTGAAAAGGTACTGTGCATTCTGTTGGTAGGAATGTAAATTGATACAGCCACTATGGAGAACAGTATGGAGGTTCCTTCAAAAACTAAAAATAGAATTACCATATGACCCAGCAATCCCACTACTGGGCATATACCCAGAGAAAACCTTAATTCAGAAAGACACATGCACCCCAATATTCACTGCAGCACTACTTACAATAGCCAGGACATGGAAGCAACCTAAGAGTCCATCAACAGACAAATGGATAAAGAAGATGTGGTACATATATACAATGGAATATTACTCAGCCATAAAAGGGAATGAAATTGGGTCATTGTAGAGATGTGGATGGACCTAGAGACTGCAATACAGAGTGAAGTAAGTCAGAGAAAAACAAACATCGTATATTAAGACATACATGGGTACCTAGAAAAATGGTACAGATAAACCAGCTTGCAAGGCAGAAATAGAGACAGAGATGTAGAGAACAAACGTATGGACACCAAGGGGGGAAAGTTGGGGCGGGTGGGGGCGGGGGATGAATTGGGAGACTGGGGTTGACATATATACACTGATATGTGTAAAATAGATAACTAATAAGAACCTGCTGTATAAAAAATAAATTTTTTAAAAAGGTACTGTGTATTAAAAAATAAAATTAAATAAAATTTTAAAATAACTAATTTGATTTTCCATTTTAATTAAACAAATCATAGTTAAATAATTTCCAGTGAGAGCTCTTGATCATCATAAGATTACCTCAGTTGCTAACACTTAGTATGTTAATATTTAGAGCCTTTATAAACAAAATGTAATATATACATACAATGAAATATTATTCAGCCTTAAAAAGGAAGCAAATTCTGAAACATGCTACAACATGGATGAACCTTGAAAACATGCAAAGTGAAATAAGCCAGTCACAAAAGGACAAATACTGTATGATCCCACTTATATGAGGGACCTAAAGTAGTCAAATTCATGGAGATAGAAAGTAGAAAGGTGGTGGTCAGGAGTGTGTGTGGGGGAGGAGGACAGAATGGGAAGTTATTGTTTCATGTTCAGGAACATGAAAAGGTTCTGGAGATGGATGGTGGTGATGGTTGTTGCAAAACAATGTTAATGTACTTAATGTCACTGAACTGTACACTTAAAAATGGTTAACATGGTAAATTTTACGTTATGTATATTTTATCATAAAAAACTTAGTATTTTTAATATGTTAAAATTTAGTTGACTAAATTTAACATTATCCCAACCAAATTAAAAGAAATTCGACATTTCAATTACATATTCCCTGCAGTCTCACTAGGGACAAATGTACAATTTGGGAAAAGCTTTTGGTAATACTGAAAATACTTCACAGGGTAGGAACCAATAGAAACCAATGCAATAACTAAATCAAGACATTTCATAACAGAAGTTTTACTCAATTTTTTTTTTTTTTTTTTGCGGTATGCGGGCCTCTCACTGTTGTGGCCTCTCCCGTTGTGGAGCACAGGCTCCGGACGCGCAGGCTCAGCAGCCATGGCTCACGGGCCCAGCCACTATGCGGCATGTGGGATCTTCCCAGACCGGGGCACGAACCCATGTCCCCTGCATCAGCAGGCGGACTCTCAACCACTGCGCCACCAGGGAAGCCCTTATTCAATTTTTTAATGCATTTGATGAATCACATGCATAGTTGGGTCACTCAATCTATCTTCAATCTTTCTCCATCCACAGAAGAGAACAGGAAAGAGATAATTGATACTGTAAATGCAGTGAAACAGATGAAGAACAATGTCCTAGCTTAGCCCTGCACGTGGAAAGCACTGAAGGAAGGCTGTTGTCTCTTTATTGTTCTTTCATCACTGGGGATCTCAGCATCAATGTTGGATGGTTCAATATAAAACAGGTTTCATGAACCACATATCCTTTTATGGCTTTAAAAAGTTTTTTTCCATGCAGGGTTTTGGTGGGGAAAATGTAAATAATCAAACTCCCACTCATATAGCTCCATATGAAAACTAGAAAGTTCAATATGATACACACATCTTTTCTAAATGAAAAGTTGGTTTTAAAATAAACAGTAGTAAATACATTACTATTTCTTGGGCACAGGAAGTTAACTTGGGCTTTCTATTCTTCTCCCATGTCATAAAGCTTCACTGTGTTAAAAAAATTTTCCCTATATGATCCCTCTAACTCAGTACTACATACTTCCAACTCTAGAGGTCAAAAACACCTCCCCCCATCACAGGAAAACACTGCTACTTTCACAGCCCTTACTAAAATAGAGCACTTAAAATTCTCCAAAGAAATTCACATCCTCTAGCAACTCTCTCACACAAATTAAGTCCTATGCTTAAACACTAGATTTAGCTATTCACAATTTATTCATATACTCATTTCCACAACAGTAAACTATCAAGAAACAGAAAGGGACGGCTGAGTTCCACCCAATCTGAGCGTGGCTATCATTGTACAATGTTGAGATCAGCTTCCAAACTGCCCCACCAGATCACCAGGAGTCCAGGCAGTTGCCTCTGGTTTGCAGCATGGCTATGTGCAAGGAGCTCTGTCACCTTCCATCCATCACAACCCCAAATCCCAGCAATCAGTGCTGCAGGGCCTGGGGATGAGTATCCTCCAGGACCATAGCACCATTCCCTGTGGCCTTGCCTGCAAGAACTAAACTCCAAGAAATTCAAACCTGAGACACAGACAGAGAGGCACAAAGAAAGGGACTCCCAAATGCTTTTTTACATTCTTCAAAACTTTAGAAATAAATTATTTTCCTTGTGCTTTTTTAAGAATCTGCCTACTGGGTATCCTTAAGGTGCTGCTAAACTACTGCAAAATACAAAGAGGAGGACAATCCCCAAATAGAGAAATCCAGGGCAGAGCTCCTTGTAAGGGGAGCTGACTGTCCACCAGGGGAGAAGTGTTAGAAGACTTTCTGATCACCATGGCAATTTAGCAGATAAGTCACATCCATCCCCGACAGAAATGTGTCACCCTTATTTCCTTCCACAAAGCTAGATGAACCTCACCTTTCCAACCTTAAAGTGGTGTGACAAGAAAAAGTAGACACCTCTCCCTACTAATTGCCCGAGCCGGTCAAACTTCAGACGCAGCATCATGCACTTTGTTTTTAAGCAGAGAGAAAAGAGGAAGGGTTGGCATTCTGAGCGGAATCCCCGTGATTTGCCAGAGGAAACAGCACAGACCAAACAGCAGAAGCGCCAGCATTTCCATGCAGCTGCCACGACAGGTGACCGGGCCGCTTTGCAGACACCCCGCTTGCTCGGGGGTAACACGGAGGTGGGGCGGCAGAAAGGCCAGGCGGGAGGGGGACAGCCTGGAGGACGAGAAGGTGGGCAGAGGCCGGGAGGGAAATCCACTCCATCCAGACGCCGGGGAGGAAGAGGAGGAGCACAGTTTCCCCAGGGAAACCGTTTTTTCTGTCTCCACAATTAAGGTGGTTTTCTGTCTCCACAATTAAGGGGTTTTCTGTCTCCACAATTAAGAAAAAAAATGGCTCCAAGCCAAACGCCTCCTGATTTACACACATACACTCACGCGCGCGCGCGCACACCAAGCTCCTCTATCGCCCCATTTTCTTAGACACTGAAACAAAAGACTAAAACCGCTAAACGGCAGCAAGCGCCGCCCGGAACCGGGTGTCGGCCACCGTCTCCCCACCGCGCCCTCGGGAAAGCCCACCCGAGGGGGCCCGCCCGCCACCCCCGCCCAAGCCCCGGCCGGGGGCCGCCCGACGCACCCCCGCCCGCGCCCGGCAGAGGGGCCTGGCCGGGGCTGGGCGCCCGAGCGCCCGCCCCGAGGGGACAGGCGCCCGGCCCGGCTCCGGAGGGCGCTCCGCCCGGCGGTCGGGCCCGCCACCTCCTCCATGGGAGGGCGGCAGCGCCCGGGCCGGGACGGCGGTGACAAGAGCCCAGCTCCCGCCTCACCTCCGGGCGCCGGTGGCGGCGGCCCCGCGCTCCTCCGCGCCTCTCTGCCTCCGCCTCCAGCAGCCCCACGCCGCCGCCGCCGCCGCCGCCGCCGCCTCCGCCTCCCCCAGTGTCTCCGCGGAGTCTCCGCCTCCCTCGGCCGCCGCCGCCGCTGCTGCAGCCGCTGGGCCCGGCTGTGCGCCACGTGACCGCGCCACGTGACCCGGCGCGGCTGGCAGGCGCCTCCCCAGCCAGCCTCGCGCCCTCGCGCCCCCGGGGACCCGCGTCCCGGCCGTTGACGCCCGCCGGCTCCGTACTGGGGTCGCTGCCCACGCCACCCTCGCCTCGCGCTCTGCTGCGGCCCGAGCTGCTGACGCGCTCGTCACCTGCTTGCTGCCACGCGCGAAACCCCCAACTCAACAGACCCTCCAGCCACTGCACACTCGCGAGCACTCCCTCAAAGCGCACACACAACCGCCGAACACCCACTCGCGCGCCCACCCGTTCTCACGCACGTGTCACACACGCGCACCCCGCAGTCTTCGTCCTTCGGGGCAACTACACAGCCTGGACAACAGTGAAAACAGTAACTAGTCCAGTCTGAATCCCACTCCCTTGAGGAATCCTTCCTACTCGGTAATGTAATGATTTGTGTGCGGTCCGAACTTAATTTGAGCCGGAAGTGGATATCACACTCTTGAAGTTGAAAGTCTCTAGAAAGCGCACGTTGCTTGTAGTGTGAACCACCGTATGTCTCTATGAAGACAGTCACTGAAGTGTCTTTGATGGTGATGATCTGATCTCATATATCGTATCTTTTTCAGTTGGTCTTACGTGGAAAGGACTGGATAGCGTCATTTTAACTCACACAGAGGAACAAGAATTCACAGCCTTTTTCCCCACATTAAATTGATGTCCTTCTAGGAACGGAAACTTTATGCATCCGTCCTTCATTTTCCATCACATACACAGAAATGACACTGCTGATTGTGTGACTGTTTATTATGTGTATTTTAAAAAAAATAGACAAGAGCAGCATCCTTTCTTGATTTGAGGCATTACATGCCCTATATATTTAAGTATAGCGGCTAATCTTTGCAAGTGTTCCGCACTTTTTTCTGTTTTGCCTATTTGCCAAAATTTTCACATCAGCTTCGGCTTCAGAGTTAAGAATTCTGGCTTCCGTGAATTTCTGGTTGTCAGAAAGAAAATAAAAGAGTTGGACTAGAGTCTTTAAATCCTGAAGTTACATACCTATAATTTCACAAATGTTGGCAAGTGCTGCCTAGATTGTTTTAATTTTTAAAAAGTTTTTAAACGATAATATTTGCCTCATTAACGTATGCACATAAGTATAATGTGTTCAAGAGAAGTATTAATATAAGCATTATTTAATCGCATTTTATAACATCTCTAAAATTAATTTTGACACCTTTCAAAAGTAAAACTACATTCAAGTCTTAGAGTACCTTAAACATAAAAGATAATCCTCCCTCATTTCAATGTAATGAGTATTTTGCTTCAACTGCATTAACTGGGGTCAGCAATCAGGACCTGGAGCAAATTTTGAAAAATCTGACCCTGACTGTTAAACCTTAAAGAGTTAGAAAACTGATGAAAGATGAAAATATGCAGTTGAAGAACTTTTCTTGACCTAACAAATGCAATGGATATAGCAGCCTAAAAATGATTTGACAAATACCATTAAGACTGAACAACGTGGGTGTTCTTTCTTCTGCAAAATGGAAAAATATTAACCTTGAAACCACTCTTCTCCTAATACCATAGTTTTCCTTATGGCTCACATGTGCAAACTCTCTTTTATTCAAGCACTGTTTGGCACAAATGCAGCCAACTCTCAGCAAAACTGCAAAGGCTCTCAGGTCTGTCTTCCACCTCTGCAGTTTCTCACAGCATGAGCGGTGGTGTGAATGGTCTCCCAAGCAAATATCTTCATTGAAGTCCTGCTTCTACCACTTAGGAACAAGTGATAACAAGAACAACATACCTAACACCACTTCTTTAACAGTACATTCAAATAACGATATCTACCTCACAGGGCTGCTGAAAGAATTAAATGAAATACGTTATGTAAAGCACTGAGTATAGTGCCTGATACATAATAGGTACTCAACCAAAAATAAGAGCTCCAGTGTATTAAATGCTTGCCATGAGCCAAATGCTGTGCCTTGCTGGTTCTTATTTTTACTATTCTTTCTGTTCCGTGTTACTCAGGGTGGGTGCCCTTCATCCCCCGCCGTACCTACACCAACCCCTTCCCTATTCCCTCTCTCTGCCTTTTCAGGATGAAAATGGTTTCCTTAAGACATTTTAACTTGAAGGCTCATTTACAGAAATCTATTGAATCAGTTGTGAATCAGCATTTTAAGCTTAAAAAAAATCCTTTCAAATTATGAAATAAAAATTGCCTATAATTTAGAAATCTGAGGCAACTGGGGGCCATTAAGAAGGAGATTTGGCAATGCGGACCCTACCACTGGCCTTTGAAACCCCCCTGGTCCAACGATTCTAATTTTGTTGTGTTTAAAGTACATCGTTGTCTTGGGCAAACTTTTTTTTTTTTTCTAGCGAGGTCCTAAAACTGCCTCACTCTTGAAGGAGGAGGAGTGAGTGGAGAGCAGCGCCCCCCCCCCCCACAGCTTCTCCCAGGCTCAGTGTCAGGGCCATGACAGGCCAGCCACGGCCGGGAGGCCTCAGAGGTGAAGGTGCCAAGAGCGCAGAGAAGATGGAATGGTGGCCTCACCTGGGGCTGGCCAGGGGCAGCTGCGCGCACAGCCAGGGCGGGGCCGGAACCAGCTTGGTCTCAAACCTCACAAGGTTGGCTGCCCTCCTGGAAGTTGCTGGGGATGAGAGTCGTGGAGCTGAGAGCCGAGGGCTGTCGGTTGGGACTGAAGATGATCAGGGTGTGAGTCTGGTAGCCAAAACATAATACAGCAGAAATGACTTTACTCCAATAGCAAACGCCTTAAACACTTGCGTCTCAGCTGTTACTCTGTTGTACATAACCTGTTTGTTGTATCTTCTTTTTATCTTTGCTTTAGCCACCACATGGAAGAACTAGTTGGAACTTGGGAAGAACAGACATCATCATCACAAGGCCCAGGGTTATCATCCGTACCATCACTTGGTGACTGGGTGAGCTTGGACACATACTCCACCTCTCCGGTCTTCACTGCTCAGCCTGTAAAAGGGGGAGGAGGTGTTGGTCCCTGATCCTTCCCCACTCTAAAACTCTATGACTCTTTCAATGAGATTTGTTAATAGAGAGAAATGCATAGGACCCTTTCCTAACCTGTGGCTTCTCTATAGCTTGGAATATTCATAACAACCCACTGACAGGAATATTTCATTTAACTTGGCTGTGCTAAAGTGAAGGACAAGATGAACTGCCAGGGGGTGGGGGCTTGGCTGCACGCAATTGTAGACCTCAGTGGACTTGTTAAAGTATAAAGTGCCAAAATGAGTTTGCAAAGCGTAGACCTCCCCCGTAACATTTAGTTTCTCCATGTCAAATTCACCCAGTTTACATTTCTTAAGCTAGGAAAGCTGTAGAAGAAGAAAGAAAGAGCATTTTTAAATCAAATTTCTGTCTCTACCCCATCATTTCCTTTTCTGTCCCTCCTCCCTCACTCACCCTTTTCTTCCCTTGACCATGAATCCAGAATATACTTGGTCACCAGTATGAAGTCACTAACAGGACCAATGTTCAAGTATTTCTCCATTTTGCAGGCATCTACCATAAATTTTCTGAGGCTATAAGTACAGCAAACACGGTTGGACCAACCACCGTTCTCCCCTCTTGCTTGCTAACAAACCCCAGTGTGTTAAGCTGTCCACGTCCTCCACTGACCAGTGCTCCCGGAAGCCTGGCCACTGCTCACCCCCATCTGGGTCTCAGCCACCGGTTCTCACGGTGGATCCCAGGCCAGCCACAGCAGCACCTGGGAATTGTTAGAAACACACATTCTTAGCCTCCACCTCAAACCTTCTGATGGAAACCCTCATGTTGGGGGCTGAGCATCCTGTGTTTTAACATACTCCACAGGTGATTCTGACCCACACGGAAGAATCACTGGTATAAACCAATCTTGACAATTCTATTCTCTTTTCTTAGAAATAGGCAAGTGATCCTGTTCTGGTCAATTAAACCTGAGTGATAGTCTGCAAGGGAAGCCTTTTGAAAACAGCTTTTTAGCTCCTAAAAAAAATATGAGGACATTTTCCTGGGAAAGTTGTGGGTCTGATTTCTTAATAATACTAAGATGTCATTTGCATTTTCACTTGCATTCTCTCATGAATGTACATTGGTCTTATCCAGAGGTTACATGCTGTGCAATATCACAACAGATTGGGTGCAGAAGTAGATATGAGAACACACTTGTTCTCTATTAAGAAAGACATTACAGGACTTCCCTGGTGGTGCAGTGTTAAGAATCCGCCTGCCAGTGCAGGGGACACAGGTTTGAGCCCTGGTCCAGAAAGATACCACATGCTGTGGAACAGCTAAGCCCGTGTGCCACAACTACTGAGCCTGCGCTCCAGAGCCTGCGAGCCACAACTACTGAAGCCCATGCCATGGAGCCCGTGCTCCGCAACAAGAGAAACCACCACAATGAGAAGCCCGCGCACCACAACGAAGAGAGTAGCCGCCCACTCACCGCAACTAGAGAAAGCCTGCGCGCAGCAACGAAGACCCAACACAGCCAAAAATAAATAAATAAATACAATTTTTAAAAAGACATAACAGAGATTTGTAAAAAAAGTAAATGCCACTCTTCCCACTAGATTTCTTTGTTTCGGAAAACATAGTTGTTTTTTCATTAAAAAATGTGTGATTTATATTAACATATAAAGATGTACTATTGTTATAAACTAATAAATATTTTTTAAAGTTTCTCAGTTTTAATTTATAAAATGGTAAACATCGATAGATATAACCCATATAATTATATTTTAAAAGTTCTTTGGGGCCCTTAATTCTTAAGAATGTAAAGGCGGAAGTCCTGAGAAAGTCTGAAGGCTGCTCCTTTGGGCGAGGATGCAGTGTCTGGGGCTGCTGCTGCCATCTTGTGACCACCGGCGGCGTCAGCTCACACAGCCAGGACGGCAGGGTAGCGAGAACTGGTCTGTGAGGCCACTTTGACCCTCTGAAGACCCAACCCTGGTATGTATTCTACAGTCTTTCACTATCTTGAACTTCCTGTTCTCTGAGATGATAAATCCCCTTCTTGCTTAAGCAGTTTTAGGTTGGGTTTCCTCTTGCTAGCTGAAAAATCTTCCCAACCATTGTAATTTACATTTAGCTCTGAGAACCTCAGTGACGTTTACATCCATTTTGCTTATGTTTCCATAAACAAATCAGTGGCATTACTTACAAAATGAAGACAGTGAAGCCCCGAGACAAAAATTGAATAGAGAATAAAATGTGATAAAGTTGCCATTCATGAAAGTTAACGGAAATTATCAGCACTCTAAATAGCCAAATCAGTGAAAATATACTAGAACCCACACACATTTAGGAAAATAAATCTCTGATTAAGACCATGTATTAAACCATTACAGTCTCTGTGTTGTAAAATCGATAACTTCTATGTAAATGCTAGCCATTTTCAGTTTAGCTCCGTAAAAAACTTAGATTTTGAAACTGATAATTCTGAGAATCAGAGATTCTGATGAAAGTGATGTTTACCAATAAGACCAATATGAAGTCATACCTATATAATTAAGCATTGCTCCAAAGAGAATCACTTATTAGATACTCAATAACTTTTGTTATATAAAAAAAATTAGAAGGAGAGAAGCTCTGAAAGATTTAAGTATTTATGTACTGTTTAAGTACCAGGCTACAAAAGAGATGCATCCCAGCAACATTACATTGAAATAGGCAAGTGATCCCCATTGCTTACATTGAAGTAACCTTACTCACACCTGAAAAATAATGCAAGAGTTTGGGATAGTGTCGCAGAGGTGGCTAGTTGTCTACCCTAAGATAAGGCTGTAACTAGGAAGTCTCTGCCTGGCCAGGGACAACATTTCCCAGCACACCTCTCTACCTAATTGGGGTCATATGACTGCTGCTTGCCAATGGAATGTGAGAAGAAGTAACATGTGTCGCTTCTGGCCACAGCAGTTAAGAAATGGGTGTGCTTCTCCACCCTAACTCTTCCGCCGGCTGCCAGCTCAACACAAAGAACTTGAGGCCCCAGGGAACAAAGCCACCAGATGGAAAGGGCCTGGATTTCTGAATCACTCATGATGGAGAGCTGACTGCCAACAAGAAATACCTACATGGGACTGCTAAAGGAGTACAAAATAAATTTCATTTTGTTAAGCTTCTGAAAACTGCAGCTAATGTTAACATAGATGCTCAGCTATCTTGAACTGTTGAAGCTCTAAGTAGACATCAGAAAATTTTTTTACTTTAGGAGGAAAAAGAGCAAGTCTCATGGTTTACTATTGTATCCCCATCTCCAGTGCCTAGAACAGTAGCAGGTAGTGATTAAATATGTGATGACTAAGTGAATGAATGAATGAACAAATTGATGGGTGGATGATGCATGAATAAATTGTGTTCATATGAAAACTGTAATAGTTTGGAAAAAAATAACACTAAGTATTTGTGGGAAATGTTCACATTAACTAGTATTTATTTCTGGATATTTTGAGTAAAGGAATAACTGGAGGTATTAAAGAATAAATAGACTGGGCAACCACTTGGCAGGGGTGTGAGATGTGATAGAGAAGGTTCAGCTTGGAAAGGTGATTGGACGATGAGTTTTATCTTGCTATTCTCTGATCTTTTAAATGAGTGATTAGATATATTAGTTTAAGATTCTGTATTTATCTATTTTAAAATGAGTACTATTTTAAGTCTTTTAATTATTATTTTAAGAAGTAAAAGTATACGAGATGAGAAATCATTATAAATTAAGTACATATAATTATAGGCAAGCTACCCTACAGGAAATCATCAGCTTCTGGAGTTCTGGCCTTGCAATCCTAAACACATACAGTGACAATTATGAATATCAACTGGTATGACAGTAAGAAAAATATTTGGTTTTGATATTAGTTTTAAGAAAAACTTAAACCTTTTTTTTTTTTTGGCCATGTTGCACGGCTTTCAGGATCTCAGTTCCCTGACCAGGGGTTGAACCCTGGCCACGGACAGTGAAAGCCCGGAATCCTAACCACTAGGTCATCAGGGGATCCCCGAAAAACTTAAATCTTATATGAAAATTTTTAAAGGATGAGAGAAAAAAGATATACATTTAAAAAAAAAATTTATTTAGGCTGCGAAGGGTCTTAGTTGCGGCACACTGTATCTTCATTGCAGCATGTGGGATCTTTAGTTGCAGCATGTAGACTCAGTTGCAGCATGCATGCGGGATCTAGTTCCCCGACCAGGGATCGAACCCAGGCCCCCTGCATTGGGAGCATGGAGGCTTACCCACTGGACCACCAGGGAAGTCCTGAGAAAATATGCATTGACATTCATTTCTCTAAAGAAGAATTCTAAATGTTAATTTTATTTGTCTTAATAAGGTTGAAAGATGGAATAGGTATTTGGCTTGGAGAAATAAGAGAATACAAAGCCCACAGATTGCATAGTTTTCCTAGAAATTATTCTATTAAAATATATATATTTGTGATGTAAATATGATCAATACAATATATATTCAATATAATTATAATAATTTAATATTATATATAGACATGCACATATATACATATATATATTTGTCTTAAATGGTACATACTTTCTGCAAACCTTCCAGAATCTCCTGAACAAAAGAAGAGATGCTGTGGAGAAGTAGACTTGTTGCTTAGCAACCTAAGATTATGAGACATGTCCTCTTTCATTGACTTGATTTTATTTTATTTTATTTATTTATTTTTTTTGCGGTACGCGGGCCTCTCACTGTTGTGGCCTCTCCTGTTGCGGAGCACAGGCTCCGGACGCGCGGGCCCAGCGGCCATGGCTCACGGGCCCAGCCACTCCGCGGCATGTGGGATCTTCTCAGACCGGGGCACGAACCCACATCCTTTGCATCGGCAGGCGGACTCTCAACCACTGCGCCACCAGGGAAGCCCCATTAACTCTTCAAGGGCAACTATGAGATAAACGACAAAAATGTAAGAACTCATAATGCTAGCATAATGCGATGATCATTAGGAACAAACCACGTATGTTGTCACCGTGTTAGGATATTGAGGTTAGTTTGGAAAATATTACTTTTACTCTGGAATACTCTCTCTTTTCCCTGTAGTGATTATACTTATTTAAAATGGCTCTTGCTAAAGTGGAACTATCTGAAGAGTTAGTTGAATATGTTAATTAGCTCGAATGTGTTGATTATTTCACAATGTATAGCTATATCAAATCATCAAATTGTACACCATAAATACATACAACTTAATTATCAAATACACCTCAGTAAAAACAAAAATATCACACTTCTAAAGACTACATAGGTTAAGACGTCAAAATAAAATAGGAAAAATATTTTGAATTTAATAAAAATTAAAACACAACTACAAGAAATGACTCTTGCTGATGAAGGCATGTTTCTCCAGAATCTCTGTGTGGGGCTTTGTTTTTTTTGTTTTTTTTAAATAGTAAAGGGAGTGTGGAAACATAAGGATAAATTTGAGGTCTGAGGCCAAGAAAGCATTTGTAAAGTTTTCTATACAGTGGTCTTAAAGGAAGGAAATATATATAAGTATATATACTGTTTGAAATCCTCAAATGTGGATGTTTATTGAAGTAGGAAATTATGCTTTTTTGGCAAAACAAGATAATTGCATTATTTCTCTAGTAGAAATTAAATCTGAAATCCAAATCAAGTTCATTTATTCCAAGGTACTGCTTCTAAGGAGAAAAAAATATAGTTTGCAGCAGTATTTTATTTCACTGATGTGACACAGGGAGCAAGGAAGGACAAATTCTAGGGCATGGAAGGTCTAAATGCTCAAAGCAGAGATAATACGTTTCTGTGCTTTTAAAACTCTTGGTCAGGGCTCCTCCTACTGGAATAACTTATTCAGTACCATGATATCAGACTCCTGGTCAAGATTCACATTTTTGTTTATTTATTTATTTATTATTTATTTTTGGCTGTGTTGGGTCTTCGTTGCTGCGCACGGGCTTTCTCTAGTTGCGTCAAGCAGGAGCTACTCTTCGTTGCGGTGCATGGGCTTCTCATTGCGGTGGCTTTTCTTGTTGCGGAGCACGGGCTCCAGGCACACGGACTTCAGTAGTTGTGGCACGTGGGCTCATTAGTTGTGGCGCATGGGCTTAGTTGCTCCACAGCATGTGGGATCTTCCTGGACCAGGGCTCGAACCCATGACCACTGCATTGGCAGGCGGATTCTTAACCACTGTGCCACCAGGGAAGTCCTAAGATTCAAATTTTTAACAAACCTAACACAGTATTGCATATTCAATAAGTCACAAATTCTTTTTTTTTTTTTTTTGTGGCAGGGAGAAAAATTTCACATTAAGTGCTGATTTAAAAGGTCCATATCACATCTTCCATTTACCCCATAGTTGATGTTTATATTGAGACTTTGGTTAACATTTACATGGGACTTATGACTTGTCTGGCAGTATTCTAAGTACTTAAATATAGCTATTCATTTAATTCTCACAACAACTATATGAGGGAGGACTGCTATCATCTTCATTTCATGGTTGAGGAAACTGAGATACATGGATGGCTCTATTTCCTAGGTAACTGATATTTTTCATGCTATTGGAAATGGCATTTCTAAAATTTCATTTTTCAATTTTTCATTGCTAGTATGTAGAAAAAATGTTTTCTGTTTATTGATCTAGCATCCTATGACTTTGCTAAATTGTCTTTAAGATTTCATAAGGTTTTCAACATACATAATCATGTTATCTGTTAATACAACAGTTTTACTTATTCCTTTACAACCTGCCTGCCTGTTATTTCTTTTTCTTACTAATTGCACCAGCTAGGATTTCCAGTATAATGTTGAGTAGGAATGGTAAAAGTGGATATTCTTGCTTGTTCCCAATTTTAGAATGGAAGCGTTCAGTCTTTGCTATTATATGTCAATTGTAGTTATGTCAATAGATCCATTTATCAGATTGAGGACATTCCCATATTTTCCTGGTTTGTAGAGAGTTTTTATCATCAATGAGTGTTAAATTTTATCAAATACTTTTTGACATATATTTGATGATCATATGGTTTTTCTTCTGCATTCTGCTAATGTAGTGAGTTATGAGTTACACTGATTGTTCTTCTTAGTTCCCCAACCAGGGATCAAACCTGAGCCCCAGCCGTGAAAGCGCCGAGTCCTAGCCACTGGACCACCAGAGAATTTCCAACACTGATAGATTTTCAAATGTTGTTCAGTTGGTCATGATGTATTATTCTCGTTATATATTACTGGTTATATATATATATATATTTTATACATATATCATATGTATAAATATGCTTGTTATATATTGCTAGATTCCACTGGGTAATATTTTTAAAGGATTTTTGTGTCTATTCTCATGAAAGATTTTAATTGATCATTTTTGTTATAATATTTGTCCTGGTTTGGTGTCAGGGTTATGTTAGCCTCATAAAATGAGATGGGAAGTGTTCTCTACTATTTTCTCAGAGTGTGTGTAAGAAGGGTGTTATTTATTCCTTAAATGTTTAATAGAACTTCAACTGGGCCTAGAGTTTTATCTGTGGGATGATTTTGATTAAACATTCAATTTTCTCAATAGTATTGGGCTGTTTAGCTTTCATATTTTATCTGGTGTTGGTTTTGATACATCACATTTTTTCAAGAAATTTGTATATTTCACCTACATTTTCAAATTGATTGGCATGTTCTTCGTAATTTTCTTTATTAAGCTTTCAATGTCTGTAGGATCTGTAATGATATTCCCTCTTTCACTCCTGATATTTCTAATTTGTTTCCTCTCTTTTTTTATCCTTTGAAGTTTATTAAAACTTGTTTTATGAGCCAGCATATGCTGTATCTTGGTGAATATTGTGTACATACTTAAAAAGAATGTGTATTCTGCTTTTGTTGGGTGAAGTGTTCTGTAAATATCAAACAGATTGAGAGTGTTATTCAAATCTTCTGTATCCTTTCTTCTTTTTTAAAATTTATTTATTTTACTTATTTATTTTTGGCTGCATTGGGTCTTTGTTGCTGCGTGCAGGCTTTCTCTAGTTGTAGTGAGTGGGAGCTACTCTTTGTTGCAGTGTGCGGGCTTCTCGTGGTAGTTTCTGTTGTTGCAGAGCACAGGCTCTAGGCATGCAGCCTTCAGTAGTTGTGGTACGTGGGCTCAGTAGTTGTGGTGCGTGGGCTTAGTTGCTCTGCAGCATGTGGGATTTTTCTGGACCAGGGCTCAAACCCGTGTCCCCTGCATTAGCAGGTGGATTCTTAACCACTGTGCCACCAGGGAAGCCCCCTTACTCATCTTATACTTTCTTTACTTCAACTCTAGAATCAGCCATTTCTCCAGGGAACTTTTTAGTATAGGATAGCATTTAGAAACCAAGATCTGGTGCTTTTGCTATGAGGATGTCATTGCTTCTAGGCTGTTTCTGGAGACAGAGATAGAAAATTCTCTACATACATCTGTAACTATCTCTAGAACTATGTGGATGTATATAATATATACATATCATGAGTTTATATCCTATTTCCAATTCCAATCCCACATTCCTGTCCTCTGGCTTCCATTGTTTCTGATGATGTATGTAATAAATATTTTTTTCCCCTCTGGCTACTTAAATTATTTTCCTTTATCTTTGGTTTCAGCATTTTGACTATATTGTGCATACGTATGACTTTTCTTTGCACCTATCCTGCTTGGAGTTCCTTAAAACTCTTAGATCTGTGAGTTGATGTCCTCCAACAATTTTTGAAAATTCTCAGCCCTTCTGTGCTCGAATATTTCTTCTGCACAATTTTCCCCTTCCTCTCCTTCTCATTCTCCTTTACACATCTGTTAAACCATTTGATATTGTTTTGCAGATCTTACGGGCTCTGTTCCTTTTTTCTTTAATTCTTTTTCTCTTAGTATCTCAGCCTAGAAACATCCTATTAACCTGTATTTATGTTAATGGATCCTTTCCTCTGTTGTATTCAGTTTTCTGTTAACCCATTGAATTTTAGTTTCTGATATTAAAAAAAATAATTTTAGCATTTCCACTTTTGTAGTTACCATCTCTTTGCTGTATATCCCCATCTGTCCATTTTTTACTTGATCTTTTAACATATTTATGATAATATATTTAAGTTCTCTATCTGATAATTCTAACATTCAGGCATTTCTATGTCTATTTCTATTAATCATTTCTTCTCTTGACTATGAGCCACATGTCCTTGCTTCTTTACATGTGTTGTAACATCTGTCACATTTTCATTTACATGTGTCATATTGTATGATTGATAGTATGAGCAAAAGAACAACAGAGACTGAAATAAAAAATATTCAGTCCCAGAAAGGGATATGCCCTTCTCCTGTCATGCCACGAATGAGGGAGCAGACTGAGTGAAAATAATCTGTAGCTGAGCTAGGTCTGGGCTTTGTTGCAGCTTTGGTTAGATTTTCCATTATCTTCAATGTTTTGAGATCAGAATTAGGACTTTCCTTTTGATAGGGTTTGTAATCCAAGCACCAGTGAGACTCCAGAGATCTCTTTATGCTTTGCAACTCAGCCAGTGGCTCCCTGAACTGCAGATCTGTGTGCTTTATAGTTAAATAATAGCCTGGCTGCTAGCTTTGCGGCTGCTAGAGGGTTCTCTTTTTTCTCAAGTCCTGTTCCTGGCTCTCTGTGTTTGAGAGGTCTCTCTTCATCCTGCTGCCCTAAGCCCAGTTTTTCACAAGGCCACTATACTGTACCTGGTGAAGGCCAGAGAGGAATTGCTTTCTGCTCTCCTGCTTGCCCCCAGACTTTGGAGGATCACAGGAGCTCACTAGGCACAGGCCCAGATGCTTCAGCAGAATCTTTCTCAGGTTTCCTGCCCTGCCCCCAGCCTCCAACATACTACCCTTGTGCACTTTGGTGAAGGCCTGTGGAAGACAGCTGGTGAATGGGTGCAGACTTGCTGGATGAATGGAGCTCAATCCATCATGCCAGCCCACACATGGCCATCAAGTTTATTAAAAGTTAGGCTGATTTCTCCATACCTCCATCCATAGCAGCTTCCTCCTACTCATGTCACTACGCAGAGAGTGAAAGTGGTTGTACATCTCTTCTGTCCTAGGAAGGGCTCATCACTTTCTGGAATTTAGTTCATTTAGGTTTCTTTGTTAGCTCAGCTGCCTGATGAGTTTATGAAACAAGTGATTTTTTTTTACCTTAGCTAGCTTCTCCTCATTGTTAGAGTGAGAGTGATGTTGTCTTACAACTTTTACTAAGTGGAACTAGAAGTTAAAATATGTTTTTTTTAAAAAAAATATGTTTTTAATCTTGAAATTTTTTTTGATCTGAAAAGTTTGATACAAATTTTTATTTTGAATTAATATATATGTGTATATATAATATATAATATTCAGATTAAAACTGCCCATAAAAGAATCTTTTGTTAAAATACAAGAAGTCCTTGTTCCTACCTCCTTATTGTCCCAACCTTTCACATCATTAGAGAAGCAAAGGGATGCACCCACTGGAGCAGGGGAATAAAAATGAGGCAAAGATCCAAAGCTGCCGGCTGTGTGGAGCCAGTGATACCATAAGAGAAGTAGTGGGGTCAGGGGAGCAAGCTGTGGGTTGTTGTGTTGTCTAGGACTTTGCTCCATAAACCCGTCTTCATATGCTACCTCTTGATTAAGAACACAGGATCCAACTTGCTGACAGACAACACCTATGGTTCTGTGCCCTGAACTGGTATCATTCCACGTTGCTTTTTTCTCTTTTGTGGCTGAATGTAAGATGTGTACTATAAATCTTCATCTCTCATGTTTTTGGCTAAAATATTTTAATAGCTATTTCCTATCTCTGTCTCTGTATTTGCAGCTCACACTACTTATTGTCCCCATAGACAACATTAATTTATCATATCTTTATTTTCACTCAACGTGAAAGGATTAAAATAGAAACGAAAGGTTTAAAGGGACATCTAGTTTGGGGCTAGTACGAGAGACAATATTATAAAATAAGTTCACCCAAATTTGTAAGAAAAACATCAAGACCCCCCAAAAGATAAATAAATAGGCAAAGAACATGCCAATTAACTCATAAGAGGGAGTAGTCAAAGCTATAGCTACGTCCCATACAAATGTCCAAATTTCTATTGCCACCCCATGTTTTTCCTCCTGAATAGTAAACCATGTAACCTAGTGCCCTTGGATCTCTCCACCTGCATGGACTCAACTTCTACAATCCAAAGTCAACACATCTTCCTCCGTAACCCTCTTCTCTTGCTTGTCTCGGTGAACGGGTTAACAAATCCTCTCTCTCTCCTCCCAACCACAACCACTTACTAGCTCCTGTCAACTCAACCTGCTAGATGCCTTTTTCTCTTTTCCATCTCCACTGCAACCTCAATAGTTGAGACCCCCTCATTTTTCACTTGGTATGTGGAGACAACTTCTTACCCAGATCTTCTGCCTTTGGTCCACTCCTGCTCCAGTTCACACTCCTGCCAACAGTTCCTTGAGCCTTCTAAACAGATACCAGATATTCATTTATCAAAATAAATGAAGGCAAATCATGAAATTATTTTGCTTAAAACTTTTCTGGGGCTTCCCATTGCCTCCAGGATGAAATGCAGATACTCCATCAGAAAACTACAAAGTTCTACGGGATCTGCTCTCTTGCCATTCTCCCAAACACACCCTGTCTGTCCTCTAGCCTTACTAAATAGCTTGTAGCTCTTCGAATGTGGCACACTGTTGCACACCTCCATTGCTTTGCCCATGTTGTTGTTTCTGCCTGAAATCCCTCTCCTGTCCTGTTTCCTGATGAACTACTCATCCTTAAGTTTCAGTATGAATGTCACCTCCTCTGTGAAGTTTCAGGCAGAATTAGATGTTCCCACCTCTTTCACATGGCATGCTATAATAACTTACATTTTCTGTATTTATCACGTTGACCTCTCTCTCCTGCACTGGAATCTGAGCTCTGTGGCAGCAAGGATATTATGTCTATCTCCCCACCCCCTAGCCTGCACCTAATGCAACACTTGGTTGAATAATGAGATGAAGACATTCTGGTCAGGGTACTGTGGAACTGCTACACTTAGACACGGCTGATGGCGCTTTCAGTTGGTACCATCATTTTAGAAAGCAACTTTAGAAACATATATGAAGGACCATAAAAATATTGATATTCTTTAACCCAGTGAATCCACATCTAGGAATCTTTCTTAAGGAAATAATCCAAATCTTTTTGTACAAGTTATTCATCACTGTATTACTTAGGTACTCAAAATACTGGAAACCACCTAACTTCCAGCAATAGGAAGATGGCTAAGTAAATTATGACATATTAAGACAAAGTGCAGTAATTAAAATTTGTGATTTTTAGGTAAATACTGGGCAACATAGAAAACTGCTTATATTACAACACCACTGGACACTACAATTACAGTTGCCCCAGGACCTAGCTAAGACTTAGGTCTGCTTCCAGGATTGTCTGCAACAGGCAGAACTAATCAACTTGAGTAACTTGAGTCCAAACCGAAATCCTTCAAAGGGAGCTGAAAGTCAGAAGCCAGAGAAACTAGGCACAATTGCTAAGTTCAAAAAGAACAATGCAATCTTTTTTCTTTTTTTGAAAAGGCATTTAAAAATTAATTAATTAATTAATATTTTATTTTTGGCTGCGTTGGGCCTTCATTGACATGCGCAGGCTTTCTCTAGTTGTGAACAGGGGCTACTCCTTGTTGCAGTGCACGGGCTTCTCATTGTGGTGGCTTCTTTTGTTGCAGAGCGTGGGCTCTAGGCGCGCAGGCTTCAGTAATTGTGGCACTTGGGCTCTAGAGTGCAGGCTCAGTAGTTGTGGTTCACAGGCTCTAGAGTGCAGGCTCAGTAGCTGTGGCACACGGGCTTAGTTGCTCCGCGGCATGTGGGATCTTCCCGGACCAGGACTCCAACCTGTGACCCCTGCATGGCAGGCGGATTCTTAACCACTGTGCTATCAGGGAAGTCCCAGAACAAAGCAATCTTGAAAAAGAGAATCAGTGGTTGCAATGAAGGCAGAGTGGGTAAAAGCAGGAGAGTCTGGGTACTTGCTGTGAAAACTGTTGGTCTTCTGAAGCCCTGAAGTTGAAATGAGTTAAAGCACAGAGCCAAGGCAAACAGCAATTAAGTAAGACAATATATGCATAAGGGAAAAAGGACCCAAATTCCACCCTCTGCGTTCAATGCACGGAGGGAATGGTTCTGGATTAAGTAAAGACAATATATGCATAAGGGAAAAAGGACCCAAATTCCACCCTCTGGGTTCAAGGCACGGAGGAAATGGTTCTGGATTATACCATTTAAAGAAAGTAGAGTTCATGGTGAGCTGGGTTCTGGATTGAACCAAATGGTAATTCTCTCCAGGTCTCCAGGTCTGAAGAGGCACTGGGCTATGTGGGAGAAAGCAAGTTGGCAACCAGGAGGTGGAGGGTGTGTGTGTCACAAGCTGGGATGGGAGCCTAAGTTGTTGACTGACTGGGCTGTTTCACTGAGCCAGGGCACATCCACAGAGCTGTAGAGCACACCTGAGATTTGCCCGAGATACACCAAAAGGCTAATTTTGGGGTGAGGATGGTGAGGTGTTGGCTAATATTTAAAAAAATTTTTGTAATATGATATACAGCTTTTAAAAGGACAAAATTAACATTTAAAAATAAGAAGTGGACATCTAATGATTCTAGATGCAGTAACAGGCTAAATCCTGTCCCAGTGTAGTGTAAGATCAGCAAATGAAACAGTTTACTTGACTGGCATAGCCTGCGGGAACTCGAGTGATCTGGCAGGCAGGCGTCAGCTGCCCGGTCACACTGTCACAGCGTCAGTTCCTTTCTGTGCTCTGGGTTTCCAGGTCACTGCTTACTGTGACATCCTGCTGACAGGGTAAGCGAGGGCTGAAGTCCTGTGGAAGGAGAGTTGTCTTTTTCTTCACCCAAAGGCCCTGACCAGTAGCAAAGCCAGTACCTGCCACCTTTTTCTGAGTTGCACAAAGGCACTGGACAGGGCAGTTCTGTGCTTCCCATCTGCAAAGTGGGGCATCTCAGAATCCGTATTTCTTTTACTAATAGAAGTTTGACCCTATTTCTTGTGAAGTAATGAGGCTGATTTTATTTTGGTGAAGGTGCCTTTGCCCCTGTCTGGACTGGGTGATATTATGAAGCTTCTTCCCAGAACACCACAGCCCGTATCACTGTCGTTAATCCCCAGGTTTCTCCCCTGAATTGGGGTGGGAGCAGAAGGGAGAGTGTCGGGCCACAGCTTGTATCATACTAAGCTGATTAAGAGCCACATAATGTGTGCTGGGAAGACCCTCATCTGATCCCTTATCTGCTACCCCTCTGGCTGCCCAAGTGGGTGTTCGAACCCTCTCTCCCTGGCCCCAGGGTGGCTCCTTCAGGGTACTTCTTCTCCACCTTCAATGTGTGTAAGAATCATCTTGGAAACTCATTCGAGTGTGATTCTGATTCAGCAAGTTTGGAGTGCGTTGCCAGGTGCGGCCAATGCTGCTTGTCTGTGCATCACCGTGGTTTATCGGGGCTCCAGGGCCTTCCAGACATCTGGGGCAGAGGCTGTAAAGGAACTGGGGGCTCCCCAAAGTCTGGTTGCTGGAGGAAGAGGGTACTTCCCCCGTGGGGGCCTCTGCTTCTCAGAGCAGACTATGGACTCGTGTTTGGGGCCTCACAGAACACTAGTGTAGCAGCCACCCAAACTTGGCTTTCCAGGGAGGAAGAGGCCCCTGCGGTGGTGAATCTGAGGCTCCTGTCTTTACAAGGAGGGAGGAAGGTGCACAGGGGGAGGGGAGAGAAAGCGTTCTGCTCATCAGATTAAGGTTGCAGAGTTTGGGGGCTTTGGAAGTGCTGAGGATTCCTAAGAAGGGGTGCTCACCTGGAGACCACAAGAGAGAAAAAGACCAGACACTTCCTGTCCCTGAGGAATAATTATTTAAAAATAACCCCACTGCCTAACTTCTTGTGCATTTGGAAGCCCTTCTACAGGGCTTTTCAAACTGGCAATGCGTGGATCTCAAGATCAGCTGTTAGAGCTAATATTAAGCTTGTAAGAACTAATGTGCTAAGCTGCTTTTGTTCTTCCCAAATAGAAGTGTCATGTGAAGAAATAACACACTATATTTTTGGGGATGGCAGAATAATCACCAAACAGAATAAACTTCTATATTTCTTACAAACTTTATTAAGTACCTAATTGGACCTAATCTGGGTTTTAAGGAAAAAAAACATTAAGATCCACAAAGGAGTTACATTTTCCCACATTATGCCTTCATTGTATTATTCCCTCTTCATTAATCCTTCCTAAGGATATTATTAAGAAAATGTGACCTGTTCACTTCATCAGAATTAGAATCCTAAGCCTGTGTTAATATTTTTGGCTGGACCTGCTTCATTATTGAATACTCTTCCTTTCCGGCTTCTGCTAGCCTTCTATTTTCATTTTAGAATTTCCAATACTGATACATAAACCAAAATATCAATTTTAACAGGCATTCTGAATGGACAGATAGGAACCTTACAGCTATGGGACCCAACATTCCCTCTTGAAGTCAAGAGTAAGAAGCAGAGAAAGTTGGTCCTTGGCTAGAAGAAAGATATGCTTGGAGAGGGGCTGGAAGGTCTCTGGTTCTAGCTTATTTGTGAAGCTCAGCTGCATCCCTGTCCTTGGGTTTTGTGAGTCACCCTGATAATAAGTTGCGCTTTTTTTTTTTTTAAAAGAAGATGTTGGGGGTAGGAGTTTATTAATTTATTTATTTTTGCTGTGTTGGGTCTTCGTTTCTGTGTGAGGACTTTCTCTAGTTGTGGCGAGCGGGGGCCACTCTTCATCGCGGTGTGCGGGCCTCTCACTATCGCGGCCTCTCTTGTTGCGGAGCACAGGCTCCAGACACGCAGGCTCAGTAGTTGTGGCTCATGGGCCTGGTTGCTCTGCGGCATGTGGGATCCTCCCAGACTAGGGCTCAAACCCGTGTCCCCTGCATTGGCAGGCAGATTCTCAACCACTGCACCACCAGGGAAGCCCATAAATTCCGCTTTTTTTGCTTAATCTAACTGAATTGTATTTCTGTTAATTAGAACTAAAAGAGACTAAATTTATATGCTGGTGAGGAAACTTTCAAGTTGTTCAGTGCTTACTATGTGTCATGCGCTGTAGCAATGCATGCTTTATCTTATTTAATCCTTAAAACTAACCCCATGAGGGAGGTATTATCATGATTATTATTAACTGCATTTTATGGATAAAACCACCAAGATTTAGAAATATTTAGTAATTTGTCCCAAATCACCATCTATTAAATGGCAAAACTGAGATTCAAACAGAATTTTTGATACAAAAACCTATGCTATTAACCATTATGCTGTACTTTATAGTTTATTGAAACAAATATAGGCATATTATGTACTAGAACAAAATATTCACATTGTAAAACTCCAAGGATG
Source organism: Lipotes vexillifer (assembly GCF_000442215.2). Taxonomy (NCBI): domain Eukaryota; kingdom Metazoa; phylum Chordata; class Mammalia; order Artiodactyla; family Lipotidae; genus Lipotes; species Lipotes vexillifer. The sequence continues at coordinate 3,195,550 of NW_006777895.1, read as the reverse complement.
GAAATCTTCAAAGATATACAAAAGCAGACAGAACAGTGTAAGTCCCACTGATCCATGGCCCAGCTTCAACATTTACCAACATTTTGCCAATCTTGGCTCATCTACCCCTCTCCCCACCCCCACCTTCTAACTATGGTCAATGTCTTACAATCTTACACTAACAGGGTACACTTGTCACAACTGAAAAATCGAGATTGGTACATTTTATTAACCAAACTGCAGCTTTTACACAGGTTTTCTTAGGTTTTGCCTAATGTCCCTTTTTCCTGTTTCCTGATCCCATCAGGGACACTGCTTCACATTTAGTCATGGTGTCTCCTTAGTCTCTCCTGCTCTATAAGTTTCTCAGTCATGCCTCGTTTTTCTTGGCCTTGATGGTTTTGAAGAGTGCTGATCAGGTATTTTGTAGCATTTCCTTAAATTTGTGTTTGTCGGATGCTCTTCTCATGGTAAGCCTGGGGTTATAGTTTTTAAGGAAGAAAACCACAGAGGTGATGTGCCCGTCTCATCACATATAGGGGTACGTGGTGTCAACATAACTTTATTTCTGATGTTAATCCTGACCACCTGGCTAAGGCAATATTTTCCAGGTTTCTCCATTGTACAGTTACTTTTTCACCCTGTCCAAATCTATTCTTTGGAATCAAGTCACTAAGTACAACCCACACTCATGATAGGGAATCAGCTCCACCTGGACTGGACAGTACCTACAGAAATTTTGATTTCTTCTGTAAGAAAGGCCCCAAGTGATTTTAAAAGTTGAGAATCACCAATCTAAGCCAGTTATGATTATTCCATTCTTCTTTGCGAGTAAGTGGTCTAGGGATGGACATGTGTGACAATTCTAGGAAAGATTTTTCTCCATGATAAAAAAAAAAAAAATTATACCAGGAGGAAGCTCTTCCTTGTTTCTGCAGGCAAGTGGAGGCTTCCTTTCCTTGTGTGGGTTGCTGCTATGAGCATGCAATCCTTGGAGTGGCAGCCACCATCTTGTGGCCATGAGGCGATAAGCCAGGGATGGAAAGCCAAAGTTACTGGGATGGCAGAGTTAGAAGAGGGCTGAAACCCTTGAAACTACCTCCAGCTTTCTTGTTATGTGGACGATTACGTCTTTACTGTTTATGTCACTTAGTTGCTGTTCTGTTACTTGAAGTCAAATGCATTTCCAATTGATGCAGGTGCCTCATCTTGTTTTTACAACTGTAGCTATCCTCCACATCTAGGACTTGTCTCCTCCACATCTTACTCATTTTAAATGAGTAACTGAAGGACTAAATGAAGAAGCTATTACAATAACCATAAAATATCAATGTCTTTAATGCCAGTATACTTGGCAATTAGATTCTATACTTCTGTTTCTTCTCTCAAACAAATACAATAGAGTTGTATGCATTCTGCCACTGGGGGAAAAATTTATTAGTATGACTAGTTGACAGCGGTAAAAATTTTTGATGTTGATCAAGTTCAAATTGAAGTTTAATGCACATATATTTATTAATTTTTAGGATTTATTAACCAATATATTGCTAGTATGATTGAGGCAAATAATGGAAAGCCTACCATATAGCGATGAGAATGAAAATACTATTATATTATGCAACAGCATGGACGAATCTCACAAGTATAATGTTGAGTAATAGATGCCAGACACACACATACATGTTGCTTGATTATATTGATATAAAATTTAAAAATAAGCAAAACTAATCACTGGTCAAAGTCAGGACAGTGTTTACCCTTGAGTGGGTAGTGACAGAAAGGCTTTCTATGAAAGGGCTTCTAGGATGGTGATAATTTCCTTCTTCTTGATCGTGGCGCTGGTTATAGAGGTATATTCAATTGGTGGCAATTCAGAGATTTGTACATTTATGACATGCACTTTTCTGTATGTATGTTATACTTCAATAGGTTTGTTTTAAAAATTCACCCTGGGCTTCCCTGGTGGCGCAGTGGTTGAGAGTCCACCTGCCAATGCAGGGGACACGGGTTCGAGCCCTGGTCTGGGAAGTTCCCACATGCCGCGGAGCAACTAGGCCCATGAGCCACAACTACTGAGCCTGCGCGTCTGGAGCCTGTGCTCCACAACAAGAGAGGCCACGATAGTGAGAGGCCCACGCACCGCGATGAAGAGTGGCCCCCACTTGCCGCAACTAGAGAAAGCCCTTGCACAGAAACGAAGACAAAACACAGCAAAAATAAATAAATAAATAAAAATTAAAAAAAAAAATTCACCCTGAAAATGTCTATCTCTAGCATCTTATTGATCAACTTTGGGAGCAGATAAACTTCTTAAGCAATGCTTATTTACAAACAGCACAAAATGGTTCACTATTTGTAGTAAAATTTAGACTGGGGTGGAAGGGACTAGCTTATTGCGGGAAGTCCCCAATTTATGAATGTCTTTGTATGTATAATAGCTCACTTGTAATTCAGTTGTTATAAACAATATTTTACCATAGGTTCAGTGTTAGAGTAACGCTTAGGGTAAATGCCGACGGGTAAGAATAATGAAGTGGAAATGCTATATATTTCCCATTAAATACAGGCATATAATTACCCCTGTTACACATAGGCAAGACTGAAACAACTTTCAAAGATATAAAAAGATAAAAACATAATTGTGATTAAATTCCATTTTAAATCCATCAGATTAGTAAAAGTAAAGTGTTAGCAAGGATGCAGAGAAATAGGAATTTGCACATATTGTTGGCCAGTGCTACTCATTCAACTATTTTGGAGGATACTCTGGCAAGATTACTTGCAGTTGAAAATGTGCCTAACCTCCGACTCGATAACTCCATTTCTGGGGAATAATGTAAAAGAACACTTGTACAGGTGCGGGAGGACATATATATTATACATGTGTGTGTATGCATATATAAAAAAAGATGTTTACTGCAGCATTGTTCCTAACATTTGGAAACACCTAAATGTCCATCAAAAAAGGAAGAGACATGTAAATTGTATGTATTCATAACTGAACAATAAATAATAGCTATAATGAATGAACATGTATAATGTGGATCTCAAAATTAGTGTGAAAAGAATTACAGAATGATGGTTTTCATCGTGATACCATTTATGTATCATGTATGTATAAAAATGATAGTAGATATCTTTTATGGATACTTACTAAGTAATATAAATTAAAGAAATGTAAATGATGATACATCAGCTTCCTGTTGTACTCGTATTGGGAGAGTAAAAGAAGAGGACTGTGATTGAGGAGGAGCACACAAGGGAATTCAATTCTCTACTGTTTTATTTCTTTAAAAAAATCAGAATCAAATATGAATGTTAACATTAACTAGTACATATATTCTTATATGATTCAATATATTTATGTGTGTTTGAATGCTTTCATACAAAGAATAAAAGAAATGAGGAATTTGGAATGAAGGAAAAGTCAGGATATGAAATTAAAAGCCTCAGCTAAATTAACACACTGAGATGCATATTATAAGACCTATATAGTTTCCAGGGACAGTTAGCTAATTAGTTCTTTAGCAGTATCTGCAAGATTAAAAAGCAAATTAAAGCAATAAAATAGTTTAGGAGGAATGCACCTTTGCTCTTGCGAAGTACTGAGAGGTTTCTCCTCTTCTGGGTCTTCAGTTATTCTGGGATAGAGCTTTGGCACTCAAAAGTGCAACCTGCCAAAGAGTAGCACTGACGACTCCTGGGAGCTTGTTAGAAACGCAGAATGTCAGGCCCTAGCCCAGACCTGCTCAATGAGAATTTGCATTTTAACAAGACTGCCAGATGGCACACTGAGGTCTGAAAAGCCCTCATACTGAAGCAGCAGCTCTCAATAGCATATCTATCTAGATCATGACCAAAATAATTTTATTCTGGAAAATTTTCAGAGTAGCTTTTGAACCAATCACCTAGTACAGCCATAGTTAAAGCTTTAAACACTCAAAGAACATTTACTTTTAGACAAAGGTAGCTTCTACTAAAATTTCCAAGATGTATAAATTGCAGATTGTAGCTGTAAATACCATATGATGTAATGGTTTTATAAGACTGAAACATCTCCTATGGGAAGTTCATCAAGATTTCTGTGATTTCTTCACGTCACTAAATCAATTTTGTTTACACTTCTTTCACACTCCTGCCTCTGCTCTCCCTGCTTTTCTGAATGAGAAACTCAACTTCTCTTCTTAATTTAACAAAACATATATTATGTACATCCAGAGACCTTGTGGTAAGTGAAGATGTTATTAAAGGTTTTGGGGAGACAGAGGAGTGACTATTATGATTACATAAACAGGTTAATGTTGAATACTGGAGTTCCCCCTCAGCAAGATGCTTCCTGAGAACTGATATACTGACATAGCTTAATAGTTTGTTTCACTAAAAAAATTCTGCCACATGTAAATGTAAATAATGACGAAAATATCTTGCAGTGAATTTATATTTAACCAATTAAGAATGCTGCCTTTACTTTCCTCAATCCAACCAAAGGATCTAAACCAAAGGAACTACCATCAATAAGTAAGATTCTGCAACTACTTCGGGAATCTAATTAATGGATTTTAACAAAAGCTGGTTCCTTGCTGGATAGGCCGAGCCATTTCCTTGGCAGTAAAAGGAAACAGCTGTGCTGGGTGATTAGCCTACTGAAAACCAAATGAGACACAAAAACAAAACCTCCTACCCAAAGTCTCTTTCATACACACTGGCCAGGGGCTCTCAGCTCTGACTGCATTAGACACACCACAGAAGGGAGCCTTTAAAAAATGCTGAACTTGGGTCCCATGCCAGAACAATTACATCTGAATAAGGGAGGAGGGGGGCACTAAGGACAGGTATCAGTATTTTTTGAAAGCTCCCCATGTAATTCTATTCTGCTCAAGAAAGCAGAAGAAAAACTTTCCTCTGAAATAGAAGTTCTGCTTCAAGTTTTTAACAAACAAAAGGTCGTGAAAGATTAAGTGAAAAAGCCATACAGACTGAAAGTGAGGGGATGGAAAAAGATATTCCATGCAAATGGAAATCAAAAGAAAGCTGGAGTAGCAATTCTCATATCAGACAAAATAGACTTTAAAATAAAGACTATTACAAGAGACAGAGAAGGACACTATATAATGTTCAAGGGATCAATCCAAGAAGAAGGTATAACAATTCTAAATATTTATGCACCCAACATAGGAGCACCTCAATACATAAGGCAAATGCTAACAGCCATAAAACGGGAAATCAACAGTAACACAACCATAGTAGGGGACTTTCAACACCCCACTTTCACCAATGGACAGATCATCCAAAATGAAAATAAACACAAGCTTTAAATGATACATTAAACAAGATGGACTTAATTGATATTTATAGGACATTCCATCCAAAAACAACAAGGATACAATCTCTTCTCAAGCACTCATGAAACATTCTCCAAGATAGATCACATCCTGGGTCACAAATCAAGCCTTCGTAAATTGAAGAAAACCGAAATCATATCAAGTATCATTTCTGACCACAACCCTATGAGACTACATAACAATTATAGGAAAAAAACTGTAAAAAACACAAACATATGGAGGCTAAACAATACACTACTAAATAACCAAGAGATCACTGAAGAAAACAAAGAGGAAATCAAAAAATACCTAGAAACAAATGACAATGAAAACACAATGACCCAAAACCTACAGGATTCAGCAAAAGCAGTTCTAAGAGGGAAGCTTATAGCAATACAATCCTAGCTCAAGAAACAAGAAACATCTCAAATAAAAAACCTAACCTTACGCCTAAAGCAATTAGAGAAAAAAGAACAAAAACCCCCCAAAGTCAGCAGAAGAAAAGAAATCATAAAGATCAGATCAGAAATAAATGAAAAAGAAATGAAGGAAACAATAGCAAAGATCCATAAAACTAAAAGCTGGTTCTTTGAGAAGATAAACAAAATTGATAAACCATTAGCCAGACTCATCAAGAAGAAAGGGAAGACTCAAATCAACAGAATTAGAAATGAAAGAGAAGTAACAGCTGACACTGCAGAAACACAAAGGATCATGAGGGATTACTACAGGCAACTCTATGCCAATAAAATGGACAACCTGGAAGAAATGGACAAATTCTTAGAAAAGCACAAACTTCTGAGACAAAACCAGGAAGAAACAGAAAATATAAACAGATGAATCACAAGCACTGAAATTGAGACTGTGATTAAAAACCTTCCAACAAACAAAAGCCCAGGACCAGATGGCTTCACAGGCGAATTCTATCAAACATTCAGAGAAGAGCTAACACCCATCCTTCTCAAACTCTTCCAAAATATAGCAGAGGGAGGAACACTCCCAAACTCATGTTATGAGGCCACCATCACCCTGATACCAAAACCAGACAAAGATGTCACAAAGAAAGAAAACTACAGGCCAGTATCACTGATGAACATAGATGCAAAAATCCTCAACAAAATACTAGCAAACAGAATCCAACAACACATTAAAAGGATCACACACCATGATCAAGTGGGGTTTATCCCAGGAATGCAAGGATTCTTCAATATATGCAAATCAATCAATGTGATAAACCATATTAACAAACTGAAGGAGAAAAACCATATGATCAGCTGTGCTGGGTGATTAGCCTATTAAAAACAAACAGAATAGAGGTATGAAAGTTCTAACAGAAAATCTGTTAATTTAAAAACTTAAACAGAATCCTCCACAACGTAAATAAACAAACCACCTGAATTTTGAGAGCTCAGGAAGACACACATATTCCAGGCAAAATTAACAAGGGATATACACCTTAGTTAACTTAAAATTTCAAAAAAATAATACACACTATTAGCGGAACAAAATAAAAACAAACAAACAAACAAACAAACAAAACGGATGGAGGGAGGGATTGGTTAAGAATGAAAGCCAAGTAGAAAAAGAACATTGGGTAAGAAAGAGAGGAGTTCAAAGAAACTCCTGCAAACCAAGTGAAAAAAGTTATTCAAAAGAATAAAATTCAAACTGGTCTCAGTAAATGCCTGAGGATGATGAGAAAAATGGCTCAGTTTTAATACAAATGGATGGTGACCCAGGAATTCTATATAAGACTAATCATCCTTTAAGAATGGAGAAAGGAATGGTCTCAGAAAAGCTAACTATTCAGGTATTTCCTGACAATGTTGCTCAGAGACAGTTTTGAGATCAGTGAAGGTAGGGGGTCCCTGTTAAACTATCTACCTAATATTCTTTTACAAGGAATTCCCCTCCTCCCCCAGCTGCTTGTTCTCACTGGACTGTGATCGTGCAAAACAAAACAAAATATGTGTGTGTGCGCTGCAATGTCTTTTTTCTCCCTTTTTCATTGTGCTCTTCTAGATTCAAGGTAACTAAATTTCAGAACCATCTGCTTTACATATTTTAACTTACAATCATCCACACAATTTTTGAGGATAACTATTCCTGTTTTCACAGATGAAAGCTCAGAGGCACAGAAAAACTGAACGACGTGTACAAAATCCCAGAGCTAGCAAGCAGGGAGCTGACATTTGGACCCAGGCAGTCTGGACTCAGTCAGGCTCTTAATCACTTTTCTATAGTGAGAACAGTGTTTTTCAAAAGCTTATCCAATAATCTTACCAACAGATCGTTCAGTGATTTCTGCTACAAATGAAGCAGAGCTATGCACACTTGAGAATATTTATTGACTATATTTGCAAGCTGCACCATTTCTTCATCTTTAAAACATACCCTTTTCCTATCTGTTAAGATGGTTAAGAGATAGAATGATCCCAGTACACTAGTTAAATCAGAAGGCATTATATCAAAGGTTTTATTTAGGGCTTCCCTAGTGGCGCAGTGGTTGAGAGCCCGCCTGCCGATGCAGGGGACATGGGTTTGTGCCCTGGTCTGGGAAGATCCCACATGCCGCGGAGTGGCTGGGTCCGTGAGCCATGGCCGCTGAGCCTGCGCTCCGCAACGGGAGAGGCCACAGCAGTGAGAGGCCCGTGTACCGCAAAAAAAAAAAAAAAAAAAAAAAAGGTTTTATTTAGTTTCTTTAGAGTTAAGTGAGGTTTAATGTGTAACTACAAAATAGAGTAAGCACATTATTTACCATCTTTCCAGAAAAGAAGTGCAATTATGTCAAATCACCTCTATTATACATAATGTTAAGAGCAATATAATCGTTAATAATTTTGACTGCCACCTATAGTGTTTATCAGAAATAAAAGAGAGTAGCCTTTGTTGCTTATTATCAGTAATGTTTAGTTAGTGTTCATCAAAAATGATGTCTCAATAAACATTTTTACATTAACTCTTATGCATACTTAGGATGCCTGGAATTTTAAAATAATCACATTAAATTTCACAAGGAAATTGGGGTTCAAAGAATGCAGAAGTTTTTTTTGTTTTTTGTTTTTTTTTTGGTATGTGGGCCTCTCACTGCTGTGGCCTCTCCCGTTGCGGAGCACAGGCTCCAGACGCGCAGGCTCAGTGGCCATAGCTCACGGGCCCAGCCACTCCGCGGCATGTGAGATCTTCCTGGACTGGGGCACGAACCTGTGTCCCCTGCATCGGCAGGCGGACTCTCAACCACTGCTCCACCAGGGAAGCCCGAATACAGAAGTTTTGACCTTATATGGTATTAAAAAAAAAAAAAACCTTTCTCAAGAAGTTAATATAATTCTAAATATCACAATTTTAGTACATGGATATTTGTGACTGGTCAACTATCTCATAAATTAAAATATGACTCTTTTATGCAATTAAGAAAATTTAAGTTAATACTACCTTTTCACAGTATTAAGGACTTTGTTAAAAATAAAAAGACAGTAGTAAATTTCTCCAGTACCCAGCAGCCAACATATCTTGTTCTACACATCTAAAGTGTGCTAAATTGAATAATGTCAAGCAGATTCCAAGCAGCAGAGCCTGGAGAAAATGTCACTTGGATATTTCCTGTTCTCTCCTAGCTTCTCTCATAGTTGGACAAGCCAACTCAGTGGCTCCATGTGCGGCTCCCAGCAACACACTGTCCCATCTTTCTAATGTACTTCCAGAAAAAGATATCGAACATTTGCCCTAACTCAACTTTTAAACAATAAGGGCTAATGAAATAAAGATTTTCCTTCACTTAACACTCTTTGTACTCACTGTCCAATAGTCTTTCCAGTACCTGTTAAACTCTGAGATTATAAGAAAAGTTTTCTCTAAGTTTCATGTTAAAAGGTATTAGGGGCTTCCCTGGTGGCGCAGTGGTTGGGAGTCTGCCTGCCGATGCAGGGGACACAGGTTTGTGCCCCGGTCCGGGAAGATCCCACATGCCGCAGAGCGGCTGGGCCCGTGAGCCATGGCCGCTGAGCCTGCGCATCTGGAGCCTGTGCTCCGCAATGGGAGAGGCCACAACAGTGGGAGGCCCGCGTACCGCAAAAAAACAAAAACAAAAACACAAACAAACAAACAAAAAAGGTATTAGGTGACAAACACCTGAGGCATGTTAGAAATTGATTTAGACATGCCTGAAATACAAGAGTCAGTAACATTTCAGTACAGCTGGAAATCCTAAAGAAATGTACTGTATTCAGCAAGTTTTAGTACCAGATGTACCAATAACTCATCAAAATTGTCTGCATTGTTATGTGAAAATCAAAATTGGGTGGCTTGAGTTACATGGGTGGGAACCATGATAAATATACCTATGGAAATTTCCAGCTTTAGGGAACGCATGTGTAAGTAAGTGACTATGGTACACAGATGCTCTGAATAAACACACCATAAGGAGGCAGGTAAAGTGGGTTTGATACGATTCCACTTAACATCATGAAAGTTATCTTTTCTCTTGGAAAATTCCCACCCCATGAACCCATCCTAGTACCACTATCTTCAGGAAGGGAAGCAAAGCCCCCATCAGTGTTATTGTTTCTGCCTCGATCAACCATAGAACTAGATGCAACACATCTTAACCTCCCGCAAGATTGACTTTGCTTCTATCTGTTCCTACCTTTCTTTTTTAGACAAATTTAAACAGGGATTCTCATAGGGAATAAGGCCCAAGGAAAACTGACTTCTCAATAAAAGAGCACTTGCCTTGATGGGAAAATGTGACCAACAAAGTCTGAACAAGGAAAGATGAAAGTTGCAAAGCAGCACGTACCTTTCCCATTTGGTTGTTTCTAACCCTCTGTGCTTTTAAAGAACTATTTTTAGGGAAATGCAAACTGCAGTTTACGTTAATGTTACAGGGTTCTTTCTCTTCCACATCTTCTTCACCAACAGAGCTGGCTGGCATGCAGATACTATTTGTAAGGTATAAATATTACTAAAGTTCCCACCTTGGCATATTTATCTAAACAGTCTGTGAAGTTTCTAGTGGAAACAAAACAAACCATATCTACACTACCAAACCCCCAATTACTAATACGAATAAGCAAAGATAAATATCTAGGTGGTATGTAGGTTAGACTGATGATTTAAAAGCATATTCCATTGTATTCTTAATGTATTAAATTGGCATTAAGAGGTAGGAAAACCAATTACATTTATATTTTAATAAAGGTTAATAAAGCCAAATTACAGCCAACTGTTAAAGTTTTTTTTTAAAAAAAAAATTCTAGGGTACACACACTGAAAAAAACAGAACAAGAAAGTCAGTTCAGGGGCTTTCTTATGAACAAATGATATCACAGTCTTCCCTGTCGCATGCTTCCGAGCAATTCTGTATATCTAATCAGTCACACAAGACATCGAATGGTGAGTCTCTCACATTTGTTACTTTTAATTCCTAAGTGGTTATTATCTAATATTTTCACTTCTGGGTAAGAGAAAAGGCATTTTGGTCCATTAATTCACCTACTCGCTCCTGGAGGACATTAACCAACTCTGCTATTACGAAGATGTGAGTGTCATCAATGTCTTGAATGATGAACTTCTTCCCTAGGGCATTTGACTCATCCAAGTACAGCAGAAATTGCTTCATGGCAGGGTCACTGTCGAGATAAACACATGATGATGAGACACCTTACTGTCAAAGTACCAGAGACCTGAACAATTAGAATTGAGCATGGAGAGTTTTCGGATAAGTTCAAAAGTTCTAAATTGTTAACCAATTCCTCACTCCTTCTCTGCCTCAAGTGTTGATGATTAACAGACACAGTGTTGATGATTAACAGACAGCTTCATTTTAGAACTGTTAGTGCAAGTTTAGAGGAAAGAGGCCAATGATGAGATTTTAAAAGAATAATTTGTCACCAACAAGTGAAAAAGTAAAGCAATGTTCACAGCTTTGTAATTAATAGGGACTCGAAGCACAGCCCTGTTAACTGATTTTAAAAATGCCAACGATAGTCTGTGGCTTGCAGTAAATATTCAACTTTTTTTCCCTTCCTTAAAATTCTGAACCTCCTAACATTCAGAATCTTTAAAGGAAATTCTAACCAAATCTCTTTGAGAACAGTGAGTTCAAAAAGAGATCTAAATTCAATTCTATTTATTTGTGGTTTTTAGTTTGGAATGAATAGGACAGCCATAAGGG